>NC_134716.1:111408214-111717857 GCF_049634645.1 Pelodiscus sinensis | reverse complement strand
CCCCTCCTCTGCCCCTGCCCCCTCCTCTGCCCTTGCCATCCCAGCCCCAGCCCCACTTCCTTCCCAGCCCCCTTCTGTGGCATCCCACACATGCAGCCAGGCGCAACAAGGCCGCCAGAGCCAAAGCAGCAGGAGCTCGGCCTCCAGGCAGTCCCCTCAGCCCTGAGCCTCCCTCCCCGCTTCCAAGTTCACATTCCCCCTTCCCACCAGTGACACAAACTGAGGGACGCATTTTTTTAAGCACTTTATTTAACTGTTGTTTTTTTAACAAATGAAAATAAATCTTTGATTCAGAGAAAAATAAAAATGTCTGTTTTAGAAAATAAAGTGTACTAGAGTTTTCCTCTCTACGAGGTTGTGCAGCACACAGCATGCTGCAACCACATCGGGGATGTTGTGTTCCCCCATGTCCAGCCGCGTCAGTAGGCACCTAAACCTGCCCTTCAAATGGCCAAAGGCGCACTCCACCTGGAAGCGAGCGCTATTGAGGCGGGAGTTGAACAGTTCCCTGCTCTCATCCAGGTGGCTGGTGTAGGGCTTCATGAGCCAGGGCATGAGAGGTTAGGTCGCATCGGCCACAATGCATGTAGGCATCTACACATCCCCGACTGCCAGGTTTCTCTCTGGGAAGAATGCCCCAGCTTTCAGCCTGCGGTACAGGTATGAGTTCCTGAACACACGGGCATCGTGTGCCCAGCCTGACCACCCGACACAAACATTGGGTAAACTGTCCCCTGTAGTCGACCAGAGCCTGCAGCACCATAGAGAAGTAGCCCTTCTTATTTATGTACTGTGCTGCTCGATGGGGCGGGGCACGGATGGGGTAAGGCTGAGAGGGCTTCTACCTATGCTACCCAATTCCCTGTGCCTGGTCCTGACTGCCCCCCTGGACTGTCCCCTGATGGACTTACCTCCATCAAGGTGGCCCCGACGGTTGACTTCCCTACACTAAACTGATGCCCCACGGAGCGGTAGCTGTCGAGGGTGGCTAGCTTCCAGAGCGCAATGGCAACGCGCTTCTCCAGGGGGATGGCAGGCCGCAAGTAGCTGTCCTGGTGTTGCAGGGCAGGGGTGAGCCAGGAAGCTCCCGGACGGTGGCCTTCCGCATCCAGAAGTTTCTGAGCCACTGATCGTCGTCCCACTGCTGCAGCACTAGCCGGTCCCACCAGTCCGAACTGGTGTCCAGCCTCCAAACCCGCCTCTCCAGGAAGAAGTTGGGGGGCAAGGGCAGCAAGGCTCAAAGCTGGGTTCAGGATTCAGTACGTAGTGGGGCCATCGCCTGCCCAGGGGCAGCTCAGGCTCCATGCCCAAAAAGTCAAAATACACACAAACAAAAGAACAAAAGAAACAAACAAACACAAGAACAAAAGTACAAACAAACAAACAAAAAACAAAAAAGTCAAACCCAAGCAAACAAACAAGCAAACAAACACAGAAGCAAACAGACAAACACACAAACAGACAAACCAGATAACACACAGCTGTGGTGTCCGACAAAGCAAGACAACCAGAGCCAGGAAAACTGCAGAAGCTTTGCTTTTCCTGTAAAGGTTGGCTAGCTAGAAGCAGGAGCAGAGGAATGGCTGTCCAGGAGTATCCCTTTAAGTACGCGTCTCTGCAAAGAGCATGTAGCAGTGCCTGGGCTTTATGGCTTCCCCGTGACCTTTCAGAAGCACTTCTGGGTGCCTTCTTCTGTCGACAGAGCGTCCCACAGTCTGGACACTCTTATTTCGACAAAACTGATCGCTTTGTCGACAAAGCAATGTAGTCTGGACGCTCTATGTCAACATAAGCCTGTAGTCTAGACATACCCTGGGAGTTGCCCTCTTATCCCCCATCAACAGGCCTACTTATGAATGCTTTATATGTCAGGAAGGTAATACACATGAGATAAATCAAAGCCATGTCATACAGATGCAGAGCCACATTTTCCCAGAGCTCTAAGTGGTTTGGTTCAGATCCATCTCTAATTTCCACCCATGGCTGCTGACTTTTACAAAAGCCCAATGCAATCTTTCTCTAATAAATTCTCCTAATGATGGACTCTTGACTGCACCCAAACCACTAGGCTAGGGTTTCTCTTTCACTTTTAATAGTGCCTTGTGTTGCATTACCTAAAATATAAAACCCCTTTTGTATAAACTCCGGCAGAGTCTTTATTCCCAGTGAGAACCCAGGGAGGTTCCCTTTTAGAAGTGACAAGCCTCTGTGCCCGCACAGACTGCTGTACGGCATGATAACCTCTTAACACACCCGTAATCCCAAAAGGAAATCTGTGTTATCAATTTTCTACATGAGCATCTCAAACATAAACACACTATCCTCTCGGCATGTAATTTAGTCCTCTGGGAAGATGAGCACTCTCTCAGTCCATCCAAGTTTGACAGGATCCCTAAGGCATACAATACAATAAATCAATGTCAAATTTTCCCACACCAGGAACCCTGCCAAAACTTCCTACTATTCTAGCAAGGACTCCTTACCTATTTAGCAGGTAGGGTGGCTCTGGCCCACTGACATCTGTTCATGACCCTTCCCACCCATCTAATCCCCAAAAGACTCATTTTGAAGACTTTTTATTTTACTTGTTTAATCAGTATCTGATGATAATGGCTGTCACCCAGGTCATACTATAAAATATAGGAGGTGAATGTATAGTTCATGTAATCCCAATCCCACACCACTCTAAATATACTTTACAGTGAATGCTTAGGTCAGCCCTGCAGCACTGTAAATAGAGTGTTTTGTTTCATAGATCAGGTATAGAATTTATAGCTAACTTTAGTATAAAAATATTATTGAATTAATTTGGTCCACCTTCATAAAATACAAACTCTGCATCAGATCCTCACTTGGTGAAAATAAGCATAATAGAAATAATTTTAATAGAGTTACATTGATCTACATCAGCTGAGGATCTGGCTGAGGATCTTTTCTAATATGTCATATTTAATAATGTATCACAGTTCATGGAGCCAATGTATTCTGGTGGCCAGTTCAGAGACATTATTGCAAGACAATTAAAAAAATAAACAAACCTACTGGTTCCTCTGTTTGCTGTGAGTTAATCGGTAGGTGAAGGATGAAATGCAATATGAAGGTGTTCTGCAGAGAGAGGGAGATCAGCTGTTGATATTTCACTGAACCAGATTGAATTCTAACACAGCAACTAGAGAGACCAAAGATAGAAACAAATTTCATTTCAAGTGACCATTTGTACAGCTGTGCTGAAGCAGTCCAAAAGCACCACTGCCAGTGAGATTTCCAACCTCCGGAGCTCTCCAGGCTTTTGTCTTACTGATACCAATTTTAGCATTTGCATTTTTTAAAAATTGCTGCACCACAAATTTGCAATTCTCTCCCAACATACTTTAAAAACTCACCTATAATAGGTACATGTTTTCAATGTTCTATTTACTTTAGTACATTAGTAGACAAACATTTCCTTGATGCAAATCTATTTAGTACTTTAAAGACTAACAAGATGGTTT
Organism: Pelodiscus sinensis; assembly: GCF_049634645.1. Classification (NCBI taxonomy): domain Eukaryota; kingdom Metazoa; phylum Chordata; order Testudines; family Trionychidae; genus Pelodiscus; species Pelodiscus sinensis. The sequence goes on along the minus strand of NC_134716.1, from coordinate 111,714,366 downwards.
ATTAGATGATGAGCTTTCGTGGGCCAGACCCACTTAAGTGGGTCTGGCCCACGAAAGCTCATCATCTAATAAACCATCTTGTTAGTCTTTAAAGTGCTACATTGTCCTGCATTTTGCTTCAGCTACCCCAGACTAACACGGCTACATTTCTATCACTATTTAGTACCTTAGGGTTAAACTACCCAGCAGTGAACTTCTTCCTGCTTGGCAGAATGATTTACCAAAATAAATTAATCTGTTTACAATTTCATTTAAAAAAAATCTGTTTCTAACCTGTGATGCTAAAGGTTTATAACTATCATTGCATGAGTGTTAGATCTAATGAGCAAAAGGAAGAGCTAATATCCATATTTTATTTTTCACAGAACTGAATTGATATTCATTACTTGATTTTACAAGTAACTTTTTGGGATTTTCAAAAAACAAACTGTGGAGTTTTTCTCATCAGCCCCAACTTCTTAGGTTATATTAATGCTCCTCCAAGATATAAAGGCTTATCTGAAATATATCTTGGTCTTTTTTAGTCTTTATAAATTGACATTCTGCTATACTGTAATATCTTTTATTGCTTTTTAGAAGATTTATCCAATGTTGCTTGAGTCTTTTACTCAAGTTTAAGTTTTTATTAAACTCACCCAGCAGGGGTGGGGCTGTGAATGAAGGATTCAGTATGCAGACTGCCCTGGGTAGAGAGGATAACACTAACCCTATGTCACTGCAGCAGTTCGGGGACCGGTGAGAAGCACTCGTCCATAGCTGCTGCAGTGGGCACATCTGGGGGAAGGGTACATGTTCCCCAGCTGGGGAACAGGCAGACACACAGACAAACAGACACACAAACAGAAATATATAGTAAAAAGCTGTCCCTTTCTCCACCTCTACTCTCTGCTGGCCCAGTGGGTTTATAGCTGTCCTGTACCCATCTCTGCCCCCTTGCTGCCTCCCTGTGGTCATTCTACAGTATGGGTGTGTCTAGACTACAGGGTTTTGCCGATAAAAGTGGACTTTTGCCGACAAAACTATACCTGCGTCTACACTGCCGCCAAGTTTTGTCGACAGTAAGTCGACAGAATGCGGCAGTTTTGTCGACAGTGGTAAACCTTATTCTATGAGGAATAACGCCTTTTGTCGACAGAGTTCTGTCGACAAAAGGCACTATTGCATACACACTGTGCTTTTTCAAAAGAGAGCATCTAGACTTGCTTTGTTGACAGAACTGGCTGTAGTCATAGACTCATAGACTTTAAGGTCAGAAGGGACCATTATGATCATCTAGTCTGACCCCCTGCACAGTGCAGGCCACAGAATCTCACCCACCCCTCCCAGAATAATCCTCTCACCTATATCTCAGATATTGAACCCTTCAAATACTTTGAAGACCCCAAGATGCAGAGCATCCTCCAGCTGTGATCTGTGCCCAATGCTACAGAGGAAGGCGAAAAACCTCCAGGGCCTAGTCTAGACGCTCTTTATCGGCAAAAGCCTCTGTCGACAAAAGCCTGGAGTCTAAACGTACCTATGACTCCCTCCTTCCAGACCCCACCCTTTCCATTTTATGAGAAACAATCAAATTCCAGGAACATCCCATCGTCTTGGCACAACCAAACCCTGACCTTGTTTCAGTTTATGATGAGAGGAAGCTGCATACCAAATTTGGTAATCCTAGCTCTTGCCACTTAGGAGGAACTTAAAAAACAACAAATAGTCTTTAAAGTATTACCAGACTAACAAAACATTTAAATGGTATCATGAGCTTTTGTGAGCACAGTCCACTTCTTCAGATGAAGAAGGGCTGTGCCCACAAAAGCTCATGATACCATCTAAATGTTTTGTTAGCCTGTACAGGATAAACTTAAAAACCAACAAATAGTCTGGTAGCACTTTATAGACTAACTCGGCTACCCCTAAGCACTTAGAAGGAGTTCTTGAACAAAGAGATTCACAGATGGATGGACAGACAGACACAGACAGATGCACATTTCTAAAATATATAGTAAGATTTTGGCAAGTATAATCTCACCTGATATGAGCTGTCAAAAAGAGGATATTTTTGCTCGGTTATTTTTTAAATTTGGCAGATTTGTATGAATAATTAAGGTATTTATTTTCTATTTGGCATAAAGAATAACAGTATAAACAAGGAGATATTTTAACACATGTAAAATCTGTAGGTCCAGATCCTTTGCACCTGTTTAAATCTATTTGTGTCACTGGATCATGGAATCATAGAATCATAGGGCCGGAAGAGACCTTAGGAGGTCATCAACTCCAGCCCCCCTATCCAAAGCAGGACCAATCCCAACTAAATCAACCCAGCCAGGGCTTTTGTCAAGCCGAGACTTAAAAACCTCTAGGGATGGAGATTCTACCAAATTTGCATTGGATGAATGCATATTTACCTTAAATCATCCTAAAAAGGGATGAAGCTTTGCCAAGTCTGGGCTAACAGATACTGGACACGAGCAAAGAAGTATTATCTCCACTTCATAAATGGGTACTGAAGTAAAGTGAGATTATATGCTTTGCCCACAGTTTCAGGCATGGCCAAAAACTGATCCCAGGTTCCCTGAATCACAATTAATGCCTCAAGCACAAGGCCAGCCTTCCATCCTAACAAGGTCCGGGATCTGGTTTTCAGAACTCATTTAATCACTGCTACAACCTTTCAGAAGAAAAAAGCAAAACCTTAGGGTATGTCTACACTACCCTCCTAGTTCGAACTAGGAGGGTAATGTAGGCATACCGCACTTGCAAATGAAGCCCGGGATTTGAATTTCCCGGGCTTCATTTGCATAAGCGGGGAGCCGCCATTTTTAAATCCCCGCTGGTTCGAACCCCGTGTAGCACGGCTACACGGGGCTTGAACTAGGTAGTTCGGAATAGGAACCTAGTCCGAACTACCTAGTTCGAGCCCCGTGTAGCCGCGCTACACGGGGTTCGAACCAGCGGGGATTTAAAAATGGCGGCTCCCCGCTTATGCAAATGAAGCCCGGAAAATTCAAATCCCGGGCTTCATTTGCAAGTGCGGTATGCCTACATTACCCCGCTAGTTTGAACTAGCGGGGTAGTGTAGACAAACCCTTTGTCCTGGACTAACATGTATTTTTTACTTTTCTATATTCTTCAGTCAAAGTAACTAATGCACGCTTTAAAATTTTTTAGCCCTGCATATACATATGCCAATGTTTGTATCCCTGTTTGTATGGGTGTATATTGGATTCTCAAATTACACTATTGAATCAATTCTAAAAACAGTTCAGTTGATATGATACTTCAGCATACGTTTCTCCATTGTTTTATGGGCTAATATGGAACTACCTTTGAGCAATTTGCTACATCTTTAATTAGAATCAGAATTTAATAAAAGTTTTCAGTGTCCGGGAATACTAACATAACAACGCCTCTTCTCCTGAGAGGAGTTCTAAAGATATATTTATTCCACATGTTTCTTAATTTTTTCCTAGTGAATCACATTGTTTGTCTTTATAAATACATAGCCATGGCTTACGTATTGCCTCAAAAGATAGACCTACCGTAAATAACCACTCTTCCACCAGAGGCTAAACATATTATGTAAATGTAATTATGCATAAGTATAATGATAAAAACATGGGTGATATAAATAGCTAATACATTTGAACATGAATAATTCTTTCTGTTAAGGCTCAGGGACCTAATCCTGCAAAAACTAGTGCACATGGCTAGCTTTACGGGGCCTACTCACATATATAGTTTATGTGTGCTTAAGTCTTTGGATGGATTACAGCCATAAGTCTCCCCTGAGGACTCATGGCTTCTTTGCCCACAAAACCACAAGAAGTGAGTGTAAGCCAAGACCAAATTATTCTTCTGATCAGATCCTGGGTTTTCAGTTCCATCACCTTTGCCCTGTTACAAAAGTGTGAATAAAGCCAAAAATATGCTGTCTTCTTTTGTAATATGGTTCCAGCTCAGAGACTCAACATTTGAACTGGGTCACTGAGGAAAAGGACAGGGCCAGAGACTGTCTCTCAGGCTATGTCTAGACTACAAAGTTTTATTGGAAAAAGGTATGCAAATTGTGCTCCACAATTTGCGTACCTTTTTCTGATAATTTTGTCGGAAGAGGCTTCTCCAAAATCTAGCCCGTCTACACAAGGCCAAATTTCGGATAAACCTCCTCTTTCGGAAGAGCCCTTTTTCCTCATGGAATGAGGAAGACAGGGCTTCTGAAAGAGCGTGTCTGTTCTTCCGCCAAAAAAAAGTGGAAGAGCAGACGCATTCCCTGGATGTGACAGAGTTTTTCCGGGATACCTCTGGTAGTTTAGATGTAGCCTCACTCTCTAGCACCCAACATAAATAGAGTTCTTACCTCAGGTGGGCCCTCTAGGAACCACTTTAATACAAAGAGCAATTGCTACAATTGCACACAGATGTGCTGAATATGATGCATGTACACAGGCAACTGCAGCTATTCAGTTAAGATACAGCCTGCTCATAATTGAGAGAGCACAAAAGCACTCTGGCCCCTTCCTGTTTTGGCCCCAACACTCCTCTGCTCCTATATATCCCTAATATGATGGGGTCTGAAGAAGTGAGACTCTAAAGCCACTTATGGCAGCTCTGTAAGTCCCCTGGTATAATTCTTCCTATTTCCTGCTCTTTTTACTGCCCCGTACACCACTGGATCAGTGAGAAGGGATTGTAAGAGGAGTCAGAATCTGGTTCCAGGTTCTGTTCTTTCCTGTTCCAGTGACTTTTTCTGTGCCAGAGACTTTCACCTGTCTGCATATCAGGGTGTCTCTAGATTACAGGGCTTTTTCCGAAAAAAGTGGCCTTTTTTTCGAAAAAAACTTCCCCTGAAAGTAAATCAAAAGAACACGGCAGTTTTTTTGACCGTGGAAAACCTCGTTCGAAACAAGGCGCTATGTCATGCAACTTGTGCTTTTTCGAAAGTACTGGCTGTAGTCTAGACGCTCTTTTTTGAAAGAGTCTTTTTCAAAAGTATCTTTCGAAAAATCCGCTTTTGAAAGAGGCTTGCAGTCTAGACATAGCCTCTTTTACCACATCTGTAAAATGGGACAACAGCTTAATAGCCCAAATATCACATCGAGAATACCAGTGTAGTACAGATAAGAAAATAAATAGGTTTTTCTTTCTCCTGCCTTACTCAGTGCCCTTTTCTCCCATTTTTGTTCTATCCACATGCATTTTCTCTTCTTTTTCCTTTCTTTGTGCTCTACTGGGTGTTTTTTGCTTTCTGTCACACTTCTCTCACTGTGGTGGCTGCTGAACCCCACTGCCCTAGTCACCAGAAAGTTACATATTGCTTGGCACGGGGAAGAGGAATCCATTGGTAGATGCAAGAGGCTAGGTCCATCTGCTCTGGCAGCTTCAATCCCATTAGAGCAGAGAAGCCAAGGGAAGCATGGGATTGTGGTCTGCTGCTTTGGCCCACAGCTCTGGGCACACAGGCCACTTTCTGAAGTTGCATTAATGGCTGCCGTAAGAACAGGTGAGGCAGGGATCTTGGAGCTTAAACCACCTTCAAAGGACTATGTTTGTCCTGAGGAAAGAAAGGACAGATCCAAAGCATGGAGCCTTTCCTGCTCCAGCTGTTCTGCCCTTCTCCTCTATCCCTCCTTCTCCCCTGGATTACCCTGGTACCCCACAGAGGCAGGGAAACCCTGAGCTAACACAATTAGGGACCATTGTAGATAGAACCTAAATCTGCCAAGTGCGGGAAGAGTCTGAAATTAGGAGTAACATCCTGGAGGGAAAGGCTCTGAAAATGCTTGCACAACCACACAAAGTATTCACATAGTTGAACACGTCACGTTGAACTTTGTCAAATAACTCACTCCTTTTGCCCATGAAAGGCTTTTGTGGATGCCAGCCCGATTATTCTAGTCTCTTATTTATTCTTTTTCAGATGTTTTCAGATTCAGTACCTGATTTTTCTTTTGTGCCAGTTAAAATGTGCCTCTGGCAGCAGTATTTCCCTGGTGAAGTTTTCAAATGCCTCAAGGAGAGTAACCATACTGACTGTCAGATTTCACTGAGTGGACAACATCAGCAGTACAACAGAACATCTTTTATTCTGAATAAAGATGTGCAAAATTATCAAGCCTAAGTGTACACGTAGGATGGAAATATGCGTCTCAAATAGCAGGGTAGTTTACAGCTCAACTCTGCTTTAGACATGCTGATATCCTCAAATAGCAACAATAAAGCTTCTGTCTTCTTTCAAGATATTTGTCATCTTTTGATCTTAAGCCAAAAATATTGAATTCTGGGAGATCGTAACTACCAAACTGATAGCTTATGTCCTCAGCAAGTGCTTATCAAGTGTAATTCAGAAAGATGGTACATATCAAAAGTGACAACTAGAAATAAGGAATAAAGTTCAGCTTACTGAAAAAAGTAAACAAAGCGTCAAACGGAAATGGCTTTAGGAGCTCATGGATTTCTTTCTAAGAGTATTTTAAATAATGATACTTTTGCTGTAAATAGTGTTTACACATGATGACTTTAGGGACTTTAAAATGAAATTAATACAGAATAAAAGCCTATATTGCATAATAGGGACAATGTCAAGATAAATATCCTGTAAAACATGTTTATCCCATAAAACATGTTTTCCTATGTTAGCAGCAATACTACAGATCTTCACACTGAGAACAACAAATACTAAAAATCTGGCCCCTATTGCTGCATGTCCAAATTGGTGCACATAGACACTTGTGAAAGTTTTGTGCACTATCATTTGTGTATGGAAATGGCAGAATTTACACAGGTAGAAACTATTTGCAGGCTCGCTGACGAGGGAGGGGCAAAGGTGTTATCTGTTCCAGAGTCTGGTGATTCAAAAGGGCACATTGATCCTGTCTGCTGTTGCCATTCTTGCACCCGGGGCATGCGCGACCCCCGCCCTGGGCACCCGGCGCATGCGCGGCGCCTGCCCCGGGTGCATGGCACATGCGCTGTGCCACCCCTGAACGTGCGGCGTATGCGCAGCCCCGCCCCCGGGCTCCCGGCAGCCCCAAAAGTTTGGGGATCACTGATATAGAGCATGCTTGGTCCTGCCATGAAGGCAGGGGACTGGACTTGATGTTTTGATGTCCCTTCCAGTTCTAGTATTCTATGATTCTATGATTTTAGCACTGCAAAAGTATTGGTTTTAGGAGCTTTTACAACAAAATTTGCCATCTGAACTATGTATAATAGCAACATGTCATGCCACATGCCTTCTGAAATAAAAATAGCTTTAAACCTGCTTTAAAAGAGGTTAGCTGCATGGTTCTTCTAACACCAAGAGGAAAATTTTGGAATGGTTTCAGAGCCATAGGCTAAGGGACAGAGACTTAATCTTGTCTTCCAAGCCTTCCAGCTCCTATAGCTTCATCCCTTTGGCCTTCAGGAGTCCAGAAGAAGAGGAAATTATCTGGGACACAGCTCATTAAGAGCCTTAAAACACAGTCTATGCTCCACACAGGCAACCTGTGAAGTAAACACAACAGCAGGTACACATAATCCCCTCTGCCCTTGTTTGACAGTTTTCAAGATATGACATCCTATATTAACTGCAAGATAATGAGCCTTTTTGGAGGGAGGGAAGGAGGGTAGGTGGGTATCTATGAATAAAGTGAAATGCAATAACCTACCATTTGTATCATACAGACTTGCCAGAGCACCAAAGCATCTTCACCATCTTTTATCATATCAGCAAGGGAGAAACTACTTTAAAACACACTATGGGTTGTGTTCCAAGTTGTAGATAAGACAACAAAAAAAGAACTATTTACAGCCACTGTCATATATAAAAAACTCTTTATCAGGGTGAAAAATCTCAGATTATTGAACGTGAACTTGCTTTTAAAAGCCAGATCCTCATCTGGTGTAGAGTGGAATCACTCTGTTGACTTCTGGCTTCGAGAGGCTAATTTTCAGTATTTTTCAGCTTTTATTTTTGAAAAAAATGTTCTCAGTTCTGGCCAATAAAAAAAGTTTAATCGCTTTTATTTTTGACTCTCATGCGCATAAACAACCATGCAATGTTTGCACTGCAAATACAACAGGGAATGTTCAAATCCAAACCCAGCAATTTTTCCATTGAAACATTTTTTTAAAAAAGGACATAAAATAAAACATTTGGGCTACGTCTACACTGCACTGTTTTTTGCGCAAGAAATACGCAAATGAGGTGAAGCATGGAATATTGCTAGCCCCATTTGCATAATTAATGAGCAGCTGCTTTTTGCACAAGAGGCATTTGCACAACAAGGAGCTATCTACATAGCTCCTTTTTTCTCAAAAACCCTCTGCTGCACAAGAGCTGTTCTTCTGCTTTTTTTTCAGGAAGAACAGCTCTTGCACAAGAGGGGGGTTTTGCGCAAAAAGGAGCCATGTAGACGGCTCCTTTTTGCGCAAAAGCCTCTTACACAAAAAATGGCTGCTCAGTAATTATGCAAATCTGGCACTGCAATATTCTATGCTTTGCCTCGTTTGCATATTTCTTGCACAAAACAGCACAGTATAGACATAGCCTTCGTATTTGATTTTATGAACTTTTTTCTTATTGTACAGAATTGAATTTGGTTCTAAGCAACCAGATTGTCTCTACTAAGATATCTTGTAGGCTTCTGCACTATCCACCATTCCCCAAGGGTAAGTCTACACAGCAGCATTATTTCAGAATAACTGACGTTATTTCGATATAACAAAATGCATATCTACTCAGCAAGGCATTATTTCGAAATAATGGTGAATTGGAGGACTTCTTACTCTGACTCTTGTAACCCTCATTTTACAAGGAGCAAGGGAAGTCAGAGGAAGAGCATTCTTCCTTCGACTTCCTGCTGTGTAAACAGTGCCAAAAATCGAATTAAACGTAGTTGAAATTGCGTATCTGAATTTGACTTTTGCCCTGCTGTGTAGACTTGCCCTATGTGTTCTGAAGACTTGCTAAGCAATACAGAGCCAGGTATATGGCAACTGGTAGATGGGACTGGGTCAAAAGTCTCTTGTCTAGGATGTCTCACCCCATTACCAGGAGTCCCCAACTTTTTCTGGAGTGCTTCTATAACCTCCTGGGCATGGTGTTCTGTCTCATCTAGTGGCACTGAGACTACTTTGAAAGAAATCAATGAGTCTGCTCTACAGGTTCCACTAAGATCCATGTCCCTTTTGGCTCATGCAGTAAAGCCTCATGCATTTAACCACGGGTTTGATCCCAGCTGTGATGCTGTATGGAATGTGGGGGACACTATATAGGATATTATGAATATCAATATTATAGGACGACAATGAGTTATGTTAGATATGCCATGTAAGATATCTACAAACATGTTGTCATCTACCAAATATGATAAACTCATTTCTATGTTTGTACTACCTTTGTATGTTGGGTTTTGTATATGTATGTGTGTCAATATTACAAAACTTGTGCTATGCTTCTAGGTGACACCCATAGATCCACAGCCTAGCCTGCTTCATGGCCCATCAAGAACAACCAATTATTCAACTGATCTATTGAGAGAAGGCCAGGAAAATGTCTTATGACTCAGCAGGCATATAGGGGCATGCCTCAGGACAGAACTCTAAGGCTTCCAGGCCATGTGCTGGGTAGCTTGTGTTTGGGACAAAGGAAGTATGGGTCACATGGCAAAGGAATATAAAAGTAGCTGCATCTTCTCCATATTGTCTTCATTACTGCTTCATACCTCCGGGTATGTCTACACTACCCTCCTAATTCGAACTAGGAGGGTAATGTAGGCATACCGCACTTGCAAATGAAGCCCGGGATTTGAATTTCCCGGGCTTCATTTGCATGAAGCCGGCCGGCGCCATTTTTAAATGCCGGCAGTTCGAACCCCGTGCCGCGCGGCTACACGCAGCACGGAGTAGCTAGTTCGGATTAGGCTTCCTAATCCGAACTAGCTGTACTCCTCATGGAATACAGCTACATTCCACGAGGAGTACAGCTAGTTCGGATTAGGAAGCCTAATCTGAACTAGCTACTCCGTGCCGCGTGTAGCCGCGCGGCACGGGGTTCGAACTGCCGGCATTTAAAAATGGCGCCGGCCGGCTTCATGCAAATGAAGCCCGGGAAATTCAAATCCCGGGCTTCATTTGCAAGTGCGGTATGCCTACATTACCCTCCTAGTTCGAATTAGGAGGATAGTGTAGACATACCCTCTGTGGTAACCTTTCTACAAACAAAGCTCTAAAAAATGGACTGAATGACCCATCCCATCTGGATGTTCCAGAGGCACTTTCAAGCCAGCAAACTTACCAATACTGCTAAGACTCTGATGGACTTTGAAGTCTTTGTATGTAAGACTTTGTATGTGAGACTGACCACTTAACATCTCTTTTCTTGTTCTTTCTTTTTCCTTTATAATAAACCTTTAGTTTTAGAAACTAAAGGTTTGGCTGGCAGCATGGTAATTTGGGTAAGATCTAAATCTTCACTGACCTAGTAATGTGGCTGGCCCCTTGAGGTCAAAACAACATTTTGTCCATGTGAGCAGAGTTTTAAAATAACTTCTCACTATACTGGACCTAAGTGCTGATTGGGAGCCAGAAAAATCAAAGGCAATAAAGAGCGTTGTGTGATTTCTTTTTGCTTCTTGATAACCAGGGGAGGAGGGAGGGTCAGAAGCACAATTTATGACTGTTTTGAAAGAATAATTTCAGTTTTACTCACCAGTCTTGGAGTATCTGCTCTCCTTTTTGCATTCTGCTCTAACCTTGGTATTTCCAGTAAGAGCTACCTCAGGCACCCCCCCAGTCACAACGCTCTCCGACAACCGGTATCTGTTGGTGTTACACTTCCCCTTACCGCTGATGCTAATCTATTTCTGGATTATTAGTCATTTGATCCCTCCATGTCAAATTTGACCTTCCCTCAGATAGCAGAGACCAAAGGGAGTCATTATGCAAACAGTACTTTTAACCACAGCCCTCCCATCCACAACCACTAAGATATTATTGTTCTTTGTGGTGCTTTATTATGCAGCCCTTTCTGCTAAAGTGCCTAAAGGTTGCTATCTTCTTCAGCTTCTGGCATTTACTTTAAAAGGAAATTAATATCGATCTCAAATTAGTCAATTGCATCCAATATTAATGTCCGGGCTTATGTGAATCTGTGAAATAGTAAAGATCAGAATCTCTGGTCTGTTCTACTGTCTTCATGACTGATGAAGCGCAAAGAGAAGGGGGACCGGCCACAATCCCCTAGCTGGGGATTTTCCCAGTGTGTGGGAGTTCCCAGAGGATGTAGCTGGTTCCTGTGCCTCTCTTCTTGCACGCCCTGGCACAGGGAGGATGTTGGACAGGGATGGACAAGCTGGATGCACGTATCATTCTAGCTATCTTCAGCTGGCAGATGGTTCCTTGGGGACCATTGCCAGCTGGTGGGACTGCACTAGCATGTTCTGGGGCTTTAGTTGGCTCCCTGATGGCTTCTGCTCTCTGCTGAGCCAAGCAAAAAATCTGCACAGCAGAGAATGTGGTCCTAAAGGTCCCTGAAGGACAGTTACTGCTGCCTTAACATCTAACAATGCATTGATAACTATGGCAATGGCACAGGGACAGGAGGAATTGGGGGTTAATGCAATATCTTCTAGTTGCCTGGGATGCTCCAATTTTAGGCTCCCAAAGTACAGCACTTCTCTGCAGAATGCAACCATACAAACATAAAAACAATAATGAGGATCAGGTGATTTTCCCATTTAACTCTCACCGAATCAGATGCCTTAGCATTTGAACACATTCTACCATGGTGGGCTAGCAGATGCAAAGGAAACAACAGATAAAAATTAAAAACAAAGCAAATTGTTGCCCATTGATTGGGGTGCCCCATTTAGAAATGAACAGAAGCCATTCAGAAGAGTTATGCTACATAGGATACAGTAGTCATGTTGAGCTGTAGGATGGTAGGAGTGGGATGACAGAACCAGGGAAGAGAAGTAAATATGGATTATTAATCAACGTATTTATTTCTTAATGAGAATCCAACTTTCTGACACTTCTCCCAGTTTCATGCACTAATTTCCTCTTATTTCCGGTCTTAATTGCAGGCCCACATCTCCATATACATTCATATAAGAGTATGGAAGAATAACAGCTCAAGAAAGGATGTCCCTGTAGCTAATACCCAGGCGAAAGAGTCAGTGAGAAATGAGGTCTTTTCCTGGAGCTGCCACAGGGTACAGCTACACTGCCACTTTTTTTTAAAAAAAAGCTACGCAAAATGCACTCCACGTTTTGTGTAGCTTTTTTTGATCCTTTTGTTGGAAGACACAAATGTCGGAACCTCCCCCCCCTCCTTTCAGAAGCACCCTTATTTTTCTTTGAATGAGGAATACAGGGGCTTCCAAAAGAGTGCGTTTGCTTTTCCAGAAAAAAAAGCAGAAGAGCAAATACAACCCTGGATGCATCCCTGGACATGGAAGAGTTTTTCCGGGATACCTCTAGTATTCCAGAAAAACTCTTGTAGTCTAGCTGTACCAACAATGCGGCCTTAGAAAAGTTCATATATTGATGACTTGGTGTCTTTAAAATGGGAAGAATAATACCTGCCACAAATGGGTCTGGTGGGGGCAAATCAATATTTGTAAAGCTTACAGATACCATTTGGGTAGAAGGTACAAGATATAATATTTATTCAAACTGTTCGGTGGTATTGATTAATGGAATATGCCACTTCTAATCCTACTTTAGATGCTTAACTGCCTTCCAAGAGAAGTATTAATTCCACTTACAATCATGTCAGAAGGTCACAGTCTCACATAGAATAGTACTTAGCTGATCAGTTTGACTTCAGTATAATTGTGGCTCCTCCCCCTTGTCTACTGCTTAAACCAAAGGCACAATTTAAGCAGCCATTCCAAGCTGTGCTGAATTACATTCATCATTCCTACTTTAACTTCTGAACTTTTATCGCTGAGCCACACTTAGCACATCTGAAGCATGTCTTGGCCTCTGATTATTTTTTCTTTCACTAGCCTGCAAGTTTTTATATACTTCACTTCTGGAAAAAGAAAATAGGAAAATAAATAAATAAAAAGAATTCTTCAAGACCATTTTAGCAGCACTAAGGCTATATGACATGGGGAAGAAAATGAAGTCAGCAGCAATTGTAAATTGTCTGGAAATCCATAAATTAAAATTAAAGAGTTCAAATATGAAATAAAATCATTTAATCTGGATGATTTATGCTCATCCTCAGATGCAATTATTTACTAACACTTCTGTTTATTGCTCTTTTGACTTTTTTAATTACTGTATTCCAAAAATTCAATTACAGAGTGTAGTATATATTTCAAGCAATAGTATTGTAAATAAAAGGAGAACCAATTAATAATGTGCTTAGTCTAGCAAAGCTAAATCAAGTATAAGACAAAAGGCTTCGAAACTTGACCAGGGTTTGAAAACTAACAGAAAAGATTTCACTTTTTGGGAAATCTTTAAAAAAATGTTAAGGTGTTAAATGAAGGTACATTGTTCAGTGAGAACTCCGTAACTAGTGAGCTATGAAAGATCATTGGGATTTCCTTGCTTGGTGGCCATATGGACTGTTGAGTTTGACAGACATATTTTGGATTCCGTTCTACAGCTATTAAACTTCTCACTTTCTCTAGGGATTGTGCGAGTTTCTCAGTCTGAGGCTGTGTTTGGTATGTGCTGAGTTTGTTTTTATTTTGTTACTTGCTGTTTTTGTTATTGCTATTGTGTTGCTAGTTCCCCCTTTTGAACTTGAGGGTGTGGATGAGAGTATTTCTGTAGTAGCCACTTCAGATGGAATTAGCAGTTTGACCCACAGCATTTTCTGCACTGTGAAGGATGTGTTGCTGAAAGAAGGTAAGGTTATTGACTGTGCCAATATAAAATTTGCATCTCAAATTGGTAAATCCGTAGTGATTTTCCTGGCCCAGGAGCAGTTTGTAAATTGTTTGGTACAGGAAACTCTGGGCCAAGAACTCTTTTGTTCACTTTTTTCCATTGTTTACTCCTGCTACTAAAGTAGTTTTTTTCCAATCACCTGCCTTCCTTCATGATGAGACACCAAGGTCTAATCTCCCTGGATATGCTGTTAGATGGATTCTGTTAGTCTGCAAGAACCCTAATGTGAGGCATGTTATGTGATTTTGTAGCCAGGTTTCTGTGGTTGTAAATAACCTGGAATGGCCTTTGCACCTGTTTTTAACAAACCACATCAATGGCGCAAATTATACAGTATTTGCTTCCTTTGAAAATATGAAATGTTTCCTGTTTGGTGACCCTAGTCATTTGAGGGGTTCCTGGCCACACACTATCTGACTTCAGGATAGTGGGAAGGGGCTGGTATATCATAGGACCAGCAGGACAGAGTCTGCATCTGCATTGTCAGGTTCTCTCTCACCTCTCCTCAGATATGGTCTACCATTGCCCTCCACAAAGGTACCCTTGTGACCTCATCACTTGTGTCTGTACAGAAGTCAGTCCTATAGGCTGAGGACTACCTCTTTTCAGAGGAAGCAGAGAGATGTGAGAGAAGAACAGACTGATGTGTGGAGACAGATATATGCCAGCCAGTTGGTATGTAGGAAGAGGTGGGTACAGTGTGAAGCCAAGGGGAACCGCAGGAATTGGGGGTGCTGTGGCATCGGTAAATAAACACACAAGAGTGGCCAGTTAGCTGGTTTCACAGACCACTTTGAGAAAGACTGATCTAGAAGGAGAGATCAAAGCAGCAGGGAGAAACAATAGAAAGTGGAAGTTCTCTGAACAAAACAAGCCATGGAAAGGCATGCATTTATATATATATATATATATATATATATAATTCTCTCATGCTTCCTCATCTTGCTCAAATACATTTTGAGATGGAAATGTTTCCTACAGTCAACTAAGTTATTTCTCAAGACAAGGGTAGCTGAGTGAGCAAAGTGCTATAAATCAGGGAAATACGCTTGGACTCCCCACTATCCAAAAACTCATTAATCTGCTTCACACTGTACCCACCTCTTCCTACATACCAACTGGCTGGCACATTAGAACTTTGTGAGAACTCAGAGATACCATCGTCATCCTCTTCATTTCCCTCAGACTCCTCCACCTCAGAAGAACACTCAGCTACTGGTGGAATATTCTCATTATTCATGAGAGAGGGAGATTCAGGGTAGGCAGAACAGTCTCAGTATGGGTGGGTTCACACACTCCTTTTGCCTTAGGTGGTAGCTCATGTTTACAGTTATATGATAATTGAAGATCACATCTACCAGTCCCCATGGTAGATCCCCACAATATGGCATTTTACTGTGCTCACATTCAAAACTTAATCACATTTTAACTAAAATCTCCCTAAACTGAAATGTCACATGACTGAAATGCTAATGAGGCCTGGCCCATTCAGTCACTGCAAGAGGAGGACTGAGGCTGAGTCTACTGTTAAAACTCCCTGGGGAATCTTTTACAGTGCAGATTTTTTTGAAAAAACAGCTGTTTTTCTGAAAAAAAAAATTCACTTATGTCCACACTGTAATTGTATTCTTTCAAAAAAAAAAATCAAAAGAACAGAGGGTTTTTTTTCCGACATTGGTAAACCTCTTTCTATGAGGAAGAAGCCTTTTTGTGAAAGAGCTCTTGCAGAAAAAGGCATGTGTGGATGGGGAAGAGAGAGTTCTTTCGAAAGCAGAGGAAAGAGGAAAAAGCACAGGTGCCCTGGTGGCCACTCCAACCATAGTAATCACAGCTGAAATGTGAGAGAGCATCCATTCAGTGTGGATGCTTTCTTTCTAAAAAGCAAATGGCTTTTTCGATGCATTTTGGCAGTGTGGATGCTCTCTTCTGGAAGACGTTTTTTCAGAAGATCTCTTCTGGAAAAGCTTCTTCCGAAAGAAGCCTGCAGTCTAGACATAGCCTTTCCCAATAGAAACTATTGATTTCTGGCTTTCCCAAGTTTAATTCTGTTGTCCCCTTTCAGTAAAGTTCTCTTTGTGTTTAATTCCTGGATTTAGTGCTTGTGAGTGGGGAAGTACTGTCTGTTAAGGACATGCAGAGAGGTGTATATCGTCTTCCAGGTGTGGCAATGGGAGCTCAAGCTAGTGTTGTTTAAGTTTTCAGAAGCACCCCTAGGCATTTCAACTTGTTGCCAACAACCCTTGGGAGAAGGGTGATACTGTGCTTGGGTTAGGAGTTTTTGGGATGCATGCATAAGAAAGAATGGACCCTAACCTGAGTTCTAGTTAGAATTTAACCAGGCAGGATTCTGCTTAGGTTGTGCTCTCTAGAGATTCCTATCCCTCTGCTTCCCTGGTAGTGTACCGATGCAGTCTGGGTTACAGTCCAGTACCAGGGCCACCAACAAGGGGGGTAAAGAGGCAGCTGCCCAGTGATTGAAAGGGTCTGGTGCTACTAGCTGCTGAAATGTTGGGCCTTTTAAATTGCCACTGGAGCCCTGCGTGGTGCACTCCTGGCATCCTTGGAAGCCTAACTGGGGGAAGCTAGCTCCAGCTTTGCCCCTTGCATCTGAGAACCTGCCCCTTTTGGAGGCACAGAGTTGGGCCCCCTCACCCGTTGCCCAACCAATATCTCGGCAGCCCTGCCTGGTATTGTGAGGTGCTGAGAACCTCCTAACAGATGCTGAATTTCTCAACTCCAGTTAATTTCTGCCCTTGTCAGGATTGGGTCCCTAACCCACAGAATGGCATATGTGTTGGGAAAAGCTCCGGAGGCTACAGCCCCCAATTCCAATAATCTTCTCATTAGCTTCTCTCCTTACTCTAATTTGCTTTGGAAGTAGCCACCTTCCCCCAACCAAAAAATTTTCTGCTGCTAATGCATGGAACTCATTTCTCTTTCTGTACTTGGTGACCAGTAAATCTATCAGCTTTGATTCTCGCTGCTCCAGTATTTCACATGTAATGTGGTCCCAGAAGTAGTGATTTGTGAAATGTGATAGCTGCTTTGTCTGTAAAAGCTGCAGCTCACATAAAATTGTAATGTTTTTAAAAAGCAACCTGAACACCAGAAAGAGCTCTCCAAATCTTCTTGAGTCCTCAGGAAAAAGGGGGGGAAAGACTTATAAATGGGAATTGAATCTTGTAAAAATAAAATCCAAACATAAAAATAAATCCAAACATTTAGAAACATCTGTTGTGAAGCACAAGATTTCTTTGAATGAGTCCAGCCTAAGAGATCTGTGACTTATATCCTGTAATACAGAGAAGATAGCTGAAATATTTTCAACACAAATTTTAATGCTGGTTGTTGAAAATAAATACTGGAGGCAATTTAACATGTTCCCTCACCATATTATGAAACAGGTTCATATCTTAAAATTATTTGATATTACACTTAAAATATGCAAATAGTTATACTTCAGCAAATTAGATACAAAATACTGATTCTGTTCCAAGGATGGCATTGCTCACAATATTCAAAGAGGGGTAGTGTGGTCTAATGAGTTGGGAAATGAAGACAACTAATTTTGTCCCATCTATGCTAGAGGATGTGTCTGACCTCAGCCATAACTTAACGAGTGCTTCATTTATCCCAGCAGTCACATGGAGATAAGATGACTTACACAACATGGTAGCACACTTTGAAATGTGGTTCAAAAGTGCTCTTTCACATAGAGATCTAGGGGAAAATTGCACCCATTCCCTTATTTTTAAAAATAAGGAAATCCAAAATGTTGTGAATGTCATTGAAATTTCAAATCACAGTACATTACCACCAGCTGTATGAAATATTAATATTTTCAAAGAAGTTTATAAACATTCACTACATTTCATTGCTCTGTTTCAGATACTTAATAAGGGCATCAGAGCAAACAGAGCCAAACCTTCTGCAGAGCATGTGGTCCTGACAGCAGGGTTAAGAAATTACTTTTGGTTTCCTGAGTAGCCCAGTCTGGAGTAGGGATGTTAAATTGCAGTTAATCAGCTAATTGAGTAGTCGATGGAATTTCCATTGACTTCTCAATGAGTCAATGGGGGGCGTGCTTGCTACCCATGCTGTGGCTCTGCAGTTTAAATGTAGTAGGACCTGGGCACGCAACAGCCCTGCTCTTATTACATTTAAACTGAAGAGCCACAGCAGGATTAGCTCCCAGGGGCGGCATGAGCCCAGACTAAGCAGTCTCAACTCACATCGGCCCCGGGGACTAAACCCGCTGTGGCCCTGCCTTTTAAATGTATTAAGAGCCCCCAGAGCCAGAGTGGAGTTATTCCCAGCTCACACTAGCCCCGGGATCTAAGCAGTCCCAGTTCACACCAGCTCTGGGACCACAGTGCCTCTGCCTCCCCTGTCTCCCCACCCCTGCACCATGGAGATGGTGCAGGGGGGAACCGGCTTTTAAGTTGGCCCTCCCAGCATTGGCTCTTGCTTCCCCCCTTTGCTGCCTCTGACACAGAGGCAGCAAAGGGAGGGGGAAAGTGAGTAGTTGGCTCGACTACCCAATAAGCATATGCTTACTGGGCAGTCGACTAGTCGATATTTCCCTTACATCCCTAAGCAACCTCAACTACCACTGACTTCAGGATTTGACTCTAAGGGTACATCTACATTTTGCAACACTATTTCAAAATAACTAGCACTATTCTGAAATAACTTAGCCTGTGTCTACACAGCAGGCAATTATTTTGAAATAGTGTCAAAATATTGTCAAGCTGGAGGACTTCTTACTCTGACTCCTGTAACCCTCATTGTACGAGGAATAAGGGAAGTCAGAGGAAGAGTGCTCTATTTTGAAATAAGTGC
This sequence comes from Pelodiscus sinensis, assembly GCF_049634645.1. NCBI lineage: Eukaryota > Metazoa > Chordata > Testudines > Trionychidae > Pelodiscus > Pelodiscus sinensis. Next base: position 111,695,637 of record NC_134716.1, on the reverse strand, counting down.
TGTGTAGATGCTTCCTATTTTGAAATAAACTACACAATTGATGTAGCTCAGTTTGCATAGCTTATTTCACATTAAGCCCTGCAATGTAGATACACCCTAAGGCTACGTCTGCACTGTACAGTTTTTTCAGAATAAGCCATTCCGAAATAGTTATTCCAAAATAGCTTATTTCGAAATAGAATGTCTGCACTGCAGGGAAGCCTCAAAATTAGTCTGAGGCAGGCTTCCCTAATGTAGATGTGCTATCTCAATTTAGAGCCCCAAGAAGAATAACAGAATGATCCAGGTGAGGGGCTATTTCGAAATAGCAGAAGCTTCTCTCATTTTCTGAGATGAACCCAAACCTCTTATCTCTCTGATTCTGTCCTTCTCTATTTCAACCCTTCCATCAGCTCACTCTCTTCCTCCCTCCACCCCCGCACTGCTCACAAATTTCTCATCCAAACCTTCAAAGACCTCCACCCAACCCCTGACCTTCTATCTGTGGGAGAAACAGATGATCAAGACCGACTTTCCTGGCACAGTGGAAGTACTTCTAGTGTGCCAACAACATCAGTCTTGATCATCTGCTTCTCCCACAAGTGCCTTCACACTTTCTCACATGCTGACCATAGTCATGTGAAACGTCCCTAATCAAAATTAATTAAAGCCATCACCTTCTCCTCCCTCAAGTCCCCACTTAAAGCTCACATCTGCTGTTATGCAACCTGAGAATACCAGTCCCATGATGGCTCATCAGTTCCTTTCACCCCACCCTTTTTAGTTACCCCATAATCTCTTCTTCTCCCCTCCACTGTTTGTCTTAGCGACAGATTGTACCTTTATTTTAGACTACACTTTGTTATGTGTAATTTACCAGATTCCTACACTGCAGGGATATGAGTTAGCTCATGCCCCTCCTATGGAGCTTTAGGTCAAGTTCATGCTCTTTAACTGTGGAAGTCCCTGGTTCACTTGCTGTTGAGTAAGCCAAGATGGCAGTCATCACACAAGCTCTCTGAGTCAGGGACTATCATGCACAATGAAGTTCTGATCTTGTTGAGGGCTTTAGGCACTACTGAAATAAAAATGTTAATAATAAAATATCCTCTCTCCTTTTATTAAAGAAACCGAGTTGTTGCAGTGTTTTTATTGCTTTACCCTGTGAAATGTTAACAAAATGATGAGTTGGAGAAGCCATATCAGACCTTCCCCTCATCTCTTCCTGCCACATGCTAACTCCTTCCAACACCATTCCCTCACTAGCATGGAACAAATGAGCTCAGAACAATTGCTCTGCCAACTGCCACTCTTAGAGAAATAGAATACAAAGTTAAGGACTTTATTCCACACACAAGCTCCTAAATAATCAACACCACTTCCTGTTGTGTTTTGGGAGGAGAGGGGAATTGCAGTGAAAGTGGAGAGCAACATGGTGCGGTGGGGTGGATTCTCTCATTCAAGAGGCCATCCTTGAAAGAGCTGATAGGATCTCAGGTCAGAATGGAATGGATATAAGTTAATGTGTGATTGTTTCCTCATAGTTGATAGCACTATTTTATGATTGACTTCCCCCTAATACTCAACTATTTCACATACTTGGAATGTTTTGCTTTCTGCACATTTTTATTTGCAACACAGTGTGTCAGAGTAAAGGAGCAGAGGTGTATTTCCGGTTTTTAAGATTTGTTAATGGAAGTCATATGGCTAAATCCCAGTGCGCCCTGATGAAAACTTCCCACTGCACGTCCATATGGTCAAGAGGGTTCCAGTACAGTGTGTGTCTGAAGCTACTGAATTGCTTAATTAAAACATTAAACTGATTTACAGTTCCTAAATAATAGGTATCATTAAGCTAACTCTGCTTAAAAAGGATTTTGACACATGTACACTTCCAGCCATAACATATGGAGCAAAAACATGAGCACTCAGCAAAAGGATACAGCCACAGCAGCTAAAAGTTGGACATCAAAGCATTTTAAGATATATGCAGGCAAGATGATAAAGCAAGCCAAGGTGAAGGGGATGTGAAGGTTCCTTTTAACTGATCAAGTCATAGAGAATAAGAGCTGTACCTAATGATGATGAATGGATCACCTGGAATGAAAATGGAGAGTCGAACTGAAGACTCGAGTAGGTCAGATACCAGCTGGCATAAAGTGGCAAATAATGTATATACCAACTAAGGATCTGGCTCATATGGATACCTTTGACTTACAACAGAAATGTTTGTTAAAACCAAGGTAAAGTCTGCCACTGGGTAAAAATCCATTAATCCTTTTTTTGTAAAATTTGATCTGAACAAATATTTTAATTGTCCTTTTGGATACTTAGTGGCCCAGAAAATAGGTTATTTGCACTTTTCACATATAATAGCTGGTTTTGCATTAACAAAATAATCAAAGTTTGAGGTTTTTGCCTGTTCAGTGAGAAAATTTATTTTCTTCCAACAAACCTAAATTTTAAAAATGTTGAGATTTTTGTTCAAAATCAGGGACATTTTTGTGTGTGCTTCAAAGAATAACTTTTCTAAGAAAGTAATATGAAATCTTTTCCTTGGCTTTAACAGAGAAGGAATAGGATCTGAGGAGGAAAATTATTTAAGGTTAAAAGAGACATAAAATGCTCAGATTCGTTTGAGTCTGAGTGTGTGAATCTGAACTCCCTTGAATATCCAGAGATTTGTAATCAGAGTTTATGGACTGGATGCTCATAGTGCCCAGCAAAAATGAAGTGTTACAAATGTTATTTTTAACAACTATGTAAGGTGACTAGGTTTTTTTATTGCGGAGTTTTCTTTCTGTTTAAATGAAAATCATTCCAGTTGGTGGTTTGTAGAGGAATTTATACCAGAATCAGATCCAGACGGGATAGTCTAGACTTGTGTCTGATGTTTCAAGACATAAATACATTTTTTTGTCACACGCAAAAAAGCACCCAAATTACAGATTTTATTAAACAAGTTATTATCAGTTAAATAGTAAACGTGCCACCTGGGCAGAAAGAAGTATTAAAACGTATTTACACTTGAAAAAAAAGTAATTAGTAGTAGTTGAATCACTATAGAAAGTGCCAACCTGGGCAGATGAAAGAGGGTAAATATATAAAGACAGAACCATTATTATTAAATTAAAATCACTTAATTACCACAAATGTTAAGCATGCAGTTTTCTGACATTTAAATGATGTTTTTCACCAAAATTAAAATGAATTGTCCATACTGAATTCCTACTTCTTAGCCAGCGTGTAAATGTCAGTCCTAAATTAAACTACAATTGGTGTCTGCTATACATTTAAAAAGGTTTAATTAGAATCAATAAACCCAGGTTTTCATTGAAATTTCCAAAGTGTTCTCCTATGCTAAACATACAGCAAACCACTTACTCCCAGTGTTCAAAGATTTTAACAGTTTTAGGTCAAAGGGGGAGTTTCTGGCCTTGTAAGCACAGTAACACCATCTGTGTGAAGACTGGAAACATTTGCAGATCTGGAAAAGAAAACTCTTAAAGGGATATCAAAGTCTGTGCTCAATGTACAGGAAGTATCCCACATTCTCTGACCCCATTCCTGGCTTGTCATTGCCCGTGCTCTAAAAGCCCTGAGCATCATGGGAAAGGCCTGATTTCATCTTTCACCTTACATCATTATAAGCCAGGGCATAAGGAAATGCATAGAGCTACCTAAGCTGGTGTAAGGGAGGAAAAATTCAGGTGCGGAATGTTTTAAACAAAACAATGCCTGTCTTCCAGTGGGCTTTGCTTATATACATAGAACAACTAATTTGAGAATGTCAAATTAATTAATTGCCACATTTTCTCTGTACTGTTTCAGATATTTTAGGACTGATCTGAGATGCCAGCAGGATCTGAGGAACAGGTGTCTCTGAGATGTGTGAGTATAAAGCAGTTGCATTCTATTTAGTCTAACTTTCCTAAATAAACAAGCTCTTAGGAATATTGTGAGGGTCATTCCAGTGGTATAAAATTCAGCAAACTTTAGCCAGTGGATGGAAAATCACATTTTTTGCACACATTGGCCTAATGAGGGGAGTGGATGATCCTGGGAAATAGTCAAGTATTCTCGTCTATTCGTTATTTAATCGGGAAGCAAAATAAAGAAACAGTAGAATCTGAAGAAGGATTTTATGTGGGTAATAGTAATAGAAATGTAGCCGTATTAGTCTGGTGTAGCTGAAGCAAAATACAGGACTATGTAGCACTTTAAAGACTAACAAGATGGTTTATTAGATGATGAGCTTTTGTGGGCCAGACCCACTTCCTCAGATCAAGTAGTGGAAGAAAATAGTCACAACCATTTATACCAAAGGATACAATTAAAAAAAATGAACACATATGAAAAGGACAAATCACATTTCAGAACAGGAGAGGAATGCAGGGGGGGCGGGGAAGGAAGGAAGTTAAGTGTCTGTGAATTAATTATATTAGAGGTGGGGAGAGTTGGATGTCTGTGAGCTAATGGTATTAGAGGTGATAATTGGGGAAGCTATCTTGGTAATGGGTAAGATAGTTAGAGTCTTTGTTCATTCCTTCTCGGAGAGTGTTGAATTTTAACATGAATGACAGTTCAGAGGATTCCCTTTCAAGTGCAGATGTAAAACCAACAATAGAACACCACTTGTCATCACCTACAACCCCCAACTTAAACCTGTCGAACACATTATCAATAAACTACAGCCTATACTGGAACAGGATACAAAACTCCAAGAGGCTCTGGGAGACAGACCTATAGTCTCCTATAGACAACCACCTAACCTCAAGATGATTCTTACCAACAACCACAGGACATACCACACTAATACCAACCCTGGTACCTTCCCTTGCAACAAACCCCGTTGCCAGCTTTGTCCACATATTCATTCTGCTGATACCATTATTGGACCTAACCAAGGGTATATCTACACTACCCCGCTAGTTCGAACTAGCGGGGTAATGTAGGCATACCGCACTTGCAAATGAAGCCCGGGATTTGAATTTCCCGGGCTTCATTTGCATAAGCGGGGAGCCGCCATATTTAAAACCCCGCTGTTTCGAACCCCGTTCAGCGCGGCTACACGGGGCTCGAACTAGGTAGTTTGGACTAGGCTTCCTATTCCGAACTACCGGTACAACTCGTTCCACGAGGTGTACGGGTAGTTCGGAATAGGAAGCCTAGTCCGAACTACCTAGTTCGAGCCCCGTGTAGCCGCGCTGAACGGGGTTCGAAACAGCGGGGTTTTAAAAATGGCGGCTCCCCGCTTATGCAAATGAAGCCCGGGAAATTCAAATCCCGGGCTTCATTTGCAAGTGCGGTATGCCTACATTACCTTCCTAGTTCGAACTAGGAGGGTAGTGTATACATACCCCAAGTGAGTCATAAGATCAAGAACACATATTCCTGCGCATCCAGAAATATAATTTATGCTATCATGTGCCGAAAGTGTCCATCTGCTATGTACATTAGACAAACATCTCAGATACTTCGCCAAAGGATTAATGCCCACAAAACAGATATCAGACAAGATCACAAAGAAAAAACAGTTTCTTGCCATTTCAACCAGAAAGGACACTCTCTCAATGACTTAACCACCTGCATTCTGCTACAAAGACCTTTTACATCTGCACTTGAAAGGAAATCCTCTGAACTGTCATTCATGTTAAAATTCGACGCTCTCCGAGAAGGAATGAACAAAGACTCTAACTATCTTACCCATTACTAAGATAGCTTCCCCAATTATTACCTAAAATACCATTAGCTCACAGACATCTAACTCTCCCCACCTCTAATATAATTAATTCACAGACACTTACCTTCCTTCCTTCCCCCCCCCCCTGCATTCCCCTCCTGTTCTGAAATGTGATTTGTCCTTTTCATATGTGTTCATTTTTTTTAATTGTATCCTTTGGTATAAATGGTTGTGACTATTTTCTTCCACTACTTGATCTGAGGAAGTGGGTCTGGCCCACGAAAGTTCATCATCTAATAAACCATCTTGTTAGTCTTTCAAGTGCTACATAGTCCTGTATGTGGGTAATATGCACTTCTTTTGGCTCCTGAATTTGACATGTGATTGATAAAGGATCTGAATCCATAACTGAGATCAGAACTTGTCCAGTCATGTGTGTCTAAATACACTAGGTATACAAGGCTAGGTCATCAAGTGAATGAAGTCAATAAAGCTACGTCAACTTACATCAGACGAGGATTTGACCTACAATTTTTTGTTTTCTGTTTACATACATATACTTAACCCATAAGGCCTGACTAGAATGCTTCTTTTTCATTTCTTTCTTACTGACCTATGAGGGAAGACTGAAAGAACTGAGTGTGTTTAGTCTGAAAAAGAGAAGACTGAGAGGTGACATGATAATGGCTTTCAAGTACCTAAAAGGGTGTTAGTCAGCTTTCAAGTATTTAAAAGAGGAGGGAGAAAAAAATATTCTCCTTAACCTCTGATGATAGAACAAGAAGAAATGAGCTTAAATTGTAGCATGGGAGGTTTAGGTTGGACATTAGGAAAAACTTTCCAACTGTCAATGTAGTTGACCAGCAGAATAAATTGCCTCTGGAAGTTATAGAATCTCCATCATTGGAGATTTGTTAGAGCAGGTTAGACGATCATCTGGCAGGGATGATCTAGATGGTGTTTGGTCCTACAGGGGACTGGACTTGATGATTCTTGAGGTCCCTTACAATTCTAGTATTCTATGATTTGCAGTAAAAAAAACAGTACCTTCAGGGATGGGCATATTTATATTAAAAGCCTCATGGTGTCTCAACCAAAAAATACAATCAAAACATACATTTAGGCATTTTATGAAAAAATTAAATAAATACCTATTGCAAGTCCCCCTAGCTGCATGCATAACATGAAGATCTGGATTCAGCTGTACCACTTTCTTTAGCAAAGCATGGGCTTAATTCCCATTGACTTCAATTGATTTAAACAAGTACTTAAAATTAAGGATACTCATAAGTGCTTTGGTACATCAGGGTGGACTTAAGCACATATTTAAATCTTAGCTTCACTGGGAGACTAGAAAAGGCACTGTCCTCGCTGGGGTAGCATTTGAGTACTTTATTAAAAAAATAAACTAATGTAATGTGTTTTATTTCATGCTCAAAGATTTGGAGCTTTTTTTCCCTTTGCCAATTTAATTCATTTTTAAAAATCCCTTTCTGTAAGCTTGCCTGCTATGTGGCTACTGTATTCATAATCACCACTCCATTGAAGTGATTATATTAAAAACCTTTTTACAGAGCATGCACTCAGATCAAGATATAATATGCATTTCATATCCCCTGACTCCCCATCCTAAACTAGAGACAAAACATTCTGTAATCTCAGATTGCTTTGAATTAGTTTTAATTTGATTAGAAATATCCCACAAGGCTGCCCTAGTACATAGAGATTATGTGTAATTAATGCAGTGATCAATTAGATCTGAATTGTTAGTCCATCAAGAAGCAATAACACGGGCTCTGATTTTCAAAGAGTTTTCCCTTAATCCTCTTGTTCTAGTGTTCTTTATGAGGAGATACAAAAGCTCTTAAATTGGGACAATGTTATGCCATACACATTTGGAAAAATCCTTCTGCTTATTATTTATAAATATGTAACTGATATATCAGGTGAGTTTCAGTAGAAATGTAAACAGGAACAACTCCAACTTCTGGCAAAGAGGGCTGTGCCTATTTGCACCCAGGCTGAAACTAGAACTTTGATTGTCAATAATAAGCTAAATTCATCCTTGATTCCATTCCAATAAAAAAAAGAGCCAAATTTAGCATATTTCCTTTTTATCACAGTTCCTTAGAAAAAGAGAGTTACATCAATCTTGAGGTTGATTTACTCACCTGAACTCTGCTGATCATATGGACAGAACAAACATAATTCATGGAAAAGCTTGTCTTGAATGATGAAAACAGTTGTCCCCAGTAGTTTGAAGCCCTCACATCTATCTTAATGAAAACATCAGAATGATTAAAAATGGCTACACTAAATTTACTTTAAAATATTAGATACTAGAAGGTTACCTGACATTTCTCGGCTCCCTAACTCAAATAATTTTTATTTTTCTTCAAATAAATCATTGCTCTGGCGTGGGCCTGGGATCGAGGCGTTCAGTATGCAGGCTACCCCAGGGAGAGAGGTCAATCCTCTCTATCTGCAGCAGTTTGACACCTGATGAGAAGCACCTGTCCACGGCTGCTATAGCTGCAGCTGACACAGCTGGGGCAAGGGTGCATGTCCCTCGGTTGGAGGACAGACAGACAGACATACAAACAGACAAACTCTCTGAACTATATAGTAGGCATCTGTCCCTTTTTCCATCCCTCCTCCCTGCTGGCCCACTGGAGTTATAGCTGTCCTGGTCCCCGTGTCTGACCCCTTGCTCAAGGGTGGAATTTTTTTTGGCGGGGGAGAGAGGGGGAAAGCAGCTATGCACTCCAGGATGCAGCTAGCTTTTCATCCCATTCCCCAGATGCTAAGGAAATGGGGGGAAAGTATTTGCATTCCATGCATGCCCCACATCTGGCTGGTGAAGGGAGCTCACAGCTGCGACCCCTCACCTTCCCGAAATTCCACCCTTGCCCTTGCTCCCCCACTGTGGTCATTATACAGTCTACCTGTCCTGCTAGCAGATCCTTCCCTTTCTGTATTATGAGAAACAATCATATTCCAGGCATATCCCATTATACTGGCACAATCAAACCCTTAATTTGCTTTAAGTTATTGGAAGAGGAAGCTACATACCAGATTTGGTGGTCCTAGCTCATGCAGTTTAGGAGTTCTTGAACAACAGACAGACTGACAAATTCACAGACAGACAAAGTCTCTCAAATATATAGTAGATATTTTTGCATGTGTTGTACAACAGGGAAGCCAAAGATATACAGTAGGAACATGAAGAAGAGCTGGCAGGACTGGGCAATGTTGTCTGCATCACAACTGCTTACAATTTGCGAACAGACAAAAAGATGGTACATTCAAAATTGAATTATATACATTGTGCATAATATTAACCAGATTTATTCACTGCATTTATGTGAGATAGGCAAGTGATTTTATTATTATCTTACCCATTTTACAGATGAGTACACTGAACCACAGTGAAAATAATTGATTTTTTGTGATCAAGTACAAAGTCAGCGGAAGAGCTAAGAATAGAATTTAGGATTTCTGTCTGGCAGGTCCCTTCTTTAACCATTGGACAGCTGTTCCTGCAAGTGCACCTCAAGCTTCAGAATATGCTCATGCAGAAAAACTGCAAAGACATTCAATCGCGTTCTCCATTTAAAAAAAAAAACTTGTGCATTTTACAAATGCAGCAGAAATATTTCATCTTGGATTCACAGATGGTGAAGGAAGCTTACACCTGGCCCCCACTGGGATTTAAACCTGTGACCTCAGAGATGTGTGAGAAAAATATGTCAGCACTCTTCCATGGAGGCTATTGTGAGTAATACACCAAGCCACAATATGACAAGAAAGGAGCAAGATCTCCCCTCTGAAGCTGTAATAAAGTTATGTACTTAAAACAGAAACCAAGGTGGGAATTGTTTTCCGGTGTATTACAAGTAAAATCTTTAAATAATTCATGGAAATTTATTATTCAATGGGCAATTCCCTACAAAAGCTAAAATCAGACAGTTAAAGCCCACTGGAATCTTTTGCTTCCTAACTGCTACATGTGTCAGTCTGCAAACTGAGGTATGAATATTTTAAGTAGAAGCTATTTTTTTGGGTGTATATATGAACAATATGTGTAACTGAAGGTCATCGTGTCTCATCTATTATACCTCATACTTAAAAGAGAGATTTAAAATATTTCATTTAGGGTTTCTTATGTTTGCAACTGATTTAAAATACATTTTTGTGGCATAATTTTAGTGCATGTCAGATGCAGAGTTTGAACACCTTTTTCCATTCATTAAGTAGGCAACAAACGGGCAGAAACAGATCAGGTTTCACCTCAATATTCAGCTAGTTCAGTACAATCTTATTCCACGGCAAGACCTCTCTGTCTTCAAATTTTTAGTTAGAAATGTACAAAACATTTAAAGCTGATGTTTCTAATCCCAGTGACATTTACTCCACTGAAAGCAATGGAATAGCCCTGCTATAAGCAATATCAGTGCATGATGCTATTCTATCTTTTGTTTCCTAGTCAGCATTTTGTGGCACACCTTCTACTTTTTCTGTACTTAGCATCCACAATTTTCTTCCTAACTTTATTCTCTGCTAATAAATAGATGCATTAGTCTCTCAATTCATTGTTCACCCTACCATAGCTATGAGGGTAGTGGTTCTCAACTGAGGCGGGGGTACTAGCAGATTCTAGGGGGCCCACCACACAAGACTGCCATCCCATTTACTGGGGCCCAGGGCAGAAAATCAAAGCCTCACTGTATGGGGCTGAAATCTGGGACCCTAAGTCCCAGCATTCAGGGCTGAAGCCAAATCCTGAGCAACTTAATTTCACAGGACCCCCCACTGGCATGGGGTTAGGGGGCTACTGTACTTTCTACCCCCCCTTACAGTAGCTTTGGGTTTTTTATGAAGCAAAACAATCGTCGTGGCACAGGTGGGCCATACTTTTATAGCATGTTGCGGGGCAGAGGGTGGACAGTCAAAAAGAAAAAGGTTGAGAATCCCTGTACTAGGTGATTTTGACAGAACATACAACAGTGACAGAACTAAACCATATTTCGTCTGCATTCAGGAGGGGGTTCTGATCTGGGGCAGGGGTATAGGAGGGGATGCAGGGTCTGGAAGGGAGTTTGGGTGTATGAGGGGGTTATGACATAGGGCAGGGGTTGGGTATGGGATGGGGTGCAGATGTAAGCTCTGACTGGGAGACACTTACCAGCATAGGTGACTCTCATCTGGCAATGCAGCAGGGCACTCATACAGGCAGGCTGCCTGCATTCCATGGCGTCCCCACACAGTGGAAGCTGCTGCTGGCAAGTAGGTTTCTGTGTGCCTCAGGTGGGAAGAGGACAGCAAATGGCAGCCAGTTTCTAGCCAATGGAAGCTGTGAACATAGTGCTAGGGGTGAGGGCAGCGCACAAACAGCCACTGCCCTTTTCCCCCCAAGGGGCACACAGAGACATGCTTGCTAGAGGCCTCCAGCATGGCACTTCCAGAAGCAGTGTGGCTGTGACTGCAGTGGGCAGGCAGACTGCTTGAGTGCACTGCTGGGCCATGTGACGTTTTCCTTCACCCCCAACCCAGAGGGTCATGATGAGATCAGAGGAAAACGTTTGGTGGGCTGAATCCAGCCCATGGGCCATATTTTGCCAACCTTTCCTAGTTTTCTTTACTATAATTTCCATCAGTTTTCCTGCTACTGAAGTTAGGTTTAATGACCTGTAATTGCCAGGATTGCCTCTGGAGTCTTTTTTTTTTAATTGGTGTCATATTAGTTATCTTCCTGTCATCTGGTATTATGTTTATACAGATGCTGATTTACACAATAGGTTACACACCACAGTTAGTAGTTCTGTAATTTCACATGTGAGTTAGAATCATAGAATCATAGAATCATAGGACTGGAAAGGACCTCGAGAGGTCATCGAGTCCAGCCCCCGCCCTCAAGGCAGGACCAAGCTCCGTATACACCATCCCTGACAGATGTCTATCTAACCTGTTCTTAAATATCTCCAGAGAGGGAGATTCCACCACCCCCCTTGGCAATTTATTCCCTCAGGAACTGGTACTTGTACTGGTTCTGGTGGCTTATTACTGTTTAATTTATCTACTTGTCCCAAAACTGAAGAATTAATTTAATTTAATTAGTTTGGCCTTATCTTCCTTCAGCATTTCACTTGTCCAGTGGTTCCACTGGTTGTTTAGAAGGCTTCTTGCTTCTGATGTATTTAACATTTTTTTTTTGCTGTTACATTTGAGTCTTTGGCTAGATGTTCTTCAAATTCTTTTTTGGCCTTCTTAATTATATTTGTGTACATCACTGGCCAGAGTTTATGACCCTTTCTATATTCCTCAATAGGATTTAATTTCTGCTTTATAAGGATGCCTTTTTGCCCTTAACTGCTTCTTTGACTTTATTTAGCCCCAGTGACACTTTTTTCGTCCTCTTACTATGTTTTTTTTTTTAAATTTGGGGGTATACATTTAAAATGAGCCTTATCACGAATGATGACACAAAAGTCAGGATACGACAGGTGTAAGACTGTATGTGAATGGAGTTCAGATTCATCCCTAGTACTAACATTTACCAATCAGAAGCTCTTCTGTGTTCTCGCTTCCCTTCCATGAATGTCTCTCCTACACCAGATGATATTTTTTAAACATTTTAAATCAGGACTTAATGTAAACTAGGTCACTGTGGCTGTGTCCAGACTCAGGGGTTTTTTCGAAAAAAGTAACCTTTTTTCGAAAAAACTTCACCTGCGTCTAGACTGCAGCCGCGTTCTTTCGAAATTAAATCGAAAGAACGCGGCTTTTCTTTCGACGGCGGTAAAGCTAATTCCACAAGGAAGAACGCCTTTTTTCGAAAGTGCTCTTTTGAAAAAAGGCATTCTTGAAAGCAAACAGGGCTTTTTAGAAAGAGAGCATCCAGACTTACTTGCTGCTTTCTTTTGAAAAAGCAGCTTGCTTTTTCGAAAGTTCCGCGTGCAGTCTAGATGCTCTCTTTCGAAAGAGGCTTGCAGTCTAGACATAGCCTGTATGTGTATACATGCAATCTTCCCTCATAGCTCATGTTTTCTAAACCTTTTCTAAACCTTTAATTATTCTTGTTGTTCTTCTCTTCTCCAATTTCTCCACTTCTTTCTTGAAATGTGGTGTCTAGAACTGGACACAATACTCCAACTGAGGCCTAATCAGCACAGAGTAGAGTGGAAGAATGACTTCTCGTGTCTTGCTCACAACACACCTGTTAATGCATCCCAAAATCACGTCTGCTTTTTTTTGCAACAGTGTCAGATGGTTAACATATATTTAGCTTGTGGTCCACTATGACCTCTCGATCCCTTTCTGCAGTACTCCTTCCTAGACAGTCACTTCCCATTCTGTATGTGTGAAACTGATTGTTCCTTCCTAAGTGGAGTACTTTTCATTTGTCCTTATTAATCGTCATCCTACTTACCTCAGATCATTTTGAATTATGACCCTATCCTCCACAGCTCTTGCAACCCCTCCCAGCTTGGTGTCATCTGCAAACTTAATAACCATATTCTCTATGCCATCATCTGAATTGCAGATGAAGATATTAAACAGGGCCAGTCCCAAAACAGACCCCTGAGAAACCCCACTTGTTGTGTCCTTTCAGCATGATTATGAACTGTTAATACCTACGCCCTGAAAATGGTTATCAGCCAGTTACGCACCCACCATATAGTAGCCCTATGTAGGTTGTATTTCCCTAGTTTATTGATAAGAAGGTCATGCAAGACCATAACAAATGTTTTACTAAAATTTAGGTGTACCATGTCCACCGCTTCTCCCTTATCCACAAGACTTGTTTTCTTATCAAAGAAAGCTATCACATTGGTTTGACATGATTTGTTCTTTACAAATCCATGTTGGCTGTTATCTGTCACCATATTATCTTCCAGATGTTTGCAGATTAATTCCTTAATTACTTGCTCCATTATCTTCCTTGGCACAGAAGTTCAACTGACTGGTCTAGTTTCAGGGTTGTTCTTATGTCCCTTTTTATAGATGGGCACTATATTTACCATTTTTCAGTCTTCTGGTATCTCTCATGACTTCCATAACTTTTCAACAATTATAGCCTGTGTAAATAAAACAAGTTACACTTAGACGGAAACTCCTAGTCAATGATTTCTCTTCCACTGGGAAGCCAACAAATAGAACTCTGAACAATATACAGACAAAAGTATTTTGTTAAAAGAAGGTTAAATTTTCAAAGCCAAGTACTCAAAAATTAGTTTGGCCCCCTTATGTGCCTGGATTATGAGACAGTATGTGGTCGTCTGTTAAGAATACTTTTTCTGAATTCAGTGCACACTGAAAAAGTAGAAATTCTACTGTGTAGAACCAAACTGAACCCCAAACGGGGAATCACAAGGCTTTTAGATTCACAGCTCACTCCTCTACCACTAACGCTAATGGAGTACCCAATACCCGTATCTGGTAGTTGAATACTATGGGGACCAGCAACCAGAGGGAGAAAAGACACAGATGTTGCCAATGAATTTCATAGATATTTTCTCCAGAGCAAAGGAGTATAGAGATTCGGGTATCCTGGATCTAATTTCAGGTTCTGGAAGGCAGTGTACTTTAGTGGTTACAGATCCTTCTGATGCTATTTCCCCCAAGTCTGGCTTCTATTAGCTAGACCTTCAAGTCTATGCCTGTACCAGTCTTCTTTCTCCTCCTTCTGTCCCAGTCTTATGTCTCCCAGTGGAGATGATGCCAAACTTGGCTTAAGGTACATCAACTTCAGCTACATTATTTACATAGCTGGAGTTGAATACCTTCCCCCCACAGTATACACCTGGCCTCAGTAGGGTGCCAGCAGGAAGAGAATTGTGAGCATAAGAGAGAGACAGTCTTCCTGCTCTTGGTTACCACTGTAAGTCCTAGGTGCCCTATAGAAGCAATTGCAGGTAAAGTCCTGTTCCAGCTCCTCTGGAGAATACTTATGCAGACAAAATATTTGAAGAATTTAGATGACATTTAGATTTTTTTCAGACGGGTAACTCTAATTTTGGATTTATTTTCACAAGGATTTTAAAAGATACATTCCTGACAATGTGGTGAATCTACGGCCACGTTTCAAGTCCCTATTCCCAAGAATGGATTGACTATAGCTTCTCCATAAAACAGGTATAAGATTTTTTTTAACATTTAAAGATTATTGCCACATCTCATTCTCAGAAACAGCTGCACCATTTTAACTGAAACTTTCCAGAAAAGTTCAGCCTGAGGCATGGAAAAATTTCAGTCTGAACAATTTAAATTTGGTAAAAATATAAACAACTAAAAACAAGGTCTTTTAATGGAAAGTGTTAGACAAACTTAAGTATAAATCACTATTGGCTTTGCCAATAATTCAAGAAAAAGGGAACACTCTGGCATCTCTTGACTCCCCAGGGTTTTGCCAGCCGGCATAAGAATGCATAAGGTTGCTCTCATGATTACTTAAGAAAGACCAGAGACCATTAATTCATCTTAAATTTATGTGTTAATCTCTGGTGTCTCAAAAGTTTAGCTTGTTTCAAAAGTTCAGGGTTGTTTTAATTTGCCTGTGGCATAGCCTTCATTGGGATTGCTCATATGAATAAGCTGTGAGTGTATGTAAATGTATGTGCATGAAGAATCAGGGCCTAAATTTGGTCCTTTTTTTTCTATTTGCAAAGTGTCCAGGGTGGGAACACTCTTTTAGAATGAAGTTAAATTATAAATGTTTTTACTCTTGGACTGAGAACTTGCAGGCATGCCAGATTAAGACATGCTGAGGCCCTAACTATGTCAAGTTTAAGGGGCCCCAAAGCATTACCAAAAAATGTGTATTATTCTAACAGAAAGGACAATGAAAATAGAAATAATAAAGTTTTATATTTTCATATATAGCTATATACCCAAGGATACAACTAAAAACAAGTATTTTTTTATTTAAAGGCCCCTCAGAATCTGAGGCACTAAACTTGTACATAAATCCAGCGCTGAACAAATTATCACAGAACAAATTAAAACAATCCAGCTGTAAACTTCTGAAATACAGGGATAAATTGTTTGCAACGAAGTTCAGCTAACTTTAATAACACCTATCAATTATACACACATTAGTCATTTTTGGCAAAACAGAGGGCTTGGTCTAGAAATGCAGCAATAAGACTAGAAATCTTCCAATCTTTCACAGCGGCCACAGAACTATGTAATAGATACTGGATCAGATTTACACTAATTGTACACTGGAACAACTCCCTGCACCAGTACTTTTCATGCTGTGTCTCCATATAAATGTCTCTGGTTTTATTAAGGAGCAAACATAGCGTAGGAAATATCTAAGCTACTCTTGCCATAGTCCCATTCACCATCCTCTTTTTATTTATTATTAATTATTAGTATTTACAGCCATGTATAAAGTCCCCAGCTGAGATCAGGGTTCCAGTTTTTTAGGAGTTGTATAAACACACAGTATGAGACAGCCCCTGCCTTGAAGAGTTTGTAACCTAAATAAACAAGACAAAAGAGTAGGACAGGGAAGAGAGGTGTAGTGTGGGAAAGCGACTTGCCCAAGGATTCATAGCAGATCAGTGGTTTGCAGTTTGACTACAGTATTTATGTGAACTGGAAATGGTTTTGTAATATCCCATCCAGTGTTCCCTATAAGATGAGTGCTTGAGTGGCCGCCCAGGAGAGAATCAGGTGCCGCCCAACTGATTAGCAGAGCTCCCACACCTTCTCACCAATAACACAGCCTGGCTACGTCTACAAAGTAGGAATAAGATCCTCCGGAAAAGGGCGCTTTTTCCGGAGGATCGGGGCCAGTGTAGACGCTCTTTTCCGGCTTTTCTAAAAGCCGGAAAAAAGCGGCGGACATTTTTATTTAAATGCCGCGGGGGGATATTTAAATCCCCCGCGCATTTCCCTACTACGATGGCTGAAATTACCATGCCCCTTCCGGAAAAGGAGCCAGTGTAGACGAGCCCCCTGTGTCTACATTGGCACCCCTTTCCGGAAAAGGGATGCTAATGTAGCACTTTGGAATAGGCAAATCCGCGGGGGATTTAAATATCCCCCGCGGTATTTGCATTAACATGGCTGCCGCTTTTTTCTGGCTTGGAGATAAGCCGGAGAAAAGCGCCAGTCTAGACGTGATTCTCTGGAAAATAAAGCCTTTTCCGGAGGATCTCTTATTCCTACTTGAAAGGAATAAGAGGAATAAGAGATCCTCCGGAAAAGGCTTTATTTTCCGGAGAATCACGTCTAGACTGGTGCTTTTCTCCGGCTTATCTCCAAGCTGGAAAAAAGCGGCAGCCATGTTAATGCAAATAGCGCGGGGGATATTTAAATCCCCCGCGGATTTTCCTATTCCAAAGTGCTACATTAGCATCCCTTTTCCGGAAGGGATGCCAGTGTAGACACAGCCCAAGTGTTTATATTGGTGGTGCACATATGCATATGCTTTGGTGCACATAACAACATTTATTCTGCACATGGATGGAAAAAATTAGAAGGAACCCATCCTCCACACACATTTTTCAGCCATCTCAGTAGCATGCAATCCAGTGGACCATAAGGCCCGTAGCAAGGGAATTTAATGTAGACAGTTGGGCTATGTCTAAACTGGCCACAATTTCCGGAAAAGCCATGCAAATCAGGTAAGTCAGGATAGGGAAATCCGCGGGGGATTTAAATATCCCCCGTGGATTTAAATAAACATGTCTGCCGCTTTTTTTTCCGGCTTGGGGAAAAGCCGGAAAAAAAGCGTCTAGACTGGCGCGATCCTCCAGAATAAAGCCCTTTTCCGGAGGATCTCTTATTCCTACTTTGAATACCAGGGCTCCACTCTCCCACCAGGGATCTGCTCTCCTGCTTGCCCTCCATTCTCTGCCCACTGGCTTCGCTGCTGCTAGGAACTCTGTGCTCCCACCGGTGGCCGGGGGCTCTGCTTTCTCCCCAGCGGGGCTGCACTCTGCCCAGAAAGGCTCTCCTGCCCACTGTGGGGGGTTCTGCCCTCTCCCTGGTTGCCCCACTGCCATCCTCCCACTGGCAGCTCTGCTGCCACTCTCCCCCTGGAGACCGGGGGTTCCCGGTTCCCCCACTGGGGCTCTGCTGTCTTAGCCCTCTAGGCCAACAACACTCTGCCCCCAGCCTGCCATCTTATTCCTGTGAGTGCTCCCAGAGGGTTACCCCAACGATGGCAGGCCAGGGGTGTTGCCAGACCAGGGAAGTCCAGATTACAGAGTTTCAATTTGTACCAATTTACACATTCACAAATAGGTGTAAAACACTTCCCATTACAAGTGTAACTGACTCTTCAAACAATGGAGACTCGGGCCTTTGCTTTCCCATAAGATGATGGTTATCAGTCACTCAGAGAAGATTTAGGTTTTGCCCAGTCTTTATGGCCATGTGCAGTTGTGGCAAACTGAGAGTTTGAGTCCAGCATTAGGTTATCCTAGTATTTCATTGCCTCTCCGTGCACACATCTATAATAAATAGTGTGTAGTGACTTTTCATTATTTTGTGTCACTCATCTCTCATTGTTGCTATGCATATTGTGCCATAATAACAGGAAATTACATTTGCATCTTGTGTGGCACAAGCATGTTGTGAATATCATAAAAACACATATGGTCATAAATGATTTTTTTAAAAAAGGCGATAAAACTGACATTTAGAAAACAGCTTTCGAAAAGAGAAAACATGTTCCTAGAGCTTTTGTGCATTTCATCTATGTGCAAAATTCATCTACGTGCCATTTCAGAGGCATTTTGTTAAAATGTCTTAATTTTTTGTGTTCCTATTAGGTTCATGTGCATCCGATTTCACCGTGAGTTTAGAGTTTGAATTACCTATAATCTCAAAGTGGAACTCAGGAGAACCCTTGTTTCTCCATGTTTTTGGTTGAAAACTGGGGTTTGGCTGGATTTTAGTATGATAGTCTTGCAAAGCTCTGATTTTATTCAGGAAGGAATAGAATCTGAACATATTATACACCTTTGAAATGAAATTCATCTGTCTGATTTCATGAGGTTTGTAATAGGGATAGGATCAAACTATTACAGATGACTTAGATCTGGGGTTGTCTCTCTCACCAATAGAAGTTGGTCCTATTGAAGATATTACATCACCCACCTTGTCTCTATCACGTTTACATACATTCTGGTCCTTTTTTTCTCTCTTTAAACTGGATTCTTCCCTACAACCTCCCTTCATCATAATCCTAACTTTTGACAAGATCATCTGATTATTGCTCATTGGAATTAAATTCTCTGCTGGTCTTTTTGCCCCATCCTATGCTTACTATATCCCACTACATAATCACTTCCCCAAAGCCATCATCAGCTAGTGCTATTCCAAAATAACTTAGTCCGCATCTACACAGCAGGCAGTTATTTTCAAATAGTGTGCAAATACTGTCAAGCTGGAGGACTTCTTATTTTGACTCCTGTAACCCTCATTGTACGAGGAATAAGGGAAGTCGGAAGAAGAGTTCTCTGTTTCGAAATAAGTGCTGTGTAGACGCTCTCTATTTCAAAATAAGCTATGTTGAAATAAGCTACGCAATTGACGTAGCTCAACTTTCATAGCTTATTTTGAGCATTAATTGTCTGCTGTGTAGACAGCAGACAATTAATTCTAACATATTTCCAAAGCTGTAAACCACAATCCTTTAATGTGTAGCCTTTAACACAATCAAAGACAGGCAAATCTTATGATAGCATGCCATGTTGCAAAATCATCTGGAAATGTCTTTTTTACACAGAAATGATGGAACTGACTCATCATCCAAATACTGAGTGGGATGAACAAATGGGTCTAGCTTAAGCTATCCTTTCTGCTTTACACTTCAAGTGAGCACGAGGATAGTCAACCAAGCAAAATTAGCTTTGCAAGGGAGTTGGATATTGTTTTTCAAGCAGCCGCAACTTTTTTTTCCAGCAAGTCAATGGAGAAGATTCCATATTCATGCACCTGTTTCTTGAGTTTGCATGTTTACTAGCAAACTGGCTGTTTCAAGATAGTTGGAGAATTAGGGATTTGCCTACTGCTCACTGCATAGAGAGTAATATGATTTTCTATAGTCCTTAGTCTTTTGTACCAGCATTGAGTCATGTCCCATGTCCAAAACAATACAGCCCTGTGCCCATTTTATAAGTCTGTTCAAGTCACAGAGTGCATTTTCATTGGTCTTTCACATTCTGTGCTAAAAGCACTTTTAGTCTGAATGCTATTCAGACTTGCATTTGGCAGTTATTTTCACTAATGGATTTTATCCAGTTCCTGAAAACACCACCACAGTTAACTGAGACATGAATGGTAACATTCTCCGTAGTCTGTGGAAATCTGTTCTGCAAAAATATAGCTGCCTTTTCCTCTCAGGAGCTCCCAAAACCAGTGCACCCTTCATCCACTTCTGCTTTGTTTTAATCATTCCCCCAACCCTAATTATTATTTGCTCCACAGTTGCACTGTATGGCCAGATCCTCAACTGGTGTAAATTGGCACATCACCTTTAATTTATTGGATCTATTCTGATATATAAGAGCTCTAGATCTGACCCTCCTACATCTTTTTATATCTTAGTTCCTCAGGTTTCCCAGCTAAACAAGGTGTTCCTGCTGTTTCACTGGGATTTTGTTCAAAATATTTCAAATCCTGGGTAAATTGCAAAAGCGTTTCTGTGGTAGTGATTAACCACAATACGCAAGTATCTCTGCTGTGGCCCTTTCTATTTTTCTGTATCTATGTGCACTGTGCTAGACCTTCGGCTGGCCCAAATCAGCATTGTTCCATTGAAATCGGGGGAGCTAGCCCTATTGACACTAGGTGAGAATCTGGTCCCAAGCTACTCTGTTGTCTGTAGCTGGAAAATAATATGGATTTTTTTTTCAAAAATCGGTGCTTAATGTTAGGCTTCTAAATCCTTACTTGGGATCACATGGACCTAGCTATGCAGAAGGGTTGGAGGGATTGGAGCTAAGCCCAAAGTCACTGAGAGCTGGATTTGTGTATATGAGGGTAGAACTTGGTCCACTGTCTTCAAAATAATCTTGTGTTGAAAGATTTATTTATATTAAAATCAAAAGTGACTGTTATCATCATCTGATCTAATCTACTCCATAACACCAGTCACAGGATTTTACATAGCAACTTCCTAGCAGTTCACAATAGCTAGGCATTAGAGCATAGTTTGGAGAAAGACTTTCATCCTTCATAAACTGTTCCTATAGTTAATGCGATCCTATTAGCCATAATTATACCCTGTTGGATCACTCTTTGCAATTCCTCTCCTTTATGGTGATCAATAATGAAACATATCCCTTAAGGCAATTAGAATCAGGTAAGGATTTGTGTAGGAAAAGTCCTCTAATGGGCCATCCTGTATAACTCCCTTACTCATAGAAATGCTATTGCCTAACAATTATTCTTTTAAAAAAATCATCCTCAGTAAGATTTATTTTCTCAGGATTAAAAACATTTCAAGTATAGAGAACTCCATTTCAAAAGAGGCAGGAAAGATGGTCCAGTGGTTAGCACACTAGCAGTTGTCCTGGGTTCAGTTCACTGCTCTGCCACAGATTTCCTGTATGGCCTTTGGCAAGTCACTTAATACCTCTGTATCTCAGTTCCCCAGCTGTTAGATGAGGATAGCACTACTTCCTAATTTCAGAGGGGTATTGTGGGTATAAATAAAAACGGTGAGGCACTCAGATATTATGGTAATGAGACCCATAAAAAAACCTGGTACATATACATAATATTGTTCCTTTTTTAACCCCAACTACAAGAATATTTTTATTTTATGTGTAAAAAAGAAGGTAAAAAACAGATGAACAAACAAACAAACAAACAAACAATGCAGTGAGAAAGAAAATTCAATAACAAAATTCCTTCCCACACACCTCTGTGACATTCCTGAAAACACACTGGCCTGCATAAACTCTCATTACTCCTTTACCGTATTTTTTAACTAATCAGAGGAAAGGTGCCAGAACTCAGACTGGGTCTATGCAAAATAATCATGTTCACTGTCTGTGGGAAAAATTAGAAATTAGTGTCAATTTGTGAATTTTATCACTTCATCTAACTTGTCATTGCAAGTCTGGTTTTTAAAACTGGGTGAGATGTATAGGGATCTGCGCTCTAATATTTAAGAAATCTGTCATTTGTAACCCAATAAGTAAATTGAATGTATCTGTCTACTTATGTGGTCTTCATCATCACAACATTTGAATGATTGGTTCTGGTATCTGATTTTCATTCTGGTTTAATGTGCACATAAACATTTTGTGCTTCCTGAATTTAGATAGGCATCATAATAGTTACTGAGCACCCATAATTTCTAGAATAATGTTTACCCTGAAAATGGAAACCTTTCATTTTCCTACACATCTCTGGTACATTTAATTGCACAAGCTATTGTGTTTCACCTCTCTTCTGTTGTTACATAATCTTGTTGAGATTAATTTAAACATACCTCTCAAAAATTCTATAAGCAAATGCAGCTTTTTCCCCACCTTTTAAAATAGCAACAGCTGCTAATCTATAAATGGAGTTGTACTTTTGATCATAATAAACTAACCAAAAAGGGTGAATACTACAGAAAATATAATCAGGCAGATAAATTAGTGTGACTGATTTTAGCAAACGACTTGTTTATTCACAGGCACCTCAAAAGTATTTTGAGTTTAATTTGAAGAATGGAAGCCGAAACCATTTGGGGCCAGATCGTCAGTAGGTGGAAATCTGAAGTCAATAGAGCTACATGAGTTTACACCAGCTGAAGATGTGGCCTTCTAGATAGGCTGAGCACTTTTTGTGGCGAATATCTGTCCCCCTGGTGTGAAGACCCTTAAAAGAGATAAAGAATATAATAATTTTAACAAGGGTTTGCAAAACCAAAACACAGTCCCCTTTGCTCCTGTCTCTCTTGGGAGCTTAGGTTCACTACAAATAATTTCAATGTTCATGGAGATTTTTCTATTGTTGTTATTATTATTGATTATTTGTATTGCATTAGGAGCTAAATCCCTCTCCCTCCAGAGCTGGAGCAAGAGTGAGCACTTTCTGGCCAGTCATCTTGTTATATAGCCCTACTGGGCTCTGATTGGCTGCCTGAAATCCTCTCCGTATTGGCAACTTAGCTGCGTGCTAGGAGAGGGTATCTTGGACAGAGCCCTGCTGGAGAAAGACAGAGTGAGCCAGAGGAGTCCAGGCCTGAACAGACTCAAGGCTGAGGCCCAGTGACAGGGGCCCAGTGAGGTACTAGAGCTGCAGAGATTCAGCCAGCGAAGGAAAAGGCAGTAGGTCCAACTCCCTACTCAAGGATGATGTGGCCAGTAGAGACTGTAGTTTGCCCCTGAGGTAAAGGGCTAAATGATGAATGTCAATCGGTCACACAGAGACAACTGGTGGCTTAGAGGTAATGGGTTTCCCAGGGAGGGGAGAACCACAGAGGGGCAGTACCCTGAGGGAAGGGTGCCACAGTCTGGGAGGACGCAGAGCCTGATGCAAGTGGTACAGAATGGACGTAAAGACATGAAACAGCGCGCAAGTTGCCACAAGGAGAAGGTGATCTGAAACTGGACTGAGCTAATTCCTGGCATGACCAGCAGGAGACAACCCTGTTACAAGGCCCCAAGAATCAAGGTCCCATAGCACAAGGCATGTATACTGATACGACAAAAACACAATCTCTGTTTTGAGGAGCTAAATGTTCAAAACTAAAATAAAAGGGGTGTAATTAATCTGTCACTATAGAAATACAGATGTTAATAACAGAAACATGCAGCTCTGGAAACAGAACCCATGATCTTCAGATCCATAAACAGGTACTATTTAAGCTAAAGGGAGACTGTAGGGTTTTTCTTTTTAATAGCGTGTAAGCCTTCTGCCAAGTGGAGTCATCAGCACTCAGGGCTGGGTTTAATATCTAGGGATGGGTAATGCAACACAGAATTGGCTAGAGGCCCCCCCCCCCAGCAACCTGAGAAAATTACACACAACCCCTGGGAACCCCTGAGAGGCAATGCAAACACAAAGTCTGAGTGTAGAACAATGGGGTACACAGACTCACTGGGCCCCTGGGTAGGGGCATGACTCCATGCTCTGAAAAGGGGCAGGTGTTGGCAGGAGTGGCCTGAGGCTGGCTGTGGCAGCTGGTGCCCCAGGCAGAAGGCTCGATCGGCGGTCCTGCCTGCATGGCCATCAATAGCCGTGACGTAATCATGGGGCGCCCCGTGACATCATCATTGGGCGCCCAGGCCAGTGGCGCCCAAGGCGACTGCCTAGTTTACCTAGGCTCACGGGCCGCCCCTGGATGTTGGGTGGAAGGGGTGGGGCTGGGGTTAATCTCCCCCAGGCAACCTTCAGCACCACTCAGAATGTACCACACCAACGCTAGGCAGTCTCCAGTGCTGTCCAGAACATGCCGCACAGGGCTCTGGCAGCTATTTAAAGGTTCTGGGCTCCAGCTACTGATACAAAAGGAGCTCAGGCCCTTTGGAATCACCAGGCTATGAGGCTGTTGCCCTCTTCCACCCCCCACTCCCTCCCATTGGCAGGCCTGGTGTAGAAAACAGACTTTTAATGAAAGTGTTATACACTAGAACTCTTAGGCAGAGACCATGCTTTGTACCTGCCCTCACACCCCCATCTTTTCACAGAGGTTTGGCATTTGAGTATCCTGCTTAGCAAGTTTGGTTCAGTTGAGGGTGACCGTCTCAATTGGGACAGGTGAAGTACAGTTCTGCTGCCCTTTACTCATGCAATAAGGATAACATTTTGTGAACCCAGGATTCAATACTAAACGTGATTTGTAACCCAATACCAGCCAAAATTGATCATGTCGGCAACACTGTTCTGTGTGCTGCATACTAGGGCAGAGTGGGTGTTTTCATGTGTCTATAGTCTGATCCTGAAGCCCTTCCCCCTCCCCAGCCAGCTATCAAGAGATAATTAATTCAGATGCTGCTTACAAGTATGCCAGTTACTAGGTGTTTGACAGCAAATGACCAACCCTTATTTCGTTCTGGAAAGATTTTATTTTAGAACATTACAATAGAAACTTCCTTCAAAAGAATGTTAGCCATATATGTGCATTTAAGCTTGAGAATAAATTTTGATTTGATTATATTTATGTTCCTTTCAGGGAACTTTTAATGCTTACTCGTTATTAACGCAAAGGTTTGAGAATACCAGGCTCTATATGTGAATACTCATGCATTTACAGAAACCAAATTCAAAAGTATATAATCAAAACAGTAACAAAAGTACTTTTAAAAGTGAAAAATTTGGAGTTCAGACTGTTGGTTAGTTCCCTCAATCATATGGTACTGTTTGTTTCCAGGGAACTTTTAGTGTGTGCCAGCAATGTTCACACATGCCAACCAGTACACAACATGCTCATGTGCCTTTGAATTCACACCCTCACAAGTGAAGACTAAGGTGCCATGCAGACAATTGGATAGCATGGAATGACATGGCACAGAGGTATTCAATTATTTTTTGTCATGGTCCAAATTTCTTGGTCAAGATATAGTCAAGATGTTGACCAGAGTAACATTTTCATGACACTGTGACAAAAGTAATAATATTAAGTAAATAAAAAGATTTTGTGGTCTGTTGAAAAGTGGTTTGTATTTGGGCTGGTATGTTCATGGGCACCACTGCACTCTGCTGGATGGACCAAAAACTATTCAAATGTTTGTTTACATGTCAAATGTCTGGTTGCTAGTGGCTTATAAAGAGTAGCAGACTGCTTTCAGCGCATGTGGATGTGGGTTTTATTCCACTCTGCTATACGTGGCCAGATAGAAGAGGCACAACTGTGAATTTCTAGGTCTCTATGTATGACAATACTTCAACCAAATTTCCTAAAGTGTTAAGAATATCACTATCCACATATTTGGGAGACAAGATGGGCAAGGGAGGGTAATAACTTTTCTTGGACCAACTTCTGTTGGAGAGAGGGACAAGCTTTCACAGAGTTCTTCAGGTCAGAGTACTGGGGACGATAATAGTCCACCCTTTAAAGGGCATCTTTCTCCTCCCCACACCCCCTGCATGTCCAGATAGCAGTAGCCTAAGCTGGCAGAATATGTAGTGCTAGCTCAGCATTGATTCTGTGAAGGTATTAAGGTTTGCCTTAAAAGAACTGTCATTTTCAAAGGCGGCACTTTTCTTGGTTTTATATTTCTTACATACACAAAATCTTCACGGAATTAAATGTGACTGTGCCCTGAAAAAGGACTAGAGTAGCAGCATCTATCTGGGGTCACTTTGCTGAGGCAAGACCAAAGCACTAATCCAGCTCAAAGCCCACTTCCCTGTACACAGTATAAATGGCTTGAAATAGCAGAGAGTCTCACTATTGGCAGTTTGGCACCTTGGTATAAATTTTGGAGGTATTGAGGCAAATTCTTCTCTTGCACCAGTGTAAACCTAGAGCAATTTCACTAGAGTCAGTGAATTTACACTTAGTTTACCCTGCTGTATTTGAGACCTGAATTTGTCTCATTTGGCAATAATGAGAGAGAATTTTTCAGACTTATTCTTCCCAGTCCATCTTTAAAATTAATACAATCACTATTCTCTGTAACAGCAAAATTCAGCAGCAAGACTATTGCATGCAAAGCAGTATGCTGTGAAAAGTGTATCTGACATCCAGTGGCAAGCAACATTTCACAGAATCTAGAGACATAAGAAATTACTAAAAAGAGGGAGACATTGGCAAGATTTGTACAAGGGCATAAGGTAATCAAATAGCCAGAGCTGTTTTCAAGGCAGCAAACGGTTCAGCTCCACAAGCTGAGCTCGAAGGAATTTATTACACTTGCCAGATGTCATAAAGCGCTGCAGAGTTAGCCGGAGCTGCTCATATACAGGAGTAAATCAGTTAGATGATTTGCAGTCATTGCTCTGCTACATGGGCTAACACAGCTATGCCCACAGTGATGAGGCATTGCCAGGAGCAGTCCAGAATGGCAGTGTGAGAGTTTGTGAACTAATACAGCTGAAACCATCAGTAAGAGATGAAGTTGTCTTCTACTGTAGCTGTGAGGACAGCCCCAGAGCAGTTACATCTCTCTAACAGCTGTGATTTGATTTCTCATTACTGCTGGTTGAGTTGGGAATGGTAACAGTGGTGAGTAGAGCTCTGTTAAGATATGACCTGGTAGATGAAAAGAGACAAAAATACTTCCCTGAGAGGGGGATTAGTATTCAAGCCATCTTGTGCCACTGAGTCAGAAAGAGAGGCACAAAGGAGTGGGAGAGAACTCAAGAGGACAGAGATTGGGTTTGAGCTCGAGGACCGGCTGTGTCCTTGAGAGGAATACTAGCATGTCTCCTAAATTAATGGAACTTGTCTGTTAAAAAAAATCAACCAAAGTAACTTATCTGAGCTTTTAAATAAAACCAACTCGCTGGGAGCTGGGACTGAAACAAATACACAGCAAAGAAGATGTCTCATTTGTTACGTCTGTGGAAGGCAGGGCCATGTTCAATGTTGATAACAAAACCTGTAACTATGTGAAACTTGCCTGGTATCAAATTATGTTAGAAGTTTAGAATTCAGACCAGGATGTAAGATTACACTGGTGTGAATCAGGTGCAAGTGGCAGATGTGAGTCATTGAGTGGTACAAGAAACAGTACAAATAGGGCTGCCAACTTTCTACTTGCACAAAACCAAACACTCCTCTTCTGATGCCCTGCCCCCCACCCTACTTCTTTTCTAAGGCCCTGCCCATATCTCACTCCACTGCCCGTCACATGCTCTGTCCATCCTCAGTCACTCACTTATTTTCACCTGACTGGCTCTTGGAGCTGAGGTATATCAGAGGGTGAGGATTCTGACTAAGGGTGCAGGTTCAGGGGTGGGACTGGGGATGAGGGGTTTGGGATGTAGGAGAGGCATGTGAGCTGGGAGTGGAGCCGAGGCATTAGGTGTATAGGAGAGGGCTCCAGGCTGAGGTTGGTCAGTGGAAAGGGGTACAGGCTTTGTTCTGGAGGTGCAGGTTCTGGGGTGGGGCCAGAAATGAGGGGTTCAGAATGTGGGGGGGAGCTCCAGGCTGGGGTAGGAAGTTGGGGTGAGAGGCTTCTGCTCCTTCAGAGGCAGGAGGGTGCTACAGACTGAGGCTGAGGGGATTATAGTGCAGAAGGAGGATCGGGGCTAGGGCAATGGATTATGATGCAGGAGGGGCTCAGAGGTGTAGGCTCCAGGCAGCACTTACCTTAGCCTGCTCCCAGAAACAGCAACATGTCCCTCTTCCAGCTGCTATGTGGAAGCATGACCAGGTAGCTCTGTGGCCCTGTCCACTGGCACCATCCATGCAGTTCCCATTGGCTGTGGTTTCCAGCCAATGGGAGCTGGAGAGCCAGTGACTGGAGGACAGCATACAACCTCTGGATTCCCCTAAACATACAAGCCAAATGAGGAACATGCCATTGCTTTCAGGAGCCATGAAGATCCACAGCAGAGAGGAGCCTGCCTTAGCCCTGCTGGGCCGCTGACTGGACTTTTAACAGCCAGACACCTGGCAACCTTCTCTATACAAATAGAATAGAACTTGACAATCCATTCTTAATGAACACATTAGTTTCTCAAAGCACAGAACCCAATTTGGGGGCATGCAAAAGGATTTGTTCTGCCACTTGAGGAGCTAAGCACTGCAAGCACCACCGCTCTTTACAGAGGAGGGAAGGGGCTGTAAGGCGCTGAGCAGCCACTGAGCTATTGCTCCTTTAAGATAAGAGCCAGGGGAAATGGCAAGCAAGCAGGGATCAGGACACAGGTGGAAGAGGAGCTTGAAGATCAAGAGCTCAGGACAGCAGCAATGAAGTCTGCAGCAGCAAAAACAGGACAGGAATCCTGGACAGAGGGTGGGAGAAATAGATTATAGGGGGTCAGATGCATTGTTTTATGGAGGGGCAATTAGTGGGGAAGATGGATTGGTTTTAGGTGGCTGTATTGATCAGGGTTCAATTGATTTTGGAAGGCAGAGATACTTGTTTTAGTGGGGAAGAACTTATTTGCAGGGGAAGGACTGAGATGGTTGTTTGGAATGGTTAGTGGGCAGTATTCTTTGATTTATTGGGGTGGGGAAGATATTTTGGGGTTGGAGGAAGAAGCTTGCTGGAAACAATGTTCTTAATCTAGAAGAGTTAGAAGCAAGGTTCTGCTCCTGTAGTGGACAAGTGATTAATTTTATGATCATTGTTAGCAAAACACAGATTAAAGCAATCTTTCATTAAAAAGTTCTATAGAATTAAATAAAGAATGATAAATGTTCACATCAGCTGATGACAGTGTAAAGCAGGGAGGTTTTGTGCTATTAAACTCTATTGGAAGGTTAATGATTCTACAGAATAGAGATAATTCTACGTTATCTTCAATAGGCTTTGATGGTAACTTCTATTAGAACTTATTGCATTTCTGTAGATCCCGATTTCATCCTATTACATTCCATCAAGCTGTCCTAGAATGTGGGAAACATTTTAAATGGAGCCACTCATGCCCACCACCATGAAGCTGAGGTTTGTATATAAAGAAACAGATTAATATAACCTTTGCTCAGCTACCTAAAGAGACAGATAGATGGCCTTTGTGTATTAAGTGTGGTTCATGCTGATAAATGTATTGTCTACTCTGCACAAAATTTGCTCTTTCTGGGTACGTCTACACAGCAGTGTTATTTCAGAATAAGCAAAGTTATTCTGAAACAACATAGTCCGAGTCTATACTACAAGCAGAATTTCGACATAATATCAAAATAATGTCGAGCTGGAGGACTTCTTACTCCAACTCCTGTTACTCTCATTTTACAAAGAATAAGGGAAGTCAAAGGAAGAAGGTTCTTTCTCAGCACCAAAAGTTGAAATAAGCTATTCCAATTTAAGCTACGCAATTGATGTAGCTCAAGTTGCACAGCTTATTTTGGCTGTAGCCCTGCTGTGTAGAGTGCTCTCTCTCTCTCTCTCTCTTTCTCTCTCTCTGTGTGTGTGTGTGTGTGTTTGCTTTCCCCTCCACAGAAAGTGAGAACTTAATAGTTTGATAACTAAACCCATGGCAATGTCTGTAAGATACACAGTCCATACTATTTCTGTTCAAAGATAGTCACTGTATGAGTTGTTTGTTGTGGACAATAACAATACAGGAAGCTGTCTTCCTTATACAGTATTACCCAGATCTTCCCTGTCCTCTCATGTGCCCAATATCTGTGTGGATGTGTAAGTAGGGTGGGAAACAAGGATTCTTTCCTTTCATTCTGTCCTACACTTGCAAAGGCCCAAACAAGTCATAATCCCTGCTGTTAGATGAGCTTACACCCTGCTCTCTCCTCTCTGTTTTGGTGGTGACACCAATGGAGCTATTTGTGGCAGAAGGTGCCACTCAACCTGAGGAAGGGAATTGGAAGCTATCTCTGGAAGTACAGATATGTCTCTTAAAAAAAAAAGACATTCTGTGTTCTTTTTCCAGCTATGTCTGTCCAAACTAAGCCAAAGATGGTTTTCGGCTTAGTATAAAGCTTCCTAGGATTAGAAAGCAAAGTACGGTAAAAACTATTCTGGCAGGAAAAGCCACATTTCACTAAAATTTTCTGCCACAGGCACATCTGAAATTAAATTTGGGATTTAATGAAAAACTAAAACAGAAAGCAGTTCTGAAAAAAAATCCACTCACCCCCAAACCCATCATTTTTATAGTGTTGCAAAAATACATTGAAAAAGCACCAACTCCGTGTAGCCACATAGTCTTGTATTGCACAGCCATTCAGGAAAAACAGCTGCAGAAAGGGATAGAAAGGTTCATTTTCCAATGTGTGAAAAAGGAGTGGAAGGGGGCGAGAGATAGAACTCATAGACTAAGATTTGGCTTGTGAAGTATCAATGCTTTCAGCTCATTAAGTAGCTACTGGTCTTTGCTGCCACTCAAAGTCTCTCAGTGGCAGTTTCCGAATATGAACACTGGAATCAGGGAAGCAAAAATGGGATGCAAAAGAGGAGAAAAAGAAAATTAAAAATGGACTTTTGGAAGCCTGTTCAAGCCCATAATCTCTTGTGATGTTTATACCAAAAGAATAAATGAATGTTCCATTTCAGACTTGGAATGGTGTGGAGTGAAATATAAACAAGACTAGATTTGGCACCATGTGTAGCCTGCAGCCATCACACCTCGTGCTGTGATCATGTCAGCTCTCACCTGCTAAATAAGGTTGAGCATGATACTTAGATGTGAGCTCTCAGGGGAACACCAAGGGGCCTGGAGGGAGCCGTGCTCGGTGAATCAGAAAGTGGCACAGCTCCCTCTGAAATAGACCTGAATCCAGCCCAGCACTCTCTGGTTCAGTGCTATAACACTCATCAGGCACAGCTCCTTGCTCCACAGTACTCTAGGTTTGTTACTGGAGCCAAAAACTTTAATTGTGGATTTAAGTGGAGGTGGCTGTATTAAACCAGGGAAAGATACACTTGTTAAAAGCCTAATTAATAAATCAGAATGAATGCATCCTGTTATTAATCAAATCATACAAATGCTACATGTAAAGTTGTTTTTAATAAAATATATGAAATTGCTAGCTGCATGGGCCACCACCATTTTCTTCTCTAAACAAGAATGCAATTTGGGCTGTGACCAAATTCCCATTTTGAAGAATAAGAACTCTTCCTTACATGGCAGGAGGAGGGTGGACCTGGGTGAATGTATAGGGGCAGGAAATGGGCAGAGCCTTGGCATTTTGCTTTCCTAACCACAAGAGTGCAGAGCTAGGCTGGAGCAGGAAGTGTTGTAATTCACTGCTGATATAGGTCAACAGCAAGTTGCTAGCCCATCTTCTCTGGAGGATGAGGGAGCATGGAAAAGAATTATGCCTCTGGGGCACAGCGCCTCCTGGTGCTGTGCCTGGGAGTGTGCAGCTTCCCTTCCTCAAGCCTGCAGTCCATCCCAGCAATGAAATTGCTGTTGGGGTTGCAGCTGTAGCTTTTACAAGTTGCTTCAACATAGAGCTAAGAAGTCTGATGGCGCAGCATGCACTTAGGCTGTATTCAGTGACTTAACTTACATTGCTTACAGGTACTGTTGTATTGAAAGCTCCATGGGGAAGTGTGGGGCTCAGTGCAGGAGGTTGGGGGGGGAGGGGTTGTGATACAACAGTGCCTGTAAGAACTTTAAGTGTGGAGTGGAGTGTGGGGGTTTCAGGGCAAAGGATGGCATGTAGGGAGATGCAGGTGTCAGAGCAGGGAGTTGGGCTATATTATAATGGTTTTTAGATCTCAAGTATGTAATATGAGAGGACATTGCTTTTTGCATTTAAAATAGAAGTGCACAAAAACCAGCATCCTTAATAAGGTGCTATATTCCTAAATATTTATATATGCAATTTGGTTGTTTGGGCTTTCTTAGCCTCCCTAGTGTATATGAAACCCAAACACCTTGATTTTTCACTTGGCCTCCCAGTTTCTCAGGAAGTGTGTTTGAAAGATCGACAGTGTCCTAGTTTTGAACTGAATAAACTGAAGTGCTAAATTTTTAAAACAACCAGAATTTTTGCTCAGCATGTGGCTACACTGATTAAAATTTCCTTTATCTTTAAGCAAGCTGAGTCCGATAAAAAGGCTGTCCAGTGTGATGAACAAGTGTTTGGAGAGAAGAGAGAAGCTGAATGAGAATAGAAACTATCAAAATTATTCTTTACTCAGAGTGAACATGAACAACACTGATTCAGTGTTTCATAATAAACTCATTCAGAGCTCTAAGTTACTTGGAAAACTCCACTCTGAAAAATATGCACATTACCACTGATGAGTCAGAAGCAGATACTGGTGACACCAGCACATTCTTTTTCTTTGACAGATCCAGAGATTTTAAAGCCACAGGAGATTGTTATGATAACCCTGTGTGACCTCCTAAATAACTCAGACCTAAGAACATCACCCACTAATTCCTGCATCCAACTCATG
The DNA here is from genome assembly GCF_049634645.1 of Pelodiscus sinensis. Lineage (NCBI taxonomy): Eukaryota > Metazoa > Chordata > Testudines > Trionychidae > Pelodiscus > Pelodiscus sinensis. Next base: position 111,663,030 of record NC_134716.1, on the reverse strand, counting down.
TCTTAAGCCAGAGCTTCTGTTTTAGAAAGACATCAGTCTTGGTTTAAAGACCTCAAGTGATGAACATATGAGTGAACATACTGAGTCAGACCAGTGGTCCATCTAGCCCAGAAGTGAGCAATAATTGTTGATGCGGAGAGGGGGACTTGAAGATTTTGATAAGTGGTCAAGGGCTTCACTTTTCTATGGAAGGGGTGCAGGGTTGGGGTCAGAGGTTGGATGAAAAAGAAAGCTTGAGGTAAGAGACTAGGGTGCAGGAGAGAGTGTGAAGTCTGGGAGGAGTTTGCGTGAAGGAAGGGGTTATGATCTGGGGTAGAGGCTTGGGGTGCAGAAGAGGATTCTGGCCTGGGGGATGGGCATAGGAGGAGGTGCAGGATCTGGGAGGGAGTTGTGACCTGGAGGAGGGGGAAGGGATTACAGAGAGTTTGGGTGGTGACATGGGGCAGGGAATAGGGGTGAAGGACCACAGGCAGGATCTGGCCAGGAGGTGCTTATCTAAGTGGCTCCCAGCCAGCAGCCCTGTAGGATCCTGAAGCCGCAGTACCAGGCTGCTCAAAATGACTGGCTGATCCCTGAGGCTCTGCTCCAGGTGTCGGGGAGAGAAGGAGGCTTTGCATGCTTCACCTCTCCCCCTCTTCCCCCAGCAAGAACCTATTGGCCAGAGCTGAGAGATTTTGCTGGGGGCAGGAGCAAAAGGCTAGAACAGAGAGCATCTGGAGCAGAGAGCCACAGGACCAGCCAACCACTTAATATGGTGTGTGGCTCCTTTGAAGTATCTGGCTGCTCTGTGCTTGAGGATCCTGGGGGCCAGCCTACGGGCCAGATCTGGCGGTTTGGTGGGTTGGATCCAGACCGCAGGCTGTATCTTGCCTGCCTCTGACTTAGCTGTATGTTTTGTCTTCCAACAATGGCCAATGCCAGATGCTTCAGAGGGAATGAACAGAATGTGAAATTTTATAGTAATCCACCCCATGTAGGCCCGTCCAAGCATCAGACAGCCAGAGTCTTAGGGATACCCAGTAGCTATTTATATATTGTAAATCAAGCCCCTTCTGTACCTTCTTTGTGGTAAATAAAACAGATTGAACTTGCTAGGTGTTTGAAGCTCTAAACAACATTTCTTTAAAGGAACAATACACCCGAGGAGGTGAATCTGCATTAAAACAGTGAGAAAATGGTGAATGTTTTTTATTTATTTTGTTTCCATTAAAATGGTTGCCACTTTGTTATGGGTGACTTTGTGTGCTTCAGAGTTATTTTCTTCTGCAAAATTCAACCACATGGATAGTTAAAAACTTAAAATCTGAAAATACAATGCCCAGCATCATTTGGAATGATCCCATTTTGTGCAAAAACCAATTTTCACTGGATGAGGTTTATTTTCAAGGAGGGAAATGGTAAAAACTATCAGGCTACGTCTACACTGGCCCCAAATTCCGGAAAAGGGATGCAAAGCAGGTAAGTCAGGATAGGGAAATCCGCGGGGGATTTAAATATCCCCTGCGGATTTAAATAAACATGTCCGCCGCTTTTTTTCCGGCTTGGGGAAAAGCCGGAAAAAAGCGTCTAGACTGGCGCGATCCTCCAGAATAAAGCCCTTTTCCGGAGGATCTCTTATTCCTACCTGAAAGTAGGGGCTTGGGGTGCAGAAAGTAAGGGCTTGGGGCCAACCTGAAAGTAGGAATAAGAGATCCTCCGGAAAAGGGCTTTATTCCAGAGGATCGCGCCAGTCTAGACGCTTTTTTCCGGCTTTTCCCCAAGCCGGAAAAAAAGCGTCGGACATGTTTATTTAAATCCGCGGGGGATATTTAAATCCCCCACAGATTTCCCTATTCTGACTTACCTGCTTTGCATCCCTTTTCCGGAATTTGGGGCCAGTGTAGACGTAGCCTCAATGTTTTCAGCAAAATGGGAACCTCTTTGTGTTAGTAACTAAAGAAAAAAATTGCTGGTAGTTTTTTCCATTTATTTTAAATATTTTGCCAAGCTCAAATCTTATCTTTAATGCAACTATATTGGTGTTTCACAAGACAAAAGGTGCAATGATGAATCATGCCCAAATGGTCTTTACATCATGCAGACTGCTGATCTTGACAATCCCTGAATACTGTTATCAAGGCAGAATGCTAGACTTCCACAGCATCCCTTTGGAATACTTTTACTTCTCAAATTCAAGCTGTGTAAAATCAATGTTCTTGGATCAATCTGACCATTGCAAACAATTTTGATCTGCTAATATCAGATCAGCACATGTGAATTGCATGCAATGGAAAGAGTACACACTGTCTCAGGGCAGGAGCTTGGTCTGGCCTATAGGTTTTTAATCTTATGTCAGGACTTTGATAATAACACAATTTCAGGTGCTGAAAAACAAATTCTAAAAAATTGTCCTTCTGCACAGATTGATAGACAGACTCCTGCTTGTAAGAAATATGGGAATTATATGTCAGAGTCACTTAATATACGTCCAGTCTTGCCAACGTTATCCCTACAAATAATCCTCACACGTGCGAGAATCCCCTAGCATCCTTCCTAACCCCCTTTACACCTTACAAGATTGCATTCTCCCTCCTTCCAATTCCAGGTGTCTTAACCAAGTCACACCAATATATTGGACTTGACTTTTCTCTGCAAGGCTAATTTTGCTCCCCTAGCTTGTTGAGTTTATCATTCCTTAGCTGCACACTTTACAAGCTTAGTGAAAAAATCAAAATCTATTTCCTTCAGAGGAAATAAAGACACTTCTCAGTGAGGGCTGTTTTCATGGCAAAATTTCACATTTCAATGCCCAGTTGTTGGGGCTCCAGCTCTACCCAAAGTGCATTTCTGAGTGACTGCCCCACGAAAGCTCATCACCTAATAAACCATCTTGTTAGTCTTTACAGTGCTACATGACTGGTTTTTTTGTTTTTTGTTTTACCAAGATCAGATTAATGCGCTACCTGTTACTTGAAAACAAAGGGTTAGAATGGAAAATGTTGTACAACGTTAACTTTAATAAAAAATTGCTGCCACTCCCACTATGACATATGGTCCTACCCACAGCATACACATCATCTGATTCTTGTCTTTCATACCCTGATAGGAAGTATGGTCTTGGGGTCAAGACACTGTAATTGGTCTTGGGAGAAATAAATTCAAACCCCAGATCTACCATGACTATGTGACCTTCGACAAGTCACTTCAACTCTCTCTGTATCTCACTTTCGTACCTGTAAAATGATGCTAATACAATACTTCTTTTTTTCTATCATGTCTGCTTAAGATTGTGAGATCACTGAGGGGTGAGGAATGGAAATCATTTACCATGTACTTGCATAGTGCCTAGTACAATGAGGCCCATTCTGAGTTGAGGTCTCTACAAACAAGCATCATAAATATGCCTTGTTAAAAAGTTGTGAATAGATGTTTTTAAAGCAGTGGAGTTCTGAATGCCCTTTTTGTCTGACTCTGCCCCCTTGTGGTCTACCAATAATGTTTGGCTTGTAAGGGAGATTCACACATTTCACTGGCATGCTGAATGTAGTTGATTTCAGAATGTTAAGAACTGTTAATCCTAGTGAACGTGGGGGAGAGTGTGATGCAAAGTTATGGTGACCTGCCAATGTATTGTGGTGGAAGTGCTGATCAGATCGAGCACAGATGGGCGACACAGAGCTGTCATAATCAGCCTGGATTTGAGAACATTATAATTGGGATGGTAAACAAGTTCACAAGGACCCTGATGAGTCAATGAATTGCTATGGTAACGGACCAGAAAAGTCTGGAAATGAGTGAGGTCTCAATAGTTGAGGGCAGGAGGAAGCTCTTAGAAGTGGGCAGTTCTGGGACACTGTTGCACGCATGCCTTTTTTACATCGTTTGACTCTCTGACAAAGACCACCAAAGCACATGAGGGTTAGAGGAGCGGTTTCAGCCCCTTACACGGCTGTTATTCCATCTTTTGTACTGGAATAGGAGCTGCATTCCCCTAGTACGAAGGAGTTCATTGTTACAGTGCAACTGCAGACCCTAGATCTTTTCCTGCTCCTCTTCCTACCCCTAAAGCCCCCCTGCTCACACTGGCCTGGGTTTAAACAGAATTTAAGTAGGACTTAAATAGTAGTGTGAATTGCATCCTATCAGAACTAATTATGTCTAAACAATCCTCACCAGTGTTTTGAGCTGGAAACGCAGCATTAAAGAAGTGGGGTAAGTATGTTGAATGTTCTTTGTACTTTGAATGGTCATGGTCCAATTTTATTGTTTGCACTAAGTTCCTTGAGCCTGCATCAGCTGACCCAATTTTATTTTATTGAACAAGCCTTCAACTATTTGACACATCTGCAAACTAGCAAACATAGCAGAGCTCAAAACACTTCAACCCTTCCAAATATTCCAGTCTATTATTTTTTTCCTGCTGGAACCAATACATGAGATGTTAGGGTGAGGTGTTCTACATGAGGAATTTAGAGCAGGAAAGAAAACTCAAAACTCCTTCATGTAGCCAAGCCCAGTGCACTATTATTTATTTCAAAATAATAATTTTTAAAACACTCCCTATTTTGCTAATCAGCTTCAATACTTTTCATTCCAAGACAGACGTGGCAGTTTTCTCCACCATAGTAAAGTAATAAAATTAGTTTACAGGCAAAAAGAAACAGATTGGCCGTTTTTCTGCTATTTGCCTACACACAAATGGATGATATGTCAGTGTGCTAGGTTTTCACCTATAATTCCAAGTAATGATACATCAAACCATGTATAATAAAAAACACGAATAAATAATCTTTTAAGGATGCTATTGAGAAAGAAAATAATGCTTAAGGTTGGGATGGCATACGTTAACTGCAGATCTATGATGGAATTGTTACACTTTGTGAGAGTGCTTGTGATTCTTTTCTGTTTTTTGTAATTCTCAGGGGTAAGCAGAGTTGTAGATCAGGGCAAAAATATTTTTGACAAATAGTAAATTATTCAGTAAATATTATTTTGGGGAGATTACAAGTATTTGCTTAGAATTTGGAGGATTGCTTTGGCTGACTAAAATATGAGGAAAAAGAGGTCAAAAAAGTCCAAATGGTTTGTTTCGACATCTTCTAAACAAACTCTTTTGACATTTCATTTAGAAATGAACCATCTTGTTTGGAAAATGTTGGTCTAAGTTGACATTTCATTCAACTTGAATGAAACCCTTCCCTTTTTTTTGTTAAGAAATATTTAAAAAATCAGTTTTGATTCAAAACAGACTGCTTTTTCTCAGACTTTTCATTTCAGCCACTGAACTATAAAGTCTGCTAATCTCTCTAGCAGCCCTAGTATGGGATGTGAGTGCCCTTTATTGTTCTCATCAATCCAAATAAATAAAATACAGCAAGTGCTAGACGAACAATGAGTTTCTTTGCTGTGGACATAATTTGTCAGAATTGCAATATAATAGCTGACTATTTAATACACTAAGAATTAAGAGTTGATACGGGAGGAGGGAACCTTTTCCTACAGGTAGTGATTTCTTTTAGTGAACTTTTGAATATCTAAAATGATGGTGTTTCTGTTACTTTATTAGAGGATTATTCCACATCTAGTTGATATTACCCTTAGGAAATTTTCTTGATAGTATGAATCTCAATCAAATAATAAACAGATTTGAAACTATTCCCAAAATGGGAAAACGATGCGAAAATCAATTTTTTGGTACTGTAAATAAATGCTTCTAAGTACACAAGGAGAAGGGCTATTTTCTGCTAGGCTTGGTTAGGAATTATCCAACAAAACAGTGTTTGACTTGTCAAAACCTAAAAGGTTCACAGAAATATTTGAGCTGCTGGGGAACTTTGTCTTCCTAGGTCCATAGCCTCTGAGTAGCTCTGCAGTGTCTCTTGTCAGAGACCCCAGGGCGTCCAGGCTCTCTACCATAGGGAGCTCTCAAGGCTTCTAGACTCCTTGCTCTGCAGTGAGGGACCCTCTTGTCTCTGGGGGTAAGTCTACACCAGCTCGTTAATTCGAGGTAGGCAAATCAGGCAACCGTAGTTGCAAATGAAACCCGGAATTTAAATATCCCGGGCTTTATTTGCATGTTCCCGTCTGGCCGCCATATTTAAATCCCCCTTAGTTTGAACAAACTGACCGCAGCTACACGCAGCAGTTTAAAGTTAATCCGAACTAAATCCTTAGTTTGCATTAACTGTTGCTCCTCGTGGAATGAGATATAACAGTTAATCTGAACTAAAGACTTAGTTCGGATTAACTTTAAACTGCCGCATGTAGCTGCGGGCAGTTCGTTCAAACTAAGGGGGATTTAAAAATGGCGGCCGGACAGGAACATGCAAATAAAGCTTGGGATATTTAAATCCTGGGCTTCATTTGCAACTCCGGTTGCCTGATTTGCCTACCTAGCTCGAATTAACGTCCTAGTGTAGACATACCCTGGGGGAAGATAAGTCCATGGCAGTTAGGACTGTATGAATATTCTCACTGCTTCATTTCTGATAGAAATAAGCAAACAGAAATGGTTTGATTCCTAAGAGAAATTCCTAAATTTTTGTTCTAACTTGAAATGAAAACTTTTTAAAAATATTGAAATTCGCTGGGTATTGACCCGCTTTACTTTTAGTTATGATTATAGTGCATATTTCCATGCATAAACTAAACAATCACTACTGGCCTGAGATTAGAATCCTCTCCCCCGCCCCCGCCTCCTCCCCTCCCCCACACACATACGCTGTATTTGTGGTTTATTAGCAGTAAGGGATGCAGCACACAGGCAGAATTACAGGAAGAGATCATTACTAAGTATGCTGAATGGCCAGTATTACATGCTAAGGGTTTAGAGGGTTTTGTTTTGCTTTGGGGGGATTTATTTTTGTTACCTAAGCAGATGTGAATTTCTTAGCCCAGATGTGATATTCAACTAAGTCTCTGCTGAAAAATGGCCTTCTTCCTCCAACTACACTCATCCTACAGCATAAGATTATTCCAGAGGCAGGCTATTCCATAATTTTTCATGAAGGATGGGTTGGGTTTTTCTGGAACTTCTTCTGAAGCAACTGGTACTGTCAACTGTTGGAGATAGAGCTTCAGACTGGATGAACCAGTGGAATACTCTATTGCTGGATGTTTGAGTCCCGAATCTGGATTCAGATATGAATTTTGCCAAAAGAAATGCCCCACAGAAACCCGGGATCTGGAGAATGCTAAACTTGGGTTGTTGGCAGATCAGGTTCTGAATCTGAGTTTCATATCCTACTAAATTTATTTATTTTTTCTTTTATGACATTACTGTCACTTATGCCTGGAGTTGCCACCTCAGAGACTGGTTTTGAAATCAGGCAAAGTTGGTATTTTTATCAATTGCTGCAGATAGACTTTGAAATGGCCTTTATTTTTGCAATGTTACATACCCATCTTTAGATATAATTGGTTATATTATGTACCTTTGTACCATTCAAGAGAATGCCTCTCGTCTTTTGCTACTTTGCACATATCAAGCACTTGTCCATGGTACTTGCACTGAACTATTAAAATTAAATCAGAAGCATTTTTTCAAATCTTTAATTTAGAACAAGAAAATATATGGTAAAGGCTCTTCTTACTTACCGAGGTTTAAATCTAAACTATGTAGTGGTATAATAACTCTGCCAGGATATATCTAGGCTACGTCTAGATTGGCATGATTTTCCGCAAATGCTTTTAACGGAAAAGTTTTCCGTTAAAAGCATTTGTGGAAAAGCGCGTCTAGATTGGCACGGACACTTTTCTGCAAAAAAGCCCTGATCGCCATTTTCATGATTGGGGCTTTTTTGCGCAAAACAAATCTGAGCTGTCTACACTGGCCCTTTTGCGCAAAAGCTTTGTGCAAAAGGACTTTTGCCCGAATGGGAGCAGCATAATATTTCCGCAAGAAGCACTGATTTCAGACAGTAGGAAGTCAATGTTCTTGTGGAAATTCAAGCGGACAGTGTAGACAGCTGGCAAGTTTTTCCGTAAAAGCAGCTGCTATTGTGGAAAAACTTGCCAGTCTAAACACAGCCCTAGGCTACAGAGGAAGGTCGAAGCTGCCACTGTTGATCATCCAGGATTCAAATTAGTGCATCTAGTGAAGACACGCTAATTCAAACTGAAAGGGGCACCCTGGTTGATGCCGGTAGTCCTACTTCCACAAGGAGTAAGGGAAGTTGAAGGAAGAGTGTTCTCCCTTTGACTTTCTGCAATGTGGGCAGTGCCAAAATCCGAGTTTAGGTACTTTGACTTCAGCTACTCAATTAACATAGCTGAAGTTGCGTATCTTAATTGGACCTTGTCCCGTAGTGTAAACGTACATCCAGTGCCTAGACTAAAGTTATTAAGAACTTTTTCATTTTTCACAGTTTCAAAGTCTGCACCCATAAGTTGTTGACAGACCTTAATTCCCACTGACTTCAGTAGATGTTCAGGATGCTTAGCATGTCCAAGAATTGCTCAGTACCTGTGAGGAACAAGCCTTTGAAGAATCAGTCTATTCATATTTTAACTCTTCTAACCAAAAGGAAATTTGAATTAAAAATGGCAGACTTTTCCAAGGTGAAGCTCAGGTGTATGTGCATGCATCATTATTTTGCAAAGACCGCATACGTCCAGATTTTTCCATCACTATCAGAACAGCACTGCAGCACTATTTATCATTTTTCCAGTTGCTGCATTTTGTTCCATTCACACTGAATTGCTATGAAAGATTTTTTTATAATAACTAGCCACTGAAACCTATGAGACTTCATCTATTATGGCATAATTTACACATTACCTAACTTGTGTTGGACCATATGGAGAGCTCTCGGTTGAATTTGGCGTAGTTACTGGGGTGAAACAAGGATGAATTTTGTTCCTCATCCTCTTCAATTATGCTGTAGATTGGATCATGAAGCAAACTCCAACAGATCAGCTGGGCATAGCAATCAGCCCTCAGGACCACATCACTGATTTAGTGTATGCCAATAGACACAGTGTTATATGCTAAAATACTGAAGGGAACATAAATGGCACTGAACAGCTCTGCCAATCTTTAGAGCTTAACCCTTACCTAAAGCTGAGGTCTTCTCAGCAAATGGGACCCATCATTTCAGTCTGTTACTTAGAGGCAAGAAAGGGTTTAGAAACGATGTTTGTCTCTGAGCTTACAGGAAAAGCAGGTGATAAGAGTAAAACTTGTATAAACCAGGGGTAGTTCTATTACAGCAAGAAATGTAGCTGTAAAACTAAACTCCATAGGGGGTAAATCCTTTGATAGCCTGATGAGCAGTGTAAATAAGCCATAAGATTAGCCTGTCTCATTCCCTTTCTGCATGTTGGCATGTGTATATACTGCATGGATGTCCTGCAGATTCTAAAATTTGCCTTTTACTGGTAAAAATGAGCAGTCCTGTGGCACCTTAGAGACTAAAAAAAATATATAGTAGCATCAGCTTTCATGGGTAAAACCCCCTTCATCAGAGGAGCATATCTGATGACGTGGGTTTTACCCACAAATGCTCTTGCTACAATATATTTTTCTTAGTCTCTAAGGTGCCACAGGACTGCTCATTGTTTTTAAAGTTACAGACTAACATGGCTATCCCTCTGAGACTTTACACATGTAGTTTACTAAGAATTCAGTCCCATCTGGTGCCCATAACTCCCATCAAGTTACATTTTCCCATGGAATTGAGGGTGCTCAGCGACTCTCAGGAGTGCTCACAGCTTTGCAGGATTGAACCTCAAGGTTCTGATGATTGGGTGTGAAGTGGGGCGTTTCCATCAGCATTAATCTGCTTGTACTTAAGTCTGCCCTAGAACCTCACTGATAAATAGGACTTATTTAACAAAATCCCTGCTTTGGTGCATAGGTACTAATAGAACATGACATTTATTATTCCAAAGAGGTGGCAAATGGATCAAGACACTGATTCAATGTGAACAGGCAGATTATGATCCCATGCGCCTGCCTCTGTGTGTCTCTCTCTGCCTCTCTCAAATATATAATACAATGGTTCCCATTCCATTATTGCTAGTAATGAGTTATGGGTAAAGCGTACCCAGTCCCTTGAAAAGGACAAGATAAAGCTGTGCTTATAGAGGATTATTAGAGGATAAAATAAAAAGATTGATGCCCCTCCCCCTCCAAAAAGTCTAATTAGTGTTAGTCTATTGGAGAGGAAGCTAAGCACACTGCTCCACCACTGCCAAATGAAATTAAGGCCCAATTATTGATAAATGAAGAGTGGTTTGTGCTGGAGCCTGGCCTGGAGTTGAGGAAATACATCTGTCATTTGGCCTGCACAGGAGTCATTCATGTGTGACACAGCATCCTGTGCATTTATCATGCATCTGTAGATTTTTGTTTTAATTCAGTTAGCTGTCTAACTAGATTCGGTGCTGGATGCCTTGTGCGTAGTCAGAATTTGGACTGACAGATGCAATTCTAGTCTGAAATGGTGTGTGACATGACTAGCTATCCTGCATATTAATTATTATTGAAACCATTATAGCCAAAGCCTATGCACTAATGGTCTATTCTGTTATCTGTTTTGTGGCTTCTACATTTAACAATTGCCCAGTTGCTCTGGGGCAGGTAGGAGACAAAACTGGATCAATGGACCATTGTTGTTAAGTGCATTTACAATTACCATGAAAATGAGAATTGAGGTGTTTGAAATGCTGTAGCAAAAATGCCCCTGCTTTACCATTATGCAAATTGCAAATTCTATAAATGAAACAAGTGGGATGGGGATCTCGGGAGGGAGATACATTTTTCATAAATCTTAAATTGGTAAAATAGTTTATTAATTCCATTGTCAAATGCGAAGGGAAAACAAACATTTGTTATGATGATAAAATTGGAATGCCCGTGCGATTGTTCCGACGCCAGTTCAGTGCAGTCAGCTGTAAGACTTATTTATCCTGTCGCACTAAAGTTTGATTTAAAGTTCATGTAATTTCATCATCATATTGTAGGGAGAATTGAAAATAAATGTCACCTTCAAACAGAAAGAGCTAATGGAGTTTTTCAAAAGTTCTGAGAAAATATTATGCAAGGGAGACATTAATGAAACATACGCCTGGACAGCTTGTATGCTTCAACCTCTTGTGCATCTTTTCCCTTACCATTTATTTCCATTACTCTGTTCACATGTCTCTTGTACTAGTTCCTGAAGCTTGGAAAAACCTTGTCAGAAACTTCTTTGGGGGTTCTGTTTGCATGGGCTAAATCAATGTGAATTAACTATACTAAATTGTATTCTAGAACATACTCCAGAATAACAAGGGAATTTCCACTATGAATCCAGAACAGCTGAAATGGGACTGCTTTTTGACTTCACATATCTTGAAGCTATTTACAGTACACAGATACCACAGTGATGGGCATCTATCACCTTATATTCTTTTTTGTGATCTGTAGACATAGGTCATTTAAGAGTAAGTATAAACAATGTGTAGCATGTGTTAACAATACCACGATTCTTTGTTTCATAACAGCAGTACCAATGTTTTCTACAGTGAATAGGATTCACATAGGCATCTAATGGATTTTCAAAAGTCTATGATTTCAATAGGATTTAAGCACCTACATACATTTGAGGATATGGGTCCTAGCTGCCAATGATTTCAATGGGAATTGGGTGCCTAACCTGCTTTGGAAATTTAGAAAATTCCATTAGGCACCTAAATACCTTTTGGAAATCTGGCACATTTTTGAACATGTGACTCAGGCATCTAACTCCTCTTGGAGCTCTCTGAAAATTACACCCAAGATGCTTAATTGCATAGATGGGTTAAAAACATGCACAAGACTACTCTACTCTGTAAATGCTTATGTTTATTGTGGGGTATGTTGACCATGACTCTATTTAGGACTTCATTGCATCTAAAGCATTTAACAACTTTCATTTCTCTTCAGAATAATCCAATTCATTCTTCACAGTTAAGACTTATGCAAATGAGATACTAATAGAATTTTCTATCTTGGGTTTAGAATATTTCAGTCAATATTCCAGCCACTAAAAACTCATAAAAATACTTCTCCTTCTCTTTCTCTGACTTTTCATTGGGCCTCCCTAAATGAGACTTACTTTACTGACCCATTTCAGATTCCTCTAATTCACGTATACTGTAGTCCCAACATAAATCTTATGCAAATTAAGCAGCATTATTCCTCTGCCATAGGCTGTTTCCAAATATTAAAAATAATAAACAACTTCAACTCCCCTTATTCATTCTAGCTCAGTTTGGGTCTCCCAGGGTGTGTCTACACTGCACTGTAGCTCTAAATAAATTAAGTGTAGTCCCCTTACTAAAGGGGCCTCTGTTTTATTCTGAAAAGACCCTGTGTGCTACAATCCAGACTACAATTCCCATGAGCCCGTGGGAAAAACAGGAAGGAAGGACTCTAGGGAGAGAGAGGATGGCTCTCTCCATGTGCTTGAAGAAAGAGGCCTAGCAGTCTGGGACTCTGCCTTGGAGTTTGGAACCAAAGGGGAGCCAGGCTGCTACCAAGGACACTGATCCAGTGCAGGGGCTGTTGGAGTGCAGTTACAGACCATTGCCTGTTGTAACTTGGAGTTAGCAGGCTGCTTCCTATAGGCACAGCACGAGGCAGTAAGTTTGGGCCTTGTTGGAAAAGTGCTGCCTGGGACAGAGCTGCCATTTAGCCTGGACCAAATCCTCACTACAGCTGCAATATCAGCGCGCCAATGCAAGCAAGTGTCTGGGACTGAGTCTAAGGGTGTGCACACTCTGGGGTGAAGTCACTGTTGTCTAGCTATATAAGCTTCAATTATTATGTGTTTTGTAAATGCTATTCACTTCTAATTCTCTTAATCCCTGTTTATTTAAGCTTAGTAAAGATTGTTTATTTTAAAGTATTCTATTAGGGTACGTCTAAACTACATGCCTCCGTCGACGGAGGCATGTAGATTAGCCAGATCGGCAGAGGGAAATGAAGCCGCGATTAAAATAATCGCAGCTTCATTTAAATTTAAATGGCTGCCCTGCTCTGCCGATCAGCTGTTTGTCGGCAGATCGGGGCAGTCTAGACGTGACGCACCGACAAAGAAGCCTTTCTTGATCGGCACAGGTATGCCTCGTGAAACCAGGTTTACCTGTGCAAACTGTATTTACCTGTGCAAACTGTATTTACACCTACTTCATATAGGTATCTAGCAGACAGTAGCTGTGTAGCTCCAAGTGATGAGCTTTGGCTGGTGCTGGGTTACGAATCACTTGGAGCTACACAGCTACTGTAGTAGCTGAATGTATGGGTCACAAAACCTTGTTGTTATTCTCATTGCTTGACTAAAGGAGAGCAGAACTGTGCTGAGTTTGTCCCAGCTGAGGGTCATCATCAGCTGAAAGGAACTTGCTAAGTCAGGGGCTTGAATGCCAGACCCCTGTGAAAGTAAAAGGGGATGGGGACAAGTGTCCCAACCGGGAGGTGTGACCTCTCCTTAAGGGTCCCGAGTCTGGTTTAACCTGTTCCTTCCTACTGTTCAACAATAGAGATAAATAAGCTTCATTAATAGCCTTTTGTCAGGGACATCCTTAGGATTTATGAGGCTCTACACAGTACTATTAAACTGGTGCCCCTCTGCCAGACAGCAGACCAGTGGGAGGATGACAATTTTTTAGAGATATGATTTTATTATCTTTAGCAACAGACTCATGAAATATTTTAAAGCAAAATTTAAACTAGGGTCCTGCAGACAAACACGATATATTCAGAAATTGACAGTCTATAACTGGCATTGACAAATATCTGTTACATGATTTCACTACTGCCTGAATGGCTCTTTCAGCGGTTTGATGTTCTGCTAATAAGTCTGGCAGGCTTTTTCACTTTTCAATTAACTAGATCTTCTCTGGAGAAAGCAGATACACAGAACAGCATGGGAAGAGGTGGGTGGGTGGACATTAAGACCCAGCAGTGCCCCAAATTCTTGGTCTCCCAGCACAGCTGCGTATTCTGCATATGGGTAAGAAAGGCTCTGCCTTTTATTATTTTAAGTATTTAATAAGAGCTGAAATCACTTGCAGTAGGTAATGTTTCTGCCCCACCTGCTAAGAGCTAAAGATCATTAGAGACTGACCTGCAGAGGTCACAGGAGAAAGATAGGTGGCAGTAGAAGATGACAGACCCGCGGCTGGTGAACATGGTGAGCAGACTGCTGGTGAGAGCAGCCAGCCACAGCAAGTGCTCAGATGGTGGAGCAAGCCAGGTGTCTTTGTCCTTGCTCAGTGAGGATCCTGGTTCAGAAGTGCATCTCCCTCTCAATGACAACCATGGAGAGCAGGTCTGGTGAGAGAACAAGGGTGAGCATAGTGAAGGAAATCTTCATTGTAGAACTCAAACACATGAGGCAGAGGATTCTGCCCCACAAACTCTGGGGTGGCTGTCCTGCTTACAGTTTTATGTTTATGAATCTTCCCCATTTTTCCTTAATTAGTGCTGGATGGTTTCTCTCCTTTCATTAAAAGTTTATTTTCTATACTCAGACTCTATGCTTGCAAGTGGGGAAGTATTGCTTCTCAGAGGTGCCCAGGGGTGGTGTGTAATTTTCCCAGGTTACTGGGTAGAGGCTCAAGCTGGTTTGGTGTTGTATTGTTGTAAATGAATCCCCAGATATTGAAATCAGCCCTGGTTGCTGCCAGCTCTGTGTGGTAGAAGGGTTACCCATAGAACAAAATGACAGTCCCTGCCCCAAGGGGAATATAGTCTAAGTACAAGACAAAAAACATCACAGGGATATAGACAGATTGTGGCGTATGGGACAATGTTGGTCAACATGATAGGCAGATATTTTGTAAGCATCATAGCCAGGGCTCGCCAAGCTGCGGTGAGCCCTGCTCACCAGCTGTGCAGTTCAGCACGCTGCGCATGCGCAGACAGTGCTGCACATGTGCTGATCGCGCTGCGGTGCCGTGCCGGGCTATAATCTACTCGCCCATGGTGAATAGATTACCTAAATTATCGAGCCCTGATCATAGCAGAGTTGAGTTTTGAGGAGAGATTTGAGCACGGAAATGTAAGTGGCTTAGTAACTGTCTTCATCTGATCTGGCTAAGCATATGGATTTTACAGTGCTTGTACTTCTTAAAAAAAGGTGTCTAAATATCTGCTTGTGGAGTTATATACAAAACAGAGACAGAAACTGGTCTGTGGTCTACCATTTGGCTCATGTGCTGCTCAGCTGCAAATGTACAGGAAGGGACTAAGAGTCAGGAATCCTACATTTTCTCCCTGGTTCTGCAAATGACCAGCTGTGTGGTAAGAGGCAGGTTAATTCACCAACCTGTTCCTCAGTTCATCTGTACAATGGGAAAAGCCTGGGATCAAGTGGGCTTAACCCCCAAACTTATTTTCTTCACATTTTAAAACACTCCAAACAACTTGAAAAATAGTTCTCATATCACTCTCATAGAATGTTGTGATGTTTAATTAATGTTAATATAATTACTTTTTCCCATGCTGTTTCTTCCGTGTGGAACATTATTTTAATCCACAGTCAAAAGCCATGTCCCCATCTCATTCAGAAGTTCACTTTTCCTGTGATAGCCATAATTTGTGAGTTCATTTAAAAACCAATTTCTTTATACAAAATAATAAGTTATCTCTTATCCTGAATTCCCTAGTTTGTCTTCTTTTCTCTGTGTCTGATTTTTAGATTGTAAGCCAGCCAAGGAAATAACTCCTGTTTGGTTTGGTATGTCGTGCGGTAGTGGTGAGCAACCTGTGGGTCATGGATGTCTTCCTGGGGGGGTGGGCTCAGCAGTTGGCAGCCCCTGTGGCATGGCACCTAGATCCAACCAGCCGTGGGCTGGCCCCAGCAGTTGGCGGCTCCTGCGGCGTGGGGGTCGCAGATCTAAAAAGGTTGTGCACCACTGTTGTATGGCACCAGCCACCATATTAATTATTAGCAAATAATAATAATATTTAGCACTATAGAGCCTATACATTTCAAAGCACTTGATAAACAAAAGTATCCAACCCTCTCTTGCGGATGGGCTAACTGAGAAACACGATGTAAATAACCTGTTGAATTCACTCAGCAGAACTTACACCTCTTAATGCCTAGTCTAACGTGCTATCCATGAAACCACAATGCACTTCCTCATATTCTTCAAATAAAGAAAGCCTTGACATTTGTGCATGAGAGATACTGTATAAATGTAAAGTGTCTGCATTGGACAAAATCCTGAAGGGCTTACATAGTTGTGCTCTGGTACTCTGATATCCATCTGATGTAAGAACTTAGTAGGGACCTCAGAATCTGGCCTGATATTATTGATGAGCACAGCTGATCTTATTCACCTTCAAGCTCTTCCACCTGCAGTGTGACCCCATAACTTTCATAGAAAAGCAATTTTTGCTACCGACAACTGTTTTATGTTTTATGTTTACATAAGAATATGCAAAGTAGCATTATGTATGGAGTGACTTGCTCACCCTCACAAAAAAGACAACTTTCAACTTTTCATGCTTTTACTTTGTGTGTGTGTGTGACTATTTGCATATAGCTTTATTCTCCTTAGCAAACAATGGAACTTCAACAGTTTGTTTGAGATGTAGCAAAGAATGGTGCTATTAACATGTACTGTACACAATTTGTACTTTCTCTCAAATGGTGCATGCCTACAAATCACACTGAAGACTAATGGGCCTTTGACCAGGTCTTCCAGGAAGCCCGAAAATGTCTTGATTTCACTGCAAGTAGCTTGCCAAACAACAAGCTTCTGTAGGAGAGTTCAACTAATCAGACCATCACATTTTACTGAATGAAAATAAGAAGTTTCTGGAATGACCAGGTCCTTCTGTTTGCAACCACCAAGATCAAAAAGGTATATATAGTCTCCACCTCCATTCAGTGGCTATTGTTTTCTTCTATACCTTGGCCTACAAAGCCAAGTGAGATGCAATACTGAGAGTCTTAAGGGACATGACTCATAATGTCTCTACCTACTTTGGTGGAAATTGATCTTTAATAGATTTGAAATCAAAGGAGATTTTCCTGCAGGCCTTCTTCTAGAAACTCAAGCTTCTTAGCTACTTTACGTGTTAGAATTAACAGAATGCTTGCAACTGCAGTTCGACTGCAGATACCATTCCATCCTTATCCCTTAATGGCAGAAGCGAACCTGTATTCCATCTCCAATATATTGAGAGAGTTTATGCATCTATCTATATGTTTGTCCATCTGTCTGTGAGTCCATTTGTTCAAGATCTCCTCCTAAACAGTAAGAGCTAATACTACCCAATTTAGCATGCAGCTTCCTCTTATCATAACTTAGAGCAAGGTAAAGATTTGGCTGTGTGTGGAATTCAGTTGTTTCTCATAAAATGGAAAGGGAGAAGTCTGGTACAGTCACACAGTGGAATGACCACAGAGTGGTAGCAAGGTGCCAGAGATGGGAACTAGGACAACTATAATACTATTGGGCCAGCAGGGAACAGGAGAAAGGGACAGCAATATACTACATATTTCAGAAAGTTTGTCCATGTTTATGTTTTTCTTCCTGTCTCTCTCTTCCCTAGCCAGGGGACATGAACTCCTTCCCCAGCTGTGCTTGCTGCAGAGGCCATGGTCAGGTGCTTCTTACCTGGCCTCAAGCTGCTACTGTGAAAGAGGGTTGTTCTCTCTTCCCAGGGCAGCCTGCATACTGAATCTCTCATCCTCAGCCCTCATCCAGAACAATGATTTAAAAGAAAAAAAAACTTATTTGAGTTCAGGACCAAGCAACACCGGGTAAATCTTCTAGTATAAGCATAAATTGCTGAAATGTACCTATGAATAAAGATATTTCTGTAAATAAAATGTAGAACTCTGATCCCTCACCTTCTATTTCAGGGAACTAATCCTTACTTGCATGTAATGTATCCATACGATTCAGAGTATAGCAAATGCTTACTACTGATGGAAGTGTGAGTATTCACATTGAAGTGAGTGGGAGCTGCTAGGTGTTCAGCTGTTTTGAAAAACAGGTATCTAAATAGGGATCTAGATACCTATGTACCCATTTTTGAAATTCATGGCATTAATCCATATTTTGGATTTCAAATTTGGAACTGGGAAGATTTGGGCTTATTTTGCTAAGTGTATTTAAGTTCTGTCTTCAGCCTAAGGTTAGTTAGAAAAAATATTGTACTTCAAAAAATGGCTGATTTGTGCTTCTCAGGTTACATCTACATTGGCAGCATGAGCTACTGTGTAGGCTAAGCAAGTTCCAAACTGACGTATAGCCTTTGCTGCCATAGCTTCCCTGCTGCCTGTTAATCAAGCTAGCTACACTAAATTTAGTTCAGGTATATCTACACGAGCTGCAGCCACATCCTGTGAGTGCACTATAGACATGCCAAGTTTACCCATCCTGCCTGTGGGTCCTGTAGTCCGGGCAAGCATTCATGTGACTAGACTGGATCATGAATCTATTGCCCATGGAAACCCAGAGCTGAGAACTGGAACAGCAGTAGTCTATTGTCACTGCAAGAGAGGGAAATAATGAATGGAGGAGGGAATAATGAAAGAGACTGAGGAGAAAAAAAGAAGGGAAAGGTCAGAGCAGCAGGATATAGCTGCAGAAAAAGAAGGCCTCTAAGACAGAGAGGGACAATGGAAAGACAACGTATTCGTATGTTCGTTTTCCTCTCTACATTTATCTAATGCTTATCATGTATTCATAAGCCCATATGTGTAGATTTGCTTTGCTCCCATAGAGTTACTTGCTTTACATGTAGCATGTAGAATGATCGTCTAATTATAGAAAGTGGTCAGGTTAAATGGCATAATTAAAATGTGCCTTGGGAAGAAATACACCACCGAGAGTTTTGTTCTGAGGAACTGGGTGGTTTTCACAGAAACTGGCTTCCTGTGGTGTGTAGAAAGGAGAATGAGAAAGCCATAGTGAAACCCTGTGACTGTGAATAGTACCTGCTGTTTGCTTTGTTGTTTAATATGATTGGACCTATTGGCAGTATAGCTTACATAAAGGCACTAAAGTGGAGTTTTGGAAGTGTTTGATTACTAGTGAATTCTATCATCTGATGAAGTGGGTTTACCCATGAAAATTAATGATTCTGTATATTTTTGAAAGTCTCTAAGATGCCACAGGACTACTCGCAGGCTACGTCTACACTGGCCCCTTTTTCGGAAGGGGCATGCTAATTTTGAAAGTGGGAATAGGGAAATCCGTGGGGGATTTAAATATCCCCTGCGGATTTAAATAAACATGTCCGCCGCTTTTTTTCCGGCTTGGGGAAAAGCCGGAAAAAAAGCATCTAGACTGGCCCGATCCTTCGGAATAAAGCCCTATTCTGGAGGATCTCTTATTCCTACTTCAAAGTAGGGCTTCAAAGTAGGAATAAGAGATCCTCCGGAATAGGCCTTTATTCCGGAGGGTCAGGCCAGTCTAGACGCTTTTTTTCCGGCTTTTCCCCAAGCCGGAAAAAAAGCGGCAGACATGTTTATTTAAATCCGCGGGCGATATTTAAATCCCCTGCAGATTTCCCTATTTCCACTTTCAAAATTAGCATGCCCCTTCCAAAAAAGAGGCAAGTGTAGACGTAGCCATAGTTTTTATAGTTACAGACTAACACGACTACCCCTCTGAGATTTATTCACAGTCCAAGTTTGTCTGTCCAAGCCCAAACCTCATAGAAAGGAATTCACTGTATAAAACTTATATATAAAACTGGTCTGAATATTTTCTCCTGTCAGTTGAGTAGAGATGATCTGCAACTATAATATTAGGATGAAAATTCTGAACACCCTACATTTCTTGGCTCTTGAAGCCAAAATCTTGTTTCAGGTCGTTTGCCAGGTGTCAGTTGCAGAAATTTGGCTCTAGGTTTAGATTTCAAGTATTTCAAGGGTGGGTTTAAGGCATATCTCTAATTGTGAGGTAATTGTTTTGCCTTAAAATTTTTGATTGTCCTCTTTAGGGGGAAATCTCATCTGCAGTCTAATTTTTCTCTTTTTGGAATGGGAAAAAGGACCTAGTCCAAACCAATCATGCATTTACCAAATAGAGATGCAACATGGAGGGTTCTTTTTGTTTTAGTTTTATTTTGTAGATGCTTATAATGAAACCAAGTGGCCTGTATCCTTGCTACTGTAAGATCTGGCAATTTGATGGCTGATGAGCAGGGCAAGGAGCTCTCACAGTCTTAGTTGGGGTAGAGATCATGCTAACAACTCTGAGACTGCTTAATAAAACAAATAATTAAGAAATAGCTTTTATACATGCACACAATTATACTATGTAAGCATGACTATTAACCTGTTGGCTTATGCATAATTAATGTGACCTTTATCGCCATAATAACAGTGTTTCACTTACAAAGCAAATGCCACATGTGGATTTCAGAAAACTTCACAAAAGTTAAGGGCCTGATTCTGAAGAGGATGAAGTCTATTGTCAATATGCATTTTTACATGTGCAATTACTGAAATGAAATGGGTACTTAGATCATAAGTAGCCATGTAAATGTTTATGCAAAATTGCTCAGGCACCTCAATTTTCTGAAAGTGCTTTTGCGGAAAAACTTGCCAGCTGTCTACACTGGCCACTTGAATTTCCACAAGAACACTGACAATCTCATGTAAGAAATCGGTGCTTCTTGCGGAAATACTATGCTGCTCCCATTCGGGCAAAAGTCCTTTTGCACAAAGCTTTTGCGCAAAAGGGCCAGTGTAGACAGCTCAGATTTGTTTTGCGCAAAAAGGCCCCGATCGCAAAAATGGCTATGGGGGCTTTTTTGCGGAAAAGTGCGTCTAGATTGGCACGGACGCTTTTCCACAAAAAGTGCTTTCACGGAAAAGCGTCCGTGCCAATCTAGATGCTCTTTTCTGCAAATGCTTTTAACAGAAAACTTTTCCGTTAAAAGCATTTACGGAAAATCATGCCAGTCTAGACGTAGCCTCTGTGTTAGAGTTGCTCCATCTGTAAAACAGAAATAAGAATACTACATGTACTTCAATGGGAGTTTTGTGGATTACATCAGTAGGGTCAGGATTTCACTTCATACCCATACAGTTCCACACTCGAACAATTAGACCATATCTTAGTTATCATTGATCCATTCACCACTGTTTTAATTTAGATTCTCAGTCATTGCTTTATGCATAATGCAGACAGCTATATACCATCCACTAAAGGATTTGTTATAATTCTTTGTGATTAGCTTTTCTCACTTCATGTTAAACTTCTAAATCTCGTCTTCATCATCCTAGGGCCCCAAGTCCTCACACATTGATTTTCATTTAATGAATTTAACCAACAGAGTCTAACGTCCACAAAAGAAAGCTGAAGTTTCTCCATTGACTCTATTGCATTGGGATCCCTGGTATGCTTTCTATTGTTATTGTATGTATGTATATATGTATTTTGTTTTTCCTGTTCAAATGAACCTGAAACACAAGAAAAACTCAAGGTTCACAACTGCAAATTAGTATGTCTGTATCCCCTCTAAATAGAAGGGTTTCAGAGAGCCCAATTTCTTACTTTCTGAGTCTTGACTGAGGAATATTCCCCTCCACTCACTATTCTTCCAAATTTAATAAGGAACTGAAGTGTGTATGTCTCTGTGTGGTTGTGTACTTGTGCATGTGCATTGAATCAGAGATGAAAATGTTTTACTTTAATTTTTTCTTCACAGTACATAATTTAATTTAATCTACAGAGGAGGAGATTTATTTAGGGCTTTTCTTAATGATACATTTTTAGTGCATGATTTGCACTGTGAGGTTTACATTTGGGCTGTGAAAAAAGTAGTCACACACAAAAAATAAACATCCAACATTTGCCCTTTCACCATGTTTGCAGAAATGTGAGGCTCATCTTTCCCCTGTTCAGTATTTTTGTTCCTTTAAAAAAAATAAATGGAGACTGAAACTATGTGCTTGGTGATAAGAAACCATGCACAGCAAAGGAAAGAGCAGGTCATGAGATGAGCTCCCCAGGACACATCCTCACCTGCTTTCAATCTGAACCTCATCTGTTTGACCAGGGCCTTGCCATTTAAAGGGGAGAATTTAGACAGGAAGGGGAGTCATGCTGAATATGAGAATTTTCTGCCCCTTCAGTTCATCTTTTTCTGTCTGCACGTGTCTCCCTCCCTTCTGACTTTATCAGATCTCATGGTTAGGCCAAGATGGTGTGTGCCCTAGAGGATGAGCTGTTTGCCCAATGTGCACTGCCTGAATTTGACAACACATAATTGTTTCTGAAAACATAGAACAGTGGAACACATGGTGGATATGAGATGAAGAGTGCTCGGCTTTACACACTGCTTTACAGACTGTTCCACCTTACAAATTTGCATAACCGCCCCTACTCTTCCCAGCCCCAGCGGAGTAAGAAGGCAGTGACTGGGTGGAATTCTACCTTAGAGATGTTTAGGGAGGAGTGTAACTTTCCTAGGCATTTAAAATATTATTACTTTCTTGCTTCCCTTTATGTTTCTGACTGTATTGTCCTAGAATGCAATGCTGTTGTATGTTTCTTTTCTTTTCTTTTCTTTTCTTTTCTTTTCTTTTCTTTTCTTTTCTTTTCTTTTCTTTTCTTTTCTTTTCTTTTCTTTTCTTTTCTTTTCTTTTCTTTTCACCACATATGGAATTTTAAAAAGCCAAAGCAGAACTATATAGACACAGCAATAGTTTCAGGGCTGAAACCTTATGGAGAAAGTTTGAGCCTGGAATGGATTTTGAAAGTGGAGTTTTAAACCACTTTAAAATGCTAAGCTTAGTTTTGACATGGTTACTTGTGCCCCATAAAGATAAAGTAACTAGAAGACCTTTGGGACCCTCAGACAGCTCCCACATATGCTGAATATACTTTCTCATTTTGTTGTAAACTTCTTATTGCCTTTTGTGATACTGTGGTTATTAGGTTAGATCAGCAGCATTCCCATTATAAACCTCTATTGATCATGTGCAGGGCTTGAATGGTAGGCAGCTTTTATGTGTAGGGAATAAATAATATACTTGTTTCTAATCATTAAACTATAGAGTTATTGAGGGATTGAATAACTGCTCTTAATATGGCAATTATTTTTGCAGGTACGGTGCTTGGTAATGTTTAAGCATAATTACCTAATATTCTGGTATTTACTATGTAACTGCAAAGTGTAATATTTGCATCTTGTAATATAAAACAGGCATTTAAAATATTATTACTTTCTAGCTTTTCTTTGTGTTTCTGCCTGCATTTTCCCAGAATGTAATGCTTTTGCATGGTTCTTTTCACCTAAACCTTATAATTGTAACAAGTTTGTGCAATGTGAGTATTTTTTATCTCTTGAGATTGGCAACATGTTCTGTCCACTGATATTATCAATTTTCTATTTATGATGCCTGTGATTTCCAAATTTACTGGCAGTGTGGGAAGGAGAACTCTGGTGGTCTCTGAAGCCCAGAGAATCTATATGTTTGTTTAAGCAGTCAGAGCTTAGAGAAATCTGCCTAGCGAGTAACCCCCAGCCGAGGGAAAGCTTAATTAAAGCCAGTAGAGATGTTTTCTTCTCAGTTTCTGATGACTAAGGGAGGAAAACAGCACTTCAGAGTCCATTTGGGGCTCAGTCCATATTGCCTAATCCTTCTCACAGTCTTTCTAAACATTGCCTTGGTAATTTTTAAATATCACATTCTGATCATGATGCTATGGAGAGTTTATTTCAGTAGGAGTTTGCAAAATGAACTACGCAAGTTTGATTTGCAGGAATTGGCAGCAAATGTAGCCATGCAAATGTGAACCCCACTGTTTCATTAGGATGTTTGAATCTTGCAAGGGGGCTCCCCCCCCTCGTTCTTTGCACTTGAGAAGTGAGTGGGCAGATAGATGGGGATGGCGTGTACAGGCTTCTAAAGTACCCTAGCCCATGCTTGCCAGCTTCTTGAACATGGACTGAGGTTCACAAACCCTTCCAAGCCATGGTGTGGGCAACTGGATATGACATGAATGTTTTGCACAGCTGTCAATATTCTACGGTTCAGCACAATTGTTATGCAACAGGCTCATTTTAAATATTAAGATGGTGGAAGCCTCCATGATGAAAAATTCTTAAAATTCAAAATGCTGGAAAATGTGCTGCAGGAAACTATGCTGCAGTTGACAATGGAAGATGAATGAATCCAAGTGCTCCAAAACTCTCTTCCAACTTTAATATGTAGAACTTAGTTTATGGATGTTAAGACATGGCTCATATTGGAAGAGAGTCAGAGGGCTGTTTATGTATGGAGTGACTGTGAATCTTCTGGAGTTCCCAGATAAATAATTAGCTAGAGAATCAAGAATACTTTTACTATTCTGGACACACAAGCAATGGCGAAGGCTGCGACACTGTTTAACAGGTGTACTGTACCTCCTATCACCTACCCTCATCATATCCTTTGTATTATTCTTTTCTGGTCCTTGTACTTAGCATCTGGAAGAACTTGGATCGTGGCTGGCTCCTGCACACCATCACCAGAAGTAGCTGTGAAGGTACCTTGCATCCTCTTCATTCACTACCTTGCACACCCACGCGAACCAAGTGACTGACTGGCCCTAGAGTTGTGGTTCAACTGCTCATTACCATGTCATCCCTCCATAAGATGATGGAGGTCCAGTTTGAAGAGAACATTTCAGCAATGCCCTTGTAATCTCTAGAAGCTCATGTAGCTCGTGGGATTTCAGTATTCATTGATTTTATGTAATGTCCTTGTAACTATTGGAATCTATTTGGATTCCAATTATACCTATCACAATGCATTCTAACCCAAGGCTCATTAAAGCCAGCAGGTAGATTCACATTGACTTCAATGGACTTTGGATCTGAGCCGAGCTGTGTGTTCATATGCACAGTGCCTCAGCCAGTTTACAATCTAAGACGACAATCAGTGCAGGAAAGGTAGCATAAAAGGATGCAATCAAAGTATGTGCAATTTTTATATAGCTGTATTGGTTTTATTTAAATATCAACTGTCAATGGATGTCCCTAAATCTACTCTTTTATTACTTCAATAATTTCTTGTAGCAATGATGGGCGAGTTGTTATTTTTCTCCATCTCTTCTAAAGCATTGTCTGCTCTTAGAAGAGAAAAAAGGGCAGAGTAAGCTGCTGCTTAGCAGAGCTGAACACAAGGATTGCTAAATTGTCAAATACTATAATGTGTTATGACATAGATCATCTGTTGTTTTCCAGTCTCAGAAGAAACCTCATTCCTTTGACTGTATTAAATTATCGGCAAATGTCCTTTAAACTCACTCAGGGCCCTTTCATCAGAACATCAGACATGGGTTGCATGAATGGAAAAATCTCTTTAAAGTTATTGTTTCTTTGGCTATTTGGTTTACCTTTAGTTTTACAGCAAAGTAAATAAACAAATGAAGGGTTTGGTGAATTGTTACTATAGCAATCTCCATGGTAACATAAAAATGCCACAAACACTCATCTTCCTGCAAGAGCTCAAGTGTGAGTGAAACACTGGACTCACTCTTCAACTATAGAAATATGGAATTGAAATAAAATTTAAGTTGTTTTTAAAGTTACTCAAGAAGAGTTAATGTTCTCACTTATAGAAATGACTGAAATCTCTCCAGGTCTCTTGGAGTAGAATCATCTGTCATTTATCATTGATAACTACACAGACATTGCAAGTATTTCTAAATGGTGTATTTTGCTGCTTCTTTCTTTTTACTGATCATAGAACTAAATATTTTCCTTGAGTTCTCAGGATGTCTGTAGTGCTTTTAATGGGCTTGCATAACTTCTCTTTTTGGCAGTGAAACAACTTAGCAAGTATCAAAAGATATCATGTTCCCAATGGAGTGGACTCATATTTTCCCTCAGTCTCCTAATGTCTATGCAAAATGGCTGTGTCTAGACTGGCAAGTTTTTCCGCAAAATCAGCTGATTTTGCGGAAAAACTTGCCAGCTGTCTACACTGGCCGCTTGAATTTCCGGAAAAGCACTGACGATCTCATGTAAGATCATCAGTGATTTTCCGGAAATACTATGCTGCTCCCATTCAGGCAAAAGTCTTTTTCCGAAAGACTTTTGCCCGAAAGGGCCAGTGTAGACAGCATAGTACTGTTTTCCGCAAAAAAGCCCCGATCGCGAAAATGGCGATCGGGGCTTTTTTGTGGAAAACCGCGTCTAGATTGGCCATGGACGCTTTTCCGCAAAAAGTGCTTTTGTGGAAAAGCATCCTGCCAATCTAGACGTGCTTTTGTGAAAATGTTTTTAATGGAAAACTTTTCCGTTAAAAGCATTTCGGAAATTCATGCCAGTGTAGACGTAGCTACAGTGATTATACAACTATTCAACTCTTATCATAGGGTCAATCTACCTTTATAGGGGAAGCAGTAAAAATGGACACTGGTTTCTACTTCAGAATGAAATAAGGAAAAGTCTTGTTGACTTAGTAGAAAACTAGTATATTTTTGTTCTGACTTAATTATTCTGAACCAGATTCTGATACCCTGAAATTTTACTCTCCAAATAGTCCCATGACTTAAATGAGACTGACAGACAGATTCTTCAAATCTTGCTCAAGGTAATTCACTGAGTAAGCGGAATGTTGAATAAAAAGATATGGAATAGCAAACAAACATTAGTTCCCACCCTTTGTTCAGTCCACTAACTTTGCACAAGTCTTATGGATAAGGGAGAAGCAGTGGATTTAGTATATTTAGACTTTAGTAAAGCATTTGATATAGGTTCACATGACCTTCTTATCAATAAACTAGGGAAATATAACTTAGATGGAGCTACTATAAGGTGGGTGCATAACTGGCTGGATAACCATTCTCAGAGACTGGTGCATAATCATGCTAGAAGGGCATAACAAGGGGGGTTCTGCAGGGGTCTGTTTTAGGTCTGGTTCTGTTCAATATCTTCATCAATGATGCAGATGATACCAAGCTGGGAGGGGTTGCAAGTGCTTTGAAGGATAGGGTCAAAATTCTAAATGATCTGGATAAATTAGAGGAATAGTCTGAGGTAAATAGGATGAAGTTTAACAAGGACAAATGCAAAGTACTCTACTTAGGAAGGGACAATCAGTTTCACACATACACAGTGGGAAGTGACTGTCTAGGGAAGAGTACTACAGAAAGAGATCTAGGGGTCATAGTAGACAAGAAGCTAAATATGAGTCTACATTGTGACACAGTTGCAAAAACAGAAAATATGATTCTGGGATAGATTGTGTTGGGAGCAAGAGTGTTGGGAGCAAGAAATGAGAAGTCTTCTGCTCTACTCAATGCTGATTAGGCCTCAATTGGAATATTGTGTTTAGTTCTGGGCACCACATTTCAAGAAAGATGTGAAGAAGTTGGAGAAGGTTCAGAGCAACAAAGATGATTAAATGTCTAGAAAACATTGGCTATGGGGGAAGACTGAAAGAACTAGGCTTGTTTAGTTTAGAAAAAAGAAGACTGAGGGGGGCCATGACTGCAGGTTTCAAGTATCTATTCTATGGGTATGTCTACACTACCCTCCTAGTTCGAACTAGGAGGGTAATGTATGCATACCGCACTTGCTAATGAAGCCCGGGATTTGAATTTCCCGGGCTTCATTAGCATAAGCGGGGAGCCGCCATTTTTAAATCCCCGCTGCTTCGAACCCCGTGCAGCGCGGCTACACGGGGCTCGAACTAGGTAGTTCGGACTAGGGTGCCTATTCCGAACTACCGGTACACCTCATTTCACGAGGAGTAACGGTAGTTCGGAATAGGAACCTAGTCCGAACTACCTAGTTCGAGCCCCGTATAGCCGCGCTGCACGGGGTTCGAAGCAGCGGGGATTTAAAAATGGCGGCTCCCCGCTTATGCTAATGAAGCCCGGGAAATTCAAATCCCGGGCTTCATTAGCAAGTGCGGTATGCATACATTACCCCGCTAGTTCGAACTAGCGGGGTAGTGTAGACATACCCTAAAAGAGTGTTACAAGGAAGAGGGAGAAAAAAATGTTCTCCTTGGCCTCTGATGATATGACAAGAAGCAACAGGCTTAAATTGCAGCAAAGGAGATTTAGTTTGGACATTATGAAGAAATTCCTAACTGTCAGAGTTGTGAAACACTGGAATAAATTGCTGAGGGAGGTTGTAGAATCTCCATCACTGGAGATATTTTAGAGCAGGTTGGATAGACTTCTATCAGGGATGTTCTAGATGGTGCTTGGTCCTGCCGTGACGGCTGGGGACTAGACTTGATGATCTCTCGAGTTTTAGTATTCTATGATCTCTCGAGTTCTAATATTCTATACCACCTCTAGTATTCTATGATTCTATACATGCTGTTCCAATACAAAAAAATGCACCAAAATCATCATAGATGAAAGCAAATATAATTCTCATGTCTGCTTATAGCATTAGTAATTATGGCATAAAACCTTTCAACTTACCTATCTGAGCATACCTTGGCCTCCATTGCACCCCATTGCATTACAGAATTTTCTTATGTAAGGAATGGAAATATTGTCCAGTGGCTAGGACACTTGCCTAAGACCTGGGTTCAAGTCCTTGCTTAGGCACTGATTTCCTGTATGCCTTGGATGTATTACTTAGCTATGTCTCAGTTCCTCCTCTGTTCAATAGGGAAATAGAACTTCCCTACCTCGCAGTAGTGTTGTGAGGATACATACATTGAAAAGAATTCTGCCTATTGAGTCAGAACTCTCTCACCCTCTCCCCAATTTCTGGTACAGAGGTTTATCAGGATGCATAGTAGGGACAAGAGAAGGATGGTCAGTGCCTTCTTCTCTAGCAATCCTTTTTCAATGAAACGTATCTGGGCTGCTGTACATTACTGTGGTAAATGGATCTAATTTATGCAACTTCAGTTACGTGACTAAGGTAACTGAAGTTGACATTGTTAAATCTGTTTACTGCAGTGGCTGTCCTGTCCTGTGTCGATGGGAAAACATCTCCTCTCATCTTCCTTTATGCTTCTCAAGGAGGTGGAGTTTACCAATCGATGGGAGAGCACTCTCCCATCAATTTAGTCTGTCTTCACCAGACCTACTGAACTGGCACTCACTTTATTAATTGCAGCATTGCCCATCTACTAGCAAGTGAAGATGTAACCTTAGGGTATGTCTAGACTACATGGCTCTGTCGACGGAGCCATGTAGTCTAGACACACCCTTAGTGTGAGAGAAAACCTGGTATTCTCAATGTTATCAAGCCAGGTTAAGATATCTTTGCCTCTAGCTTGGATTTTTGAATCTCCACAAGACTTGAGGATCTGGCTCAAGGTTTCCAAAAGGCTTATTTCCATTTGTTAATTTTGGCAATTAAAGACCATATATAATTGTAGCAAATAGTCAGGGCTCCTCAAAGCACTTTTAATATGAGTTTTGTGAGCCAGTTCTTCAGAAATATTATCCAATGGAGTGGACATGGTTGTGAGGCAGTATCACACAATTTCAGAAAAAGAACAATCCTGGAATGACTTAATGAAATGTCTAGGGAATTTAAGGGTTTTGTTACTATGATGATAGATTTTAAAAAATAAGTTTATTGACTTTAATTTATTTTTTTCAAATGTATAACATTGCCTTTAAGGATTGAATTATTTTATTCTCGAACAGTATAGTGTATTTTTTGAATTGTCCAACAAATAATAGGTTCAACAGACTGCAGAGGCAGAAAAGCCAGTAAATAAGATGTCAGATGAGCATTGATTTATAGGAGGCTACAGGGCATTTAGACTTTCTTAAGGATAGGAAGGAAGGAGGGAGGGAAAGAGGACCAGACAAATAGATATACAGATATTCCAAGACAGCCTTAGGGACAGGAAAGGAAAGAAGTTTAGCTCCAACTCTGGTTGTAAGAATAAAAACAAAGATAGTTCTCATAAGAATGTATTAAATGTTCTAGTCCATTTTTATTGTATATGTTGGAAATGGGGGGAACTCCTGCAGCAAATATTTCTTTGTGTTTTGCTTTTCATCAGTTGATCATTGCTCAGTTAAAGTCCTCAATAATAACAGTTGATAATAGTCCTTATGTCCCTTGCACTAAATAACTCTGGATCCTTGAAGAGACTGGAAGCTGACACACATCACAACAGTAGTTCTCATGATAAATGTTTCCCACATACCGCACATATTATATAATTTTTACCTTTAAAAATATTCTTGGTAATTTAATGCTCATGAAATTTAGGGACTATCTCTTGCCTATTCCTGCCAGACACCAAGCAGTCTCAGCTCCATATGGGCTCAATGAATCTTAGAGGATCAGGCACTGAAGAGTAGAGGTTAAAAAAGTAATACTTGGAATTAGGCATGGTACCTTACAATTTTCCATATTCAATATTCTTGAATCACCCCCAATACTGCTTTATGTAATTCAAAACAGCTCCTGGCCTCACTTCATCAGAGGCTGGAAAATCCCACGAGAATGTATCATGTTGATTAGCTTTGCTTTCTTTTCTAAATATACAATGTGAATTTAATTTGGATGGAAGGTAGTGCCCTAACAAGCCTAGACACCAAATGCCTGTTTATCTCCAGCAGTGGTTCTCAAACAGAGAAACACATACCTTGCAAAAGTCTTCCAGGGGGATACAACAACTTATCTAGATATTTGTTTAATTTTACAACAGGCTACATGAAAAACATGAGTGAAGTCACTACAAACTAAAATTTCATCTAGACAAGGACTTGGTTATATTGTTCCATATACTATATGCTGAAATGTAAGTTCAATATATAATTATATGGTAAAAATGAAAAAGTATGTAATTTCTCAGCAATAGTGTGCTGTGGCACTTTTGTATTTTTATGTCTTATTTTACAAGCAGTAATTTTAAGTGAGGTTAAACTTGGGTGTATGCAAGACAAATCAGACTCCTGGAAAAGCTACGCTAGTCTGGAAGGGTTGAGAGCCACTGATACAGCAGTGAAAGATTCCCTCTCTTCACTGAACAGTAGATCTCAGTCATGAGATCATAGGACCTTTTGCTTGGGGTGACAAGATAATTCCTTTCCATTACCCAGTCAGTCATTGGACTATTTAGAGAGACTACAAACCTGGGTGCAGATTCTGTGACATGGACATATCCACTGTGATCTGGATTGAGATCACCAAATTAATTTTACATACTCCAACACACGGTCAACAGACAGTCAAACACTTTTTGGGCCCCTTTATACTGCCTGAGTAGTATAAACAGGATTTAGTGTAAATGAGAATCAGGTTCTTGGCCACTAGTGATATAAGCTGGATTTGTAATAGTGACCTACTTGCAAAAGATTCAGGCCAGGTCTACAATAAAAGGGAAGGTTGAATCAAGATATAGAACTCTTGCAATGTTAATTATGAAGCTGGTTTCAACATATCTTGTTCCGAATTTCCCCGACATTCCCACAGTGGGAGGCCAAATGCTGCCATCGGCTTCCCTTACTCCTCGCAGAAGTAGGTGTACTGGCCATCGACTAAGGCACCCTCTAAGTTAGTCTTAACTAGACTAGACTCACTAAATCATACTGCAGAATATCGATCATGGAAGTGTCTATCTCCTGTTTAGTGAGGACATGACCTGCATAGTGCATTCAAATTCCCCGAACCACCTAGTGTTACATTTCCATGGTGCTTTTTTTTTATGTGCACAAATGAAGACAAGGCTACAACCAACAATCTAGTTTTGCCTTGTGATCTAAGTCAGAATTTGTAGTCTGTTTCAAGCTGAAAAGCTAATGCACCAACCCGCTGTGTCACCAAATCTCCCTATCTTTTGCCTTCAAATAGTTCCCCCTCCCCCTCTTTCCCAGAAAGAGAGCGTACAGAATTTACTTTTCATATAACACCTTCAGATTTTCTCTGTGGAAAACTTGATGACTTTTAATGGGGATTTGAACTTTTAGACTCAGACTATCAAAATGCAATTTCATACCTCCACACAAGGAAAAATAACACTGATAGAATTTCCACTTATCTTTATGCCAACAATTTTTTTAAAGTAACACACGGCTGGAGTGCTGCTCTTTTACTCTGAATGAAATGAGGTGGAGGTTAAAAGTTGCCGGTGATATTTTATTTCAAGAGGGCATAATTGGTGAATTAAAAGGATAAAATGAACTCTAGCAATGTAGCCAATGCTGGGCACACAGAACCAAAAGAAAAAATGAAATGGGATTTGGGGGTGAAAGTTCTGCTTTCAGCTCTGCAGTTTAAAGTATTCAAAGAGTAAAATGTAAAGTGAGCTGCAAGGGTCAGATCTGGATAAGAGCCCACATTCTGTGTCTCAGCATCCGTTCAGGGATAAATTTGGCTCTTAATCAGGGCTGACAATTAGGCTGTATGGTTAATATTTTTACAGCTGTTTTATTAATAACATATACAGAGCATCCAGCCAGGGTTTGTTGGAGACACCTCAGGAAAACGAATGATGTAAATAACAGATGGAGGTAGAATATTCTTACAAACAGGCATAAAGATATTCCCATCTTGTTTAGAAGGAACTTAAATAGACAGATTGTAGAGACACAGGCGGGGGGGGGGGGGGGGGGGAGAGAGAAAAATAAGAAGAAAGAAGAGTACATAAAGTGCAGTATATAGAATATTAGGTATTCACAGTGTCTGACATACCCACTTGAAGTAACAGTAGTATTCAAAAGATTAATAGTGCATGGGTTGCAGTGTAACATTTGTCTGATTGTCAACCTTTTAAAGCAAATGGCACTATTATTACACTGCTTTCTCTAATATACACCATGTTTATGTCCCTGTGGTTTACATAATATGTTATCGAGGGTCCTATGCTGCAGCCATGGCAGCAAAGCTAGATCACTTTAGGCAGTCACGTACCCCACTCACATTACTTATAAGCTGCGCACATTTAGAAAAACATCCTTTTTATTGAAACAAAATACAGGACTATGTAACACTTTAAAGACTAACAAGATGGTTTATTAGATGATTCTTTTTATTGATTTCTTAGATAGATCTGAGTCTCCTGCACTCAAGCTGCTCCTTCTTCCATTCCACAATCTCCATCCCCACATCTCTGCTCCCTATTCCACTTTACTTGTTCACCATAGTAGCTCTTCTTGCATTACAATATAGCAACCTGTTTTTCACCATCTAATCAAGTTTGCCTCTCTGGTCTACTGGCTCTCTCTTCAGTACTTCTGAAGCAGTGTTTCTCAAACTGTGCTCCGTGGAGGTCCAGGGCTCCGCGAGACATCTCCAGAGGCTCTGCGAGGTTGACAAACTGCAAACAATGATAGGTACAACACATATAATCAGTGGACTGTTGGGGCTCTGTGTAAATACAACACATACAATCAGTGGACTGCTGGGGCTCTGCATAAATACAACACATACAATCAGTGGACCGCTGGGGCTCCGCATATATTTTTACGCATGTAACGGGCTCCGGAGTGCAAAAAGTTTGAGAACTGCTGCTCTGAGGCATCCTGGATGGTGACACTTGTACTTCCCTGGTGTCAACTTGACCGTCACACAATGTTTTGTAACATTGTAAATGCAATCATAGAATTTAAATAATTCAAAAAATAAATGCATTTTATATTATTCCTTTAAGTATATTTTCATGTGAAACATAATTACTAACTGATAGGCAGACTACAAACAAATTATGTATGTATTACAAAGGGTTTTTAGAATAAATAATGCTGTACCATCCTTAAACAACCACTCAATACCACGTGATACACATGAAGCAGTGATAATTGCATAGTAGATTTTGTGGTCCCAGATTAGATTAAACTGATTTTAAAGACACATTACATTTCTTTATTTGGTATTTTCTCCTCATGATATCTGGGCAGGACAGAATTGAGTTTGTTTCCTCAATTTCCACACCGTAACATCATTCCATAGTCTTTTAAATTTAACCAGAATTCTGAATTTCCTGGATTTATGGTGCTTCCTTAGGGGATAATTACAACCTGTAATAATTTTACTCTTGAATTACTGGTAGGCATTCAATTTTAATTCCCACAGGTTTTTTTTTTATCTATGATTCTATTAGAACATTTGAACATGGTGGCCAAGTACTGGAAAAAGGAGAATTGGATGACATGATGTATTGAACTTCCAAAATATTTTGACAAAATATCTCACAACAATCTACCAAAGAAGTAATCAGTCATGGGAAGAGAGACAAAATAGTGCCTTAGCCACGTATAATGACAATCAAAACATGCACATGTAACCCATACACCTGTGTTCACTGTCCCACGTAATGGCACTTAGACCACTTACAGTGAGAGATAAGAATGAGTGAGCTCTACAGCCTAACCTTATATCTGAAGATGTAGAGGCTCCTACACTAAGGCTATGTCTAGACTGCAAGCCTCTTTTGAAAGAGGCTTTTTCGAAAGTATCTTTCGAAAAAGCCTCTTTCGAAAAAGCGAGTCTAGACTACAATACGCGGATCGGAAAATCGATCCGCTTTTTCGAAAAAGAGCGTCCTGACTGCTGGATGCTCTTTCGAAATTAAAAGCCACCCAGAACAGCTTCTGCCAGGGCCTGGGGGCAGTATTTCCTTCCGGGTGCTGCTGCCTGACCTTTGCAGAGACGCGTGGTTAAAGGGACGCCCCTGAACACCCTTTAGAAGTTGCTCTGCTTCTGCAGCTGCCTTTGCTGTCCCTCTAGGAAGTAAGCAAGGCATTGCAGTGCTGGTTTGGAGTGCTCAGCTTCCTGGGACACCCCAGCAGGTTTTTTGTTTGGAGGTTTTTCTGTTTTAGACCCGTTTTTTCGGCATGGAGCCAGAGCTGCCCCTGGGCAGGCGATGGCCCCACGCCATCTTACTGCAAGTGTTGCTGCATCTGCATGACACAGTCATGAGGCTACTTCCTCATCTGGACCCAGACCAGAGGTACGAAGGGATCGTCCATCATGCAGCCCCACTGCCCTTGCCTCCAAACTTCTTTGTGGACAGGCGTGGCTAATGGCTAATGTAGTCATTCCAACTTGCAAATGAAGCCTGGGATTAAATATCCCGGGCTTTATTTTAATGTTCCCGAGCGCCCCGCGCTCCTAGGAGGAGTAGGAATAAGAGATCCTCCGGAATAGGGCTTTATTCCGGAGGATCGCGCCAGTCTGGACGCTCTTTTCCGGCTTTTCCCCAAGCCGGAAAAAAGCGGCGGCCATGTTTATTTAAATCCTGCGGGGGATATTTAAATCCCCCATGCATTTCCCTATTCTGACTTCTCTCATTTCCATAGCTATTACGGGTTATGTGGCCAGTGTAGACACAGCCTTTGTGTGTAACAGTCTGATGGCAGTTACACACAGATACAGCAGGATAACTTAATAGGATTGGTGTTAGGAAGACTGAGGGTGTAAGCAAACCACTAAAGGCTGAGAGTCAGAAAGTTTATTCCATAAATGTCCACTATAAGGTTTTTTGCATCATTTTTAGGTGTAGCTGATCCTAGTCATTGTCAGAGATAGTACACTGGTCTGGACAGACTATTGATCTGAAATATGATTCTTATGTTCTTGTTCATGTTAGTTAGTGAGCAGACACAAAAGGGAAGCCAGCTTAAGAAAAGAGAATTCATTTTTAAAAGCTGAGCAAATGTTCTCAGAAACATATTTTCAGTTATCAGCTTCTTTTTCTCTAAACCTGCTGGCTTCTGTATAATGGGAAACTAAATCTTTTTTCTAAAAAATAACATCCCTTTGATGTATAGAAAAAAATTGGGCTGGATTCTCCAGGCTGCTAAGTTCACTTTGTTTACATAATACAATGTGAACTAGGCTGACCAGGTAATAAGCGTGAAAAATTGGAACAAAGGGGCAGGGGCTAATTGTAGCCTAAATAAGACAAAGCCCCAAATATTGGGACTATCCAATCAGGACATCTGATCACATCTAACATGAACTAGGTGATATCCCTTATGTAGGGAGGGTCTACAGTTGTGTAAAATTGGCAGAGGGAAATTGTCCATTGGGAGTCCTCCATTGGAGAAGTGTGCCCAAGGTTAAGAGTGCCCAAGGTCAAGGTGGGAAGTGGGTGGGTTTGGGTGCAGAGATGAGGCAGGGTGAGATTAGGGAAAGGAAGGTGAAGGGTGAGGTCCTGGAGAAACAAAGCTCCACCACACCTGATTTCTTACTCATGGAATGTCTTCTATTATATACTGTATGTAATTTTAAAATGTCTCCCCATTGGGGCCAGGCTCTGTACTGTACCCGAGTTCTGTTCAGTGCAGTGGAGACGTTCACCTTTGTTTCATAATAAAGCCCTAAAGATACTCTGCTGATCTTGCTTTCATTTGATAAAAGCTTGTTATTATAACTGAGCCCTGTGAGGAAGACTTGGGAAGCTACATAAAACCAAAGGCAAGATTTATTCCCCTTAGTTCTTCACACAGCTCACATTCATATCTCTCCTTCTCTTCCTCCATCCTCACTTTTCTCATGCAGCCCACTCTCCATGGTGCATCCTGGGAATTGTAGTTCCTGAACCCAACGCTACAGGAATCACCTAGGAACAACCTTACAAACTTAAATTGGTGTGCCTGTCTGCCACATTTGTTTTTAACAAAACCTATATTTGGAGCCCAAACCTGAAGGGTTTAATTCAGGAAAGTCACCTATGAACTTGCTTAATTATAAGCATGTGCTTATGCCCATCCCTATTCAGCAAAGAATTTAAGCATATGCTTAAAAGTTAAGCATGCGTGTAAGTGTTTTGTTGCACTGAGGCCTACACTAGCAGATTTCTTGGGGGTGAACAGCTGCCACAGATTTGTGTGCAATATGAGGAGTTAAACATCAGCAGTGTATGATACACAAATGCTTTGCACATAAATGGTAAAACTAAATCATTTGGCACAAGTCGTGATGAATCATATGGATTTGCAATTGCATTTGTACACTGGGGTTTTCTTTGGAGCTTTACATGCAGATATGATGGTTAGCAGCTGTAAATGATTTTAGTTGCTCATGCCTGGGTTATCCATCCAACATATAGTGAAGACTGTAGAAGATGAGGTTAGGATTAGATAATGCCACAAGATGGACGGGAAACCTGAGGGAAAATGTGAGGCATTGTGGGAATATGTGCTTTGTGGAGGAAAAATATGAAAGGAGATTGTAGGCAAGGTTCAGCCTGGCACCGGCATAGATAACTTTTGTCAGAAACAAATAGGAGGAGAAGAGCTTCATCACTAACCTGAATGCCAGAAGCTTACTGGGAACATATGATGATGCTGATGATGATATAAATTTAGGAGACCATCATATCATGATGATGATGATGATGATGATATAAATTTAGGCACCCACTGTTGAAAGTTTTGTTATGGATATATAATTCTAATTTGCATATTTTCTTATTAATACAAAGTGCTGCAGATCACCTAATGTTTTGTTTAGTGAAAAAGGTAACAACTGAGGGTGGTACCAATGAGGAATACTAGTTTTCAATGTTAACCTAACATAGTCATAACTAACATGCCATTTTAAATATGTGTCACTTACCTAAATTAGAAGGCTTTGCTGTTCTATCTGAAGATGGACCAGATTAAATGGAAATTTAGCAAGAGGCATAGAAAGAACTTTAAGGAGCTCTTTGACAACGAGTCAGAAGCAGTAGTGGAACATCCTTCAATTTTTAGTCTGTGGTTATGAAACTTCTATGGTCTAGAGCTGAGAGGGAATTGGAGGAGGAGGATTTGAGATTCTGGACACAAACATACTGCAGCTGATGAAGACCCTGAGTATTTCTGAGTAAAGGGATTACTAATAACTTCATGAGGGCCTCTGTAACTGCAACTGATTATTCTAATTTACAGCTATTTTATAATAATTCGAGTTTAAGTTTGAAGTGCTACATTCTATTGCTTTTAACTAGCTCGGTATGTGTGTGTGCTAGCTACAGCTAACTACCCCAAGCCCAGTGAAACTGGGAGACTGTGTGATTCTTATTATTAACTATATTAAAGTAAAATTAAAAGTGGGAACTGATTACTCCTGCTTACTGTGCTAATTGTGGCTACCGTATATACTGGAAACTTCTTTAAAATCTGTGTGTTCCAAAATAATATGGGATGCAAAACACTAGCTGCATCAGGAAAAGTTTAAGAATAGAACTGGGGTCTTAGCTTTGAATTTCTTGGCTGATAGGTTTGAAGTTACAGCAGACCTTTACCATTAAGCCAAGTAACAGGATTTTCTTTTGCCCTCTACACAGTTTTTAAATCTACATTTCATTGCATATGAATCACTGCAGTATTTCACTGCCTCATGGTACCTCATCAGGGGATATTTAGTAAGGCACATTTCAACTCTATTATCATCTATTGGTGTCTATTGTAGGTGTTTGTAACTTTTATTTATAGATATTTCAATGACACTTAGCAGTAAGATAGTTGAACACCTCACAATGTTAAATGCAACACGTCCTTCTGTTATTTATATGGTTCCTATCACCATTGGATCCATACAGCTCACACAAATGAATTCATCTCCCTACCCATTTATGAGGCAGGGAAATATTAGCTGGGGGAACCTCTGGTATAGAAACCATATTAGTTGGGGGAAACCATATAAGTTGGGGGAACCATATTAGTATGGTATAGAAAGTGGTATTTTCAAAACTGCCTCAGGTTGACTCCATATTATACATAAAGTAATGTAGATGAACTAAGTACATTGAGTACCCAGACATTGCAGAGAGTCCATATTCCAAATATCAGAGGTGTTAGTCTGAATCTGTAAAAGCGACGAGGAGTCCTGTGGCACCTTATAGACTAACTGAAGTGTAGGAGCATAAGCTTTCGTGGGCAAAGACCCACTTCGTCAGATGCATGTCTGACGAAGTGGGTCTTTGCCCACGAAAGCTTATGCTCCTACACTTCAGTTAGTCTATAAGGTGCCACAGGACTCCTCGTCGCTTTTGCATATTCCAAATGAAATACAGATAAACAGTTGTGTCTGTTGTGAAATGAATATAGATCTACCGTATATATAAAACCAAGAGTTAGACAGTGCACAGGAGGTAATACATCATTGCATGGTAAAATACTCTAAAAACACTGAAATGAAAGATATTTAAAAAAATCACAATGTGATAAAAGATCAGTACATGAAGCCTCCCTTGGGAAGACAGGCTTCCTAAAGAATATCTGCTTCATCTATCAATGTCTTTATAAACAGGCTTTCTGCAGGGCCATGTGTGGAGCGTAGGGTAAGATCTTGAGAGTCTGCTCGGCTCCAGGGATTTAAATACTGAGATTGTGTTATCAGTGATAAAAGTTCATTTTAGTTTATTTGAGGGTAAGGAGGAGAATAAACAAACAGCAATTAACACCAAACTGCTATTTTGCACAGCCCATTCCTAACAGTGGCAGGAGAACATGCTTGCATTGCTTTGAAATTTGGCATATCTGCCTTAATGTGCAAAGTTGGACTGGCACAATAGTGTGCATACTGCCAAGCACAGGATTATGGCCTCTTCTGAGGGTATCTTGCTAGATGTGAGAACTTGAAGACTTGAGTTTAATTTTTGACTCTGACTTCTGGGATGATCTTGGCAAAGTCACTAACCCCGGCATCCTGGAGTGCCTCTATTGTTGGCTTCCCATAGGCAGAAATTTAGCACCTGTCTTCAGGGGTGCACACAGCTCCTGTTCAGCAAATCGGAGTTTTTGTCGACTGTGGCGTTTACTTCCTGCATGATA
This sequence comes from Pelodiscus sinensis, assembly GCF_049634645.1. Classification (NCBI taxonomy): domain Eukaryota; kingdom Metazoa; phylum Chordata; order Testudines; family Trionychidae; genus Pelodiscus; species Pelodiscus sinensis. The sequence continues at coordinate 111,623,406 of NC_134716.1, read as the reverse complement.
ATATCTCTGGGCCAAGTTTTAACAGGATCGTAAACAGATAGGTGCTTTGTGGGATTGTCAAAAGTGCCTGGTCACCTAATTCCCATTGATTTCAGGCACTTCAGATAATCTCACTCCACTACATATTTATGCTCCAAAGTATTTTTTAAATTCTGGCCCACGGTTTCTCAAATGTACTGGGTACCTAACACCTCTGAAAATCAAGCCCTCGGTTCAGATTGACCTTCTAAATTTAGAGGACACCTTTGAAACATTTGCCTGGAATCTCTCTTTATCTCAGTTTCTTCATATATAAATGGAGGTGCTGTGACTTCCCTTCCTCAGAGGAGAGTGTTCAGGCTAAATGTGTTCATTTCTATGGATTGGGAAGACAGAGGCTTGACTGTGGAGATAACATCATCCCTAAGGGAACCCAATTAAGATATAGATATAAAATAACTTAGAGCCAGTCAACATGGGCATTTCCCCCTCTTCTTGTAGAGGGGAAAGGAAGGCTTCAGGGAGCTTGAGGCACACTGTCCAGGAAATTTACCATCAATGACAATACAACAGATGGGGGAGAGCCCAAGTGCTACCTAGGTTCTATAAGACCTTTGAATGTAAAGGTCAGATCTCCTTCACATACTGTTTGTGTGTGGGAGGGCGGTTTGAGACAACAAATTATTTGAAGGAAATTCTGGGAGCAACAACTTTGAGTTTCCAATTCCTTATACAGATTATCCCCCCTCCCCCCATTTGGCCCTAAATGGGTTATTAAAGATGGATTTTAGTGAACGTAATTTCAGTTCTTTTATTCTTAACGGTAGTGTTGTCTTGCAGATCAGGAGATATGAAATTAGTTCCCAGCTCTGCCACAGATTTCCTGTGTGACCTTTCCTTTTTCTGAGCCTCAATTTCCTATCTGTAAAATGGAGCTAATGATACTTTTTTCCCCATGCTTTGTCTTGTTTACAAAGCCTTAAACTCTTTGTGGCAGGAACTGTCTCCCACTATAAATGTATAGGGCCTAGTAAATAAGGCCCTGGTTTTGGCTGGGGTCACAACATACTATTATAAATATTATTGCTGAATGATTTTATTTAATATGAAGTATTTTCATATATTAAAAAACTGAGCTATGTTCTCAATCTGTAAAACAATTTAAATATGATATTCCCTGAGGTGTTTTCATAAAGAAAATCCTACTGTCTGGAGTAGGAGAAAGGAGCCATAAATACTTATTTTATTTACATATATGGTTTTATTGGTCTTAATGCAGCCTGCTTCCCATGTTAAGAATTAATGTTTTCTTTTATATATTTATTACTCATTAGGATCACATCATTACAGCTTCACTACATAATTTAATTTTGTTAACTGTAAAACACAGGAATCCAAGCTTTCTGAACTTCAAAGCCCAGTTACCAGGTATAAAAACCAGACATTGTTTGAGCCATACAGTTGAGTACATGTCAGGAGTTACTCTATTAGGCAGATCACAGGATAATCAGACATTTTAGTGAAGATAGTTAAAGGATAGAAATTAGAAGCAGATAGTCAACTGCTTAGTTTGCTGATTTGCACTGCTCTACAGTACAGACATCTTCCACATAAATTTAACAATTATTATTGTATTGCCCTTTTCTGAGAAAGGGTAAAGGAGATTTGTAGGAGTACTTAACACATGTAAATCCCCACCTCTCTAAACTACAGCAGTGTGTTAAATGGGTCCATAAATTTTGTGAGTATTCTGTCCTTTTGGAAGCCATACTTCTCTTTTTCTTTTAATGTAATTAAAGCTGTACCCTATTATAATACAGCTCTTGGGAACCACACATTTAAGGTACTCTGTGTGGGTGTTTAAGAAAGAAGGTGATCATCACTGGGTTAATGTAGACAGGAGGTAGAGATGCAGGAAGTCTGTATACACTACAGTGCAGTATCATGAATTTGTCAACTGTTTTCTCAAATATAAGTGGAGGCCATTTCATCCCTAAAAATGCCCAATTTCCAAATACAAATCTGAACATCTGCAATGTTGTTGTAGCCATGTTGCTCCCAGGCTATTAGAGAGACAAGGTAGTTGAGGTAATATTTTTCATTGAACCAACTTCTATTGGTGAGAGAGAGAAGCTTTTTAGTTCACACAGAGATCTTCTAGAATTTGAAATCCAAGTGACTACCTTTGAATGCTTTTTGTTTGTTTGTTTTTAAATCTTCTCTGATAATTGATGATATACCAACAAACTCTGTCAAGGTTTTCTGATACAAAAGTCTATAAAGCCTTCAGTAACTTCACCCATATACCTGAAGGCGCCAATCCTGTAAGGTGCTGACCCCTTTCTGTAAGCTAATGCTGAGCTTTAACTACATGAGTGATCCTGTTGATGTCATTGGGACAGATCACGTACTTTAAGAAAAGGAAGCACTTTGATGCATTGGGCATGGAGACTTCAGCACCTCACAAGATTGAGCCCATGGTGGTCATCACCGTATGTCCTATCACTAGCTAAAACAGTTGAGACTGACCCTATTATCTTTGTGCTCCACTGGATAGTCCCATCTTGACATACTTAGGACCAAGGACTGTTTTACTAGAGTTCCTAATGGACAACTTTCATGCAATGTATTGCATTTTGTTTCGCCAGCGATTGCATGCAGAATACCTTCAATAAATTAATCACATAAAAGGTGCCTATTGTGCAATTTATTATATGATTATTGTACAAAACTCCAGTTGAAAATTAATGAGGTTGGACAGTACTTAAACCCAGTATTCCACAGTTAATATTCCTGTGATGGCCTGCTCCTTTTATGATTCTTGTCATAATGCTGTGATGTTGCATCACTGCCAATTTAACTACAAGTTCACCAGGATGATGAATAAGGAAAAATAAAAATTGCATTTGGCACTTTTAATCAGATAATTATTTTTAAGAAACTAGCAGGAATGTTAAATACATTTCCCAGTTTTTTCCATCTGTTCCAACTGACGTGCAAGACTGGCACTGAAATAACGAGGCAGATCTCATGAATATGCCTCATAATGAATATTTCAGGATTATTAGTGTACAAAGATGTATATGTGATATCTGTTTTGCAGGACATCTGGCTGCAACATGTGCCTCATTAAGTTACACCTGTAAATTTGAGGTCAAATTTTAAACCAGTAATGGTAATAAAGAATTCAATGAATAAGATTATTAAGGGTGCCAGGTGTTGGATGTTATAAGGACTAGTATATTGCTCAGATGCTGGTAACTGATTATTAATTACTATAGCTCCAAAATTTTTGGTTTAGTGTATAGCTATAGTTAAATTACTAGTAAAGTTGTTGTGCATGAAATATCTTTTCCCTGCTGCTTAAAGAATACCCTACTAATAGTACTTGAGGGATATACTGACCTTTGAATAAAAGCACAAATCATAGGTTTGTCCACATGGGCAAACTAAGCTGCATGAAATATAAACCACCTTGGTTTGTCTAAGACTCAAACCAATCTTAAACTTCTTTATTCAGTATGGGGGGAAAAAAATCACCATTTTTTCCTTTGCAAGTTTTGTGCCCTTCCCAGTTTGTCCTAAATGGAATTGCATGAGATGATCCAGAAAAGAGCAAATGTAGGGCCAGATCCTGTCCAGCTCCATGACAAGTGTGCATGAGGATAGTGGTAGTAAGCAGAAGAATTTTCCCGTCCTTGAATTTTTAGCTGTAGCCCCTATATTCCAAGGTGGTTTTAGGTAGCAGGTCCAAATAGTTCTTTTTGTATCATTAATCTCACCAAGCAGCCAAAACCTAGCCAGATTAAGATAAATTGACTAAAAGGGATGAGACCTGACCAAATGTCTAAATTCAATAAGCAGACTCACACCTATTTCAGTAACCTTTGGATGAAGCCCAGAGTGTCTTTACATATATATTTAAAGGGTGTAAACAGAAAAGATGTAAAAGAAATTATTTAAAATGACACTAATGATTATGGATAAAATTTTCAGAAGTGTAAGGGCCACATTTTCAAAGGTAATTAAGTACCTAAATATTTCAAAATCAATAGGATTAGCTGCATAGGTGCTTTTGAAAATCCCATCAAGCACAGTTAGGCCCCTAAATATTGTAAAAAATATAACTCTATGGCTTGGTCTACTCTAGGACCTTAGTCAAAAATTAGCCCCCCAAGATCGAATTTGTAAGCAATGCGTCCACACTACCAAGCCCATTATTCCAAAATAAGGGGTTGTGGAATTCAAATTCTGTAGTAGTGCTTTTCATGAGGAATAGCTCTATTCCTGAACTAGTAAATCCAAAATAATGTAGGTGTGGACAATCTGGTGCCACTAATTGGAACTTATTGACCTCTGGAAGTCCTCCTACAGCTCCCCAGAATGCTTCCTGGGGCTCTGAGTCCAAGGTAGCATGTTCACATTAATGGAGCCTGCCTCATTTGATTATTCCCCATAGTGAGGACATGGATCTTGATTTGTAAAATCTGCTGCCCAGAAGTTGAAATTAGTAAATTTGGACTTATCTCCTAGTGTAGACATGGCCTAAGTGGTTTAGTGATCTAGTTTCCTTGAAAGTCTGTGGGACTTAAGAGCCTACATAACTTACACAGTTTTGAAAATAGACCTTAGGCTTCTAAGTTACTTACACATTTTTGGAAGATTTGCCCTCTATCTAGCTGATGAAATTAAGCATAGAAAAGCTGAATATTAGGAAAACTTCCTACAGGAGAAGGATCTAAGACTGTGGAACTGTCTTCCAAGGGAACTGGAGAAAATCCTGTTGCCTGATACATTTAAAATGAGGTGGATCGTAGTGCTGGAAAATATGCTGTATAAAAAGGTTCAACATTGAATAATTAATTTAACACGTCTTGCCTGACTCTTATTTCTAATTTTTTGTAAATCAGGTTTACAGACTAAAAAGATTTGGATAGGTACCCAAACACTGCTGAACTTCAGAAACTTTTTAAATTTGCTTTTCTGCCAGCAATAATACTGTGTACAGCAAACTGGACTGATGCACTTGGGAGGGGAACATCTTCTGTGTAATTTTGTAGTTGCTATAGTGATTGATTAAATTAAAAATAACTTGTAAATTCAAAATCCTAATTGTACTGACAACAATCTAAATGTGGTTAGAACAGTGAGTCACACTCCAGATTATGTGTCTCAAATAAGGATTTAATTTAAATTTAACAAGGCAATTATTACACAGTATGTTAATTCAATACCATTTGATTAACAAAAACTTGTTGCTTGAGCTTTAACAGTGTTTTGTTAGATCTATATCTATTACATGGTTAAACCTCTTCTGAATACTTGGTGCTAACAATTAACATACAATAATTATTGAATATACATGTACTTTTCTAGATTTGTTGAATGGCCATTGGACATTTATTACATAGCAGTTGATTTTGAGAAGCATTTACCATAGAGAGAAGGTTAGTAGCCATCTAACAAATACATATCTATAAATATTATATTTGTTTTATATACTATATAAAACATTTTTAATCTCAAAAATAATATAATATTGAAACTTCCAGTGTTATTTTTACTAATCTTTTATATAGTTCTGAAAATATAGGCAATTTTTTGCAATGCCTATCAGTTACATCCCCTGTCCTAAAGAGCTTGCAATCTCTGACATACAACACAATGAAATACAGAACAAAACATGGAGCAACTCTTTAGGTAAAGGCAGATGTGGACAGATTATGTGTGAGTCAGCACAACTAGGAAGGATTTCCAGAATGAATGGGTGTAGGTTGAATTTGAAGGAGATACAGGACACTTGGACCAGAATTGGGAAAAAACTTTAAAGTGTAGAGGAAGGTATGAAGGCAAGAGTATTTAATGGGGTGGAAGGAAGCATTAAGAGAAGAGGATTGGAAAATGAGAGACTGTGGGAACAAATAAAGTCACAGATTGAGTGGCATGAGATTCCATGGGGTATTGAATGTATGGACAAAAAACTTGAATTTGAAACCATAGGTCAGAAGCTAGTAAAGCGGCTGATGATGTGATGTAATCAGTAGAAGCAGAAGGCAATGCAGCTGCGGCATTTTGGCTAGATTGGAGAGGGGAGAATTAAAAGGCAGGGGTATCATAGAGGAGAAGGACATTGTAATCAGGAGAGAAATGACTAGCATGTGAGAGAGAGTTAGGAAGAGACAATGAATTTGGATGGCAACATAGAGAAGGAAATTACAGGCCCCAAACTGAGGGCAGAGGAAGAGAAAAGGGAATCAAGAATGACACTGAATTGATGAGCCAGGAAGATGGGAAGCAAATTGTATTTACCATTGGCACTAGAGAAAGGAAGAAGCAGAGAAGGATTAACAGGAAAACCAAGTTGGACTATTTTGAACAGATTTAATTTGATTGGAACCATAGATGGATGACAGGAGTTTATGGGACCTCTTGGCATACCTACTCCAACCGCTTGTGTAACAAGAACATAATTACACAAATAAGGACATTTGGAAAAAAATGAGGAATGCCTCATTCCTTCTGCCCCTCCTCCAAAAGAAAATGAAACCCCAATGATCTGGAAAGGCAGGAAACCCTCATGCTTCTATTTCTAAGATGGTGTCTAACCAATGGAAGCAAGGAAGAACAGCCTTGGGACTTCTGAGTGTTTGTGGAACTCTGATGCAGAATCAAAGCTTTCATGTTTCTGGAAAAAATTGCTAGAGTTTATGGTTGGCAAAGCCACAACTGTCTCTTCTTCACTAGCCAATATGTACACCTTTCCCTCAAGAACTTCTATATATTGTTTTCTATGCAACATTTTACAACACACTAAAAACTGAAAAATTGAGAGACAGCACAAAAATGCATCAAATTTAATATTAAATTAAATAGCATGAAGATTGTGCTTGTTATTTTATTCAGTTTCATATTTAATTGCATAAAATCCTCCCTGTTAATATATTCAAAGGTGCCACAGAATCCAGGAGTCTTGCTGAAGCAATTAGGTCAAGTTAGGTGCAAAACGTTCAGGGTCTTTATAATGAGTTTTTGATGACTCAGTTTTACAACCTGGCAACAGTGGTGCAGAAGTTCTCCAAGCTGGTTCTAGTCCTTCCTCTCAGGCTAATCCCAAAGGGTCATGATAACCAGCTATACCTCCATCTCAGGCTATCACTTGTGGGTATCCTCAAGTCTTTATTTTCTTTCCTAATGTTTTCACCATATATCTAAAACCACTTAGATAACTGGGAGGCACAATGGACAGCCCACTTCTTCAGATGACCAGAGTGTTGGATGTCCAGAACTAAAATAAATAAGGGAGAAGGGGGGAGGGGAGGAGAGAAGGAAAGAAATGGGAGGGAGGGGGACAAGAAGAAGTAGTGTGTATAAAAAAATATCAAGGGGAAAGCCAAGCTGGAATGTAACAGGAAAAACAAATAGCCTATAAACACCTAAAGACTGGATAGTCAAAAAAGGCAGATAAGAACCATTAGTAGGAAATAGAGAAGAAGAGTGCTAACACCAGATACTATACAGACAAAGAATCATTGGTAGTTTCATTGTTTGGTATGTTGATAATGTCTCAGCCATCCAGTATCTTTATTTTATCTATTAGCATGAGTATCAAACTTGTGAATGAACTGTAGTTCCAGTTCTTCCCTGTGTATTTGGCTTGTGGAATTGGTCTGTGACAAAACAGCCACTTGATGACCTCTTAATTAATGCCCTGGTAGATTGAAGTGTTCCCCAACAGGTTTTTGTATGTTCCCTTTACTGATATCTGATTTGTGTCCATTAATTCTTTCCCGTAGGGACTGCCCAGTTGGTCCAATATATATTGCGGTGGAGCATTGCTGTCATTTGATGGCATAGATCACATTACTGGATGTCCAGTTAAATGAACCTCTGATTTGGTGGCTTATGTGGTTGGCTCCAGTAATGAATTAGCTTGTATAGATATATGGGCAGAGTTGGCATTGGGGCTGATTGCAGGGCTAGGTTCCTAGATGTTTATGATATAGCTGTATAGCATGGTTACTGGAGAGAATTTGTGTCAGGTTGGGGGGTTTGTCTGTGAGCGAAAATAGGCCTTTCCCCCAAAGCCCCCAAGGTTGTAGATTGTGGATAATGTGTTGGAGGGGTTTAAGTTGTAGGCTGTAGGTAATGACAAGTGAAATTATGTTATTTTCTCTTTTGGGTCTGTCTTGAAGTAGTTCATGTCTGGATACTTTTTTGGCTCTGTCAATCTGTTTTTTCACTCCTCCAGGTGGGTATTTCAGTTTTAGGAATTCTCTATATAGATCCTGTAGGTGTTTGTCTCTTTCTGTGGGATCGGAGCAAATCCGGTTGTATCGTAGGCCTTGGCTGTATACAATAGATTGAGAAATGTGTCTGGGATGAAAGCTGAAGGCATAGAAGGTAAGTGTAGAGGTCAGTGGGTTTCAAGTATAGGGTAGTGGAAATTTGTCCATTATTTAATTGTTCTGTAGTGTCCAAGAAGTGGATCTCCTGTGTGGACTGGTCCAGCCTGAAGTTAATGGTGGAACACTCTGGTCATCTGAGGAAGTGAGCTGTGCCCCCAAAAGCTCATGATACCATCTACATGTTTTGTTAATCTTTAAAGTGCTACCAGACTATTTGTTATTTTTTAAGTTTATCCTGTACAGACTAACTTGGCAGCCCCCTGAAGTTTTTTTCTTATATTTGTTGTAAGCCTGCTGCCTATTAATTTCATTGGTGACCTCTGGGTTTTTGTGTTATGTGAAGAAGTAAATAATATTTTCCAATTCACTTTCTCTACACAATTCATGATGTTATAAACTTCTATCATATCCCCACTTAGTCATCTCTTTGCTAAGCTAAACCGTCCAATTCCTCTCTCCTCATATAGCCCAAATTATCATACCACCCTCTGTCAGGGGTATCTGCCCACAGCAGGCATGACTGTTCTAAGCTCTTCACTGCTACTGGATACCCAAATAATATTTGCTCAAAAGTACCTTTTGAAAACTAAGGCCAGCTAGGAGATCACTTCCCATCCTGAGAGCACCTTGCCTGCTTCAGAGACCACCTCTTTGCCCTGTCAGAAGTTCCAGCTGTGGTTAAAAGGAACAATGGCACTAACAACAACTAGGGTGAGCTTGACAGCTGAAGTTTCTTTGCTCAAGAGATAAACTTCACTACCAAATTTGCCACTGTCTGGATGAAGTGCAAGTGCAATCTCTTCAGCTCAGTTTTACCTTAGTGCAAGAAAGAAAGAAAGCCTACATATTTGTGGAGAGGAGAGAGAGAAGCAAAGATGAACTATATTTAGACTATTCATGAGCTTTATGTTACTTTGAAAAACATTCAGATAAATGAATATATTTCACAATAGATTAATTCATCTTTATCTTTCTTTCTAAAACTATATTCTCAAGTATCACTATAAATTAGTTGCCCTGCTCTGAACCACTGACTCCATCTCTGAACTCAAGCACTCACTCTGACATACTTTGATGTCATATCAGTGGACTAGCTCCCATTTAGCCACCCTAAAATAAGAATGATATCTCAGAACAAGTTACTGCTAATGGTTTACAGCACCAATGTAGAGTGCTAAAGTTGTTTTCCTATGAATATAGATTACATTTTTTACATAGCAAGTAAACAGATGCATAAAGATGCATTATTTCATGAGCATAAAAAACCCTGGTACAAGTATAATGCTTTTAATTTGTTTTTATGATTACTTGTAATTAATTAGCATCAAAAGTAAATTATCAACATAGCTAAAAACTGAAATTGTACCAGTAAATGCAGGAATGATTTAACTGGTTTATCTTTATACTAAGGTGGAAAAAAGAAATAATCTTTTTTAAGCTCTGTGTAAATTAAAGTGTCAAAAATAGTGGCAACACAGCTAAAAATGTACCAGAAAAAAGAAATAATAATCTATAATTACAAGTTGTGTGGAAAGCATGCAATGCACATAAATATTTAAGGCAGTTCGAACAGCTCTGGCTTATTATTAAAGTTGGGTTTCAAAACGAATTTTAAGAAATCATGTTTACACTTTATGGAACAATTTATGAGGTCACTGCTCACACACCTCATCAAAAACTTCACCTTTCAAACTGAAAGCCATAAAATGGAGGCATTTTGACAGGATCTGGAGATTTTTAACAAGCCCTTGCTGTTTGGCTCCACATCTTACTTCACTCACCCTTCCTCAATGTTAAATGACAGGGTGGTTTCTGCTTTGGTCAACCTAAAACAAATCAACAAGTTCAAACAAGTGAGCTTTTTGACCCCAATCCATTTCCCTTGACATTTACTGCCAAGTCTTGCTCTGCTGTCAAATCATTTATCCATTCCTTTAGAGAAAGGACGTTGATATGAAAAGAAACAAGGTGGTTGTTTTAGGAGGCAGGCTTGCATCTGCAAATAATACATACAATACTTTAAAAGAGTTGTCCAGGTCTGTTTAGTTAACAGGACTATATCTGATCTTCATAACTCCATCTTTCAAGCCCAGCTATCCAAACTTGAGAGAGAAAGAGAGAGAGAGAGAACATAGATGAGTAACTGATGTATATTCTTCTTGGTTGTTCAGTAACTCCCTAAAAGCACAGTACTGTATTTCATGCTTCCACTAACCAAGTAAGTTCTGTGCCACTAGGAAGAACATGAATCCACATTTTATCAAAAAGGCTAGTGTTACTAGCAGAACTCAGAAATGTAATTTTACTGTTGTTTCTCCTCTATTAAATTGTAAGAATAGAATCAATTCTATGTACAGAAGCAGTAAAACAGACTTTAATTAAATCACAATCAAAGTAACTATATATAAAGCGGATTATGTTGGAATAAGATATTCAATCACAGGGCAACTGGGGAGGCATCCACAATCATTTCCTTCTCTTCCACTAGGAGTTCTAGTCCAATTAAATGAATGTTGTTACATATATTACAGTACTTTACGGCAACTTTGGTGTTTCTTGGGGACATGATCAGTGTTCCCTCTAAGCTGCACAGAAGCACAGCTTCACAAGTGATTAATTAGGGCAAGGAGTTGACTGACTGGGCAGGGCTGATTAATCACCTGCGAAGTTGTGCTGCCAAGCAGCTTAGAGGGAACACCAGACATGGTGATTGTTAGGTTTCTATAAAGAAAGTCAAGGATGGCAACATCACTACAGTTCTTTTCCAAGGCCCCTCTAGTCTTTGCAAAGTATTACCCAGTGAGGATGTTGACTTGCTATAGTACTTTGAACACACTTTTTAGGTTGTCAGATGTAACACAAACTTGGGGAAAAGTTTTGAAGGTGATTAAAGTGCCAGGCCTATAGACTCTAGCTCCTTTAGGGTTCCTAGTAAGCACCAATACACTGGTTCTTTTGCCTTTTGGGCCATGAGTGTCCACGGAAGGGTTAGGTTTTGGCTATAACTCCCAATAAATTCTGCAACATTATTCCAAGTACAAATAATTGCAACAACCCCATACAAACTACTGTTTCACTTCATGCTGAACACTGAGATTTTCTAATTTGTCACACCAGCAATTTTAAATCTATGTTCTTCATCAAGTGAATATGGTACACCCGGAAACACAGATTATGGATAACAGTAACCTTAATGATTGCCCAAATGTTTGTTTTCCAGTTCTTGGTCGCCATTTAAGCACTGATCATAGGCCATGTTGTAATTTTTCTGTAAATCCATCTAGCTAACTAAGGAGCCCAAGATGCTGAGCATGGGGATGTTATGATACCCATAGAGATTAAATGCCCCACTGCCAGATATATTGAAAGGGTCTCCTATTCCTATGTGATGAGACCAGAGTCTGTTTTCTATCTGCAACATTTTGGAATTGTCTTGTTTTATATCTGACCATCAAAAACACTGTAGATCCGGGATCAAATCTTGATCCCATTGGAGTCAATGGGAGTTTTGCCATTGACTTATTTGGGACCAGAATTTGTAGGTCTCACAGGCCATGTCTTCAGTAGGAAAGTATTTCAGAATTAGTACATTCAACTTAATAACCCCCAATTTAACAAATTTGAACTAGCGTGTCCACACTACAGGAAAGCCTTGAAATTAGTCCGAAGCAGGCTCCATTAATGTGGATGTGCTACCTTGGATTTAGAACCCCAGGAAGCACTGGGGAGAATTAGTTTGAATTACTCTGGGGAGTAATTATGTCAAAATAGTGGTACCGGAGCCACTACTGTCCACACTACTGCTATTTTGAAATAACTATTCAGAATTAGCATTACTCCTGATAAAAGGCAGGAGTACAGTTTTTTAATTTTGTAGCCCATTATTTAGAAATAATGGGCATGGCAGTGTGGACACTCCCCTTATAAATTCAACCTTGGAGGAGTTGTTTCAAAATAAAGTCCTAGTGTAGACTAGGGCTCAGTGACAAACCATTCTGGGATGGGCGGGGGGTGAGGCGGAAGAGGCACAAAGGTAAAATACCCCAAGAATTCCTGCATGGAATTTCTATTACATGTGTTCCATCATGGGAATGAGGAGCATATACCAATCTCTGAGATCAGCTACAGTACCTACCCTCAAATCCACTGCTTCTAGTAGGTCATCATGTCTTTCACATAGACGCACCATCTCCACAGAGGCTCTCTACCCCCAGCAGCCTCCACCTTTTGTCCATTCCGCTGTACTTATGGCTCAACCTAGAGGAATCTCCCTTTCATGCCTGGAATCTCTGAGGGGAAAGGACTCCCCCATCTGATAGGATGCAGGTGACATTTCTATATAAAAAGAAAAATCTTCTTCTTCTCATTCTTCATACAAAATTGGTAGCACTCAAAATACTCCTGACATGAAGAGGGCCTAAATCCTGTTGATTTTTGTTTTGTTCCCGTAGGTTTTTTTTTAATTTAGATTTTGGTTGATTGCAATTGGAAAAGCTTTTGATCTGAGCAGTTCTGGCTCCTGGAAGAGGACAGGGATTGTTAATTTCCAGGGGCGGACTGGCAATCAAAATAGTCCTGGGAAATGGGTTGAGAACACCCCACTTTTTCACATCAAAGAATTTTTTAAAAATTTACTCTTAGACCCCCATTAGCCATGCCCCTGACCCCCATTAGCCAGGCCTCTGGAGGTAACACTCTCAGGGCAAGATGGACACATGACCAGAAATAAAAGGTGTCATGTGACCCCTCTAAGGACTTTTCCCACCATCCTCCTACCAATAGGGATTAGTTTGGCCCCCACCAAACCCCCCTCATGCAACTATCCTGCAATTGCATTAACCCAATGTGTGTGACATTAACTTGGGGGCAGAGAGGCTGGGGGAAGTGTTCCCTGTAAGAGTTTCCTCCCATGAGCAGAATGAATTTTCTGTTGTGCACCAGTACTGAGTTCATGTGGCTTGTTTGGATATGCCACTGTGGCACCCAAGTTATTAATAAATATCTTATAAACCTCTATCTTTTCCTTCTGCTGCCATGTCTCCTCCCCTTGCTCCATTAGCTCCCCTGGTGCCTGCTGCCCCCCAACCCCTCACCCTCCTCTGCTATCCTGACTCAGACTCCTAGCCTTCTCACTGCCCTCAGCCCTCCTGAGACCTGCCCCCCTGCACCAGCCCTTCTCTCCCCCCTATGCCCACTCCTCCAGTAGCCCCACTCTGATCATGTGAGCTACCCCTCTTCATCACCTCCTGGTGCCTCCCCCTTCCCTCACTACCCCTGCCCCCTTTGCCCTCTTTTTCCCTGATACCCACCCCCTCACCACCCTCTGCCCCCCGTTCCTCTCATGCCCCTGTGCCATCACACATGACTTGCTCCATCCCCGCCTTCCTCATGCCCACCTCTTCTTTCAAGTCTTATCTCAGCACCTCCCCCTCAGCCACCAATGTCCTTACCCTCTCCTCTCCCAGCATCACCCTGTCCCCTCTCCCACTGACACCTCCCCTCCTGCCCTTTTCCTCATTGTCTCCACTTGGCCCCCTGGCATTTGACTCTTTTCCAACCTGTCCCTTGGTGCCTTCCCCTTTCTTTTCCTAACCTGCCCTCTTCCCCTCAGCACAAGCCCCTTCCTCTCCCACCCCTTCCTCCTATTTCCCCTCCCCACCTACCTTCTGCTTTCCAGTTTGCGGGGCTGGAATCTGTGATAGTGCCCCAGCTGCTTCAGGGACTCCAGACCATGTGCCAGGCCTCGAGCTGGGCCACACGGTGCAACTCTGGGCTGAGCACTTTTAAAGTCCCGGGCCGTGACGCCTTGCCACACCACGCACGAGCATCTCCCCTCTCACCAGTTGCGTGGCTTTTGAGCATGTCACGTATGCACTCCCTTGGCCCCACTGTACCCAGTACATGGCTGGCGCACAGCGCCAGGAAATTTAACGTGCGGGGCAGCGGCGTCCCATCATAATCCCCTCCTCCTCCAGCAGCCTCCAGCCGGCCCTTCGGAGAATAGCCTGTGGGGAAATTCCCAGTATCCCACCAGGCCAATCCGCCCCTGTTAATTTCTGTCTTCTTTGCTAACCATAACTCTGCTACCAGTAGTTGATCAGCATTACCTCCAGGAGGGACCTTTTCTCTGCATGTCACAGGTCTAATTAATAAAAACAAAGAGCACTTTTGGCCAACCTGATCCTAGTAAAGCTAGCTGTGCTGTGATTGCTGCTCATGCTGATCAGAACTATCTCCTTGTTACCTTATGTTCTCCTCCCATCTGTTTGGTGTAACCAGCTGTGCTCTGTCACCTTTTATTTCAGTTACACATCGGAGCAGTGGCCATCTCTTTGTTGTGATTACACAGAGGCTATCCCAACAGGACTGATGCCTCTTGCCACTGTTTCAATACAAACATTACTAATATTAATAAATATAACTTGGTCTCATCTGTGATGAGCATTTAACTTGCGCTGCCAAAATGTGAAGTTTGAGTAAGATGTTTCCAATGCTCAGCAATATTCTTATGCTTATAAGGCTACGTCTAGACTGCAAGCTTCTTTTGGAAGAAGCTTTTCCAGAAGAGATCTTCAACACAGCAAAAGCGCAATGAAAAAGCAATGTGCTTTTTTGAAAGATAGTGGCCAATCAATGTGGATGCTATCTCGCATTTAAATTGTGATTAGTATAGACAGCGTGGCCACCTGGAGTCCTCTTCTTTTGAAAGAACTCCCTCTTCTGTGACCAGACACACCTTTTTCTGGAGGCTTCTTCCTCTTAGAAGGAGGTTTACCGCCATTGGAAAAACCCCTCCATTCTTTCAACTTTCTGTTGAAATAACTCAATGGTAGTGTGGATGCAAGTATTGTTTTTCCAGAAAAACAACCCCTTTTTTCCAGAAAAACACTGCAGTGTAGATGCACCTCATGAGTACTTGTCTATCTTTTATGCTTTTATGTGTTCTTCTACAAGTAAAGAGTATCCATACGTGTTCAAACCAGGATAGCTTTGACCATTTCTACTGTAGATAAGTGGAAACTCATGGGCAAGCCTATGATCTACTGCACTTTGATGACTTGTGCTCTGTCAATCTATGTTAGCCACCACTCTCTTGTTTTTTAGTATCTCCTCCCTAATTTAAAGATCAGCCTTATAAGCCATGAAAAGTCCCCCACCTCCTCCCCTGCAATCCATGCAAAGCTAAGATTTGGTGTGTCCTGGACTTCACTCTACATCAGAATGTTATGGCTTCCATCTTGAGTAGTATTCTGGTGACTGAATGGGGACCTATACAGCTAAAAATATGAGCTTATATAACTTTAACAAAAGAGCCATACTTGCTTGTTAGAGCCACAGGACCCAAATCCCCTCTGGACAGGGAACTACTGGGTACCGGTAATACACAGTGATCAGTTGGTTATAGTATCATTCATCATTTCCTTGGTAAAAAACTGCACAAAAGCTTATGCTATAATAAAATTGATAGTCTTTAAGGTGCCATAGACTCTACTGTTTTTGCCCAAACCGACTAACATAGCTACCTCTGAAACCTATCACAAAAATAGTGGTAGTTAAGAATAGGAAAATGCAGTACAGAGCCACAAGTAGTGCTAGAAATCCACATTGTTTTTTTTTTTTTAAATCTGGATCTTACAAACCAAGATGTGTATAACACTGTGGATTGTTGAGGGCTTGAGTTTAGTTCCATAAAAGCTGAAAAAAATCAGCATCTGAAAAGAAACAGCAGAGATTTGGTTAAGAGAAGTAGATTTTGGTGAGTCTATCAATAACTCTATTTAGTTCTACTTTGAGTAGCTTTCAGGAAACCTTTTTGTAAGCCACAGAGCTTGCTAACCTTTTTAAATGAGTGTGCTGCTCGATAAGCTCTTTTTAAACACTACTTTTACTATTAAATGCCAAAACTAGAGCTCCGTGCACTGCCTCATTAGTTATTAATGAAGCAACATATTTGTTCAAAATTTATGATTGTTGATTTGCTCCCATCACTGTATGAAATATTAACACAGCATTTGTACTTGCAACCATTTTGCAGACATTAGATTGTGAATTTGCATATTCATGAATACTCATAAATGTTTAAGGAGACAGCACAGAAAGCATGTGAGCTGTCAGTGAGCCAGTAAAAAGGCATATTTACAGTGTTAATAAGTATTTGAGTTTATAGGATAAAACGGCGAGTAACAAATTAAATGAATTTCAGTTTGCCTGTTGCAACAAAGTACCGTCAGCTTTTTTTCTTTCCCTTTTACTAAGCTGAATAAACTTGAGAATATGTCTGTGGAATCCTCCATTAGGCAACTAATGTGTTTGAATACTCATACTACTTTAGCTAACTTTCTAGAACTTGCCTTTCATGACTTTATATTCTAATATACATTACACTGGGCAAAAAAAATGACCCATCTATTTAGCATTTTAATGTGTGTGTCTATTTGTCTGTTGTTGACATGGGAGTTGAGGGGCTGGATTTTTATCTGATGTAAGTCACTATAGTGCTACTGAAGTCAGTTAAGTTATTCCAATTAACATTAAATGCGGATTTGGCTGAACATTTAAAAAAATGGTTGCCTAAATTAAGGCACTTGTAGCTGCTGTTGACCTCTGTTGCTATTGTATACACCTCTGAAAATCAAGCCACTTATACAAGAATATACATTAATTAAGCAAGGACTGCATTGCTTAACTTGCAACATACCAGTTTGAAAATAAGTTATATTTTCAAAACTGTGCACCTAAATTGTGTGCAGAAAACATATAGTTGCACACACATGTAAGGCAAGTATCTGTGCAGTTTATAATTTTTTACTTCTATCTGCAATTGCTAAGGATGTTTCCCTGTTTTGGCCCGCTAACACTTACACATATGAGAAGTCTCACTGAATCTACAAAAAAAAGAGTATGTCACAGATTTGGACTTTTGTGCAAGCTGTGGCAATTTAAAAATCTACCTTGTGTCACAAAAGAAAGACACCCTGTCTACTTGTATTAATAAAGCAGGATTTTCCCCTTCTTGAGATGTTAATACTGTGGATCTTATGGAGATGAGACTCCTATTGGAAATGGAATCTCCATTCAATCACTGTATAAATGAGAAAAAGATTACTCATTGATATCTCCAGATGGCATTTGTGGTATGGGGTCTCCCCCAGGCTGTACATATAGCCTCATCCTCAGTCCCAGTTGCAAACAAAAGCTTTTGACATGCTCTGTAATTTGTAACACATAAAACTGACTAATAACAGGATATTTATTTTTATGTAAATCTTGGAAACTGAGGCAGCTACTTTATAGAACTGATTAAAATTTCAAAAGACACCATTGCCATTAGGGAAAAATAAAGCCATTATTTACAGTGGCTTTATTTACAATGAAATGCTAAATTAATTTTATTAAATAATAATTTTTATATTTATGAACTTATTTTTAAAGCACGACAGTGATTTATTGGCAAGACAATAAAACTTCCTTTTCTGCTTACTGGATTTTTTTTTTCTGTGCAGAACATAAATCACATTTTGTATAATGAGTACATCCTTAGTTAGAGCTAACCATGTTTTAATGGTATCAAATCAGTTATTTTAATCTCTTGTTCTTTATAATAAATGCCTTTTATTGAGTATTATACACTGCCACGAATGGAGCAACCAAGAGCAAAAAGGCTGAGGGAGAATATGTGATTAGTGTGTTTGACAATTAAAGGTAAAAACATGATGGTTAGGCATTTTCTGTGGATGGCAACAACCAATGAATTCTTTGAAAAGGAGTTCAAATTCTTTACTCTTAAATCCCTGGCATTAGGGAGATTGTTAAATGGTGTTTTTCTCTGAAAACTAAATGATTCAAGAATGATTCAATCACCTGGATTCACACAGGGTAGAGCTTAAAAACATGAACAGAAATTAAGGACTATCACATATTTCTTTGGACCGGCCTTTTCCAAAGGTCAGCGTGTCCAGTGGAACAAAAAAACCCCAAAAGATACTGCATTGCATGCACAATTCTCCTCCAGAGGGAAGGTGACAGCAAAAATGAATCACAATTATGTTACTTAGGGCATGTCTACCCTTACAAGAAGATTGATGCTATGGAAGTCAATCTTCTAGTGTTCAGTTCAGCGGGTCTAACATGTGCTCCTGTCAGCCTCCCACTGTATGGATGCTCCCTACCTTAAGGTAAGCTGACTCCAGCTAAGCCAACCTGTCTTGTCTAGTATAGACCAGGCTTTAATACACAATTGTAAGGTGTTCAGATACTAATCTATTTTATGTTAGACAAATAAAATAGAATAGCCATTTCCAATGATTTGGTAGCATGCTGGCTCAAGGCAACGTTGGTGATACTGGGCCATTAGTAAGAGCTGAATTGTATTACAAAGCTATGTGACCACATGAAGGAGAGCAAGACTCTGTCCCCCTGCCCAGCTGTGTGAGCATTTTCTTTATCATGACTTCAGGCACTTGGGAGAGACAGAGCAGAAACCCTGTGCCCAGTACTTTGGCTGCCACTCTAGAAACAGGTGGGTGGTGAGCATGGTGAGCTGGTGGATGGCAAGAGTGAGTGGGAGCTTTGGCTTGCTTCCTCAATTCACCAGCCAGCATAGCTATCTTGGTGTAAATAGGAAGTTAGCTATACCCAATGCAGCAAGAGAAGGGAACAAGGAAGAAGCTGTGACTCTGATTTATGGCTCCTGCCTGGGACTCCTCTGAGTTTGGTGCAACTGTACATCTGCTTGTGCACAGAGCCGATACTAGAGATTCATTCCAACTCTGAGTGATTACTGAACTACTCTCTGTTACCATTCTGTGGCAGAATATGAACCTGACTCCATTTATTCAATGTGTGCTGGCTGTTGTAGGAATGGCCACATGATACATGATGCTTCAATTATTTATGGATAAAGTGTAAGCCAGGGAATTCACTTCTTGTGGCAGTTCACCAAAGTCTGTATCTGATGACTTTCTGGTCAAACTGTACGGCCAATTCTTTTCTCGAATGTTTTTTGGTGTGGGGAAGAGATGAGTAGAGTAGATGGATGGATGTGATGGAAGGGTCCTAGATCTTTCATGATATGATGCATCATTATTAATAATATGGGTCCTCAGTCTTGTGGACAATTGAACGGGTGCACTTTTATCATTTGCCATCTTCAGTAGCACCAGAAGAATGACTCTCAGTACTACAGCCACCATAACTCACATAAAGGAATATTTGCTCTTGCTTTGAAAATTTGACTCTGATTTTGCAAAGAATTCATAGAATCATAGAACTGGAAGGGACCTCGAGAGGTCATCGAGTCCAGCCCCCCGCCCTCAAGGCAGGACCAAGCTCCGTCTACACCATCCCTGACAAATTACACATATGTTTAGTTTTATATGCAGAGAATAACTGCACTGAAGTCAGTGGTGCTATATAAATTAAGCATGTGTGAAAGTCTTTGCTGGATGAGAGAGTTAGAGGTAGATGTTCAAAGGTATATAGGCACCTAAAGATGAAAATAGGTGCCAAGTGAGATTTTCAAAAGCACATAACTCCTATTGATGTAGTTGAAAATCCTTCTTCATTTTTAGGGGCACAAACTTCTTTGAAAAGCAGGCCCTTAGTGCAGGTCAAAGTTCAATGGGTGACCCAAAAGTTATATTTTAAGATCAGGTTCAAAGATGTAGCTTTTTAAAATTCAGATCATCCTAAATCTTAGCAAATAGTTTTAAACAAAGACTAAAACTAAAGATTCATACAGCATTTTTTAAAAGTGAAATTTTGCAATAAATTAGTCATCTATATTTGCTAACTGTACTTATAGTGTTGTGGGGAAAGGACTGAAGTTAGTATGATGTGACACTAATCTCATAGATTTTAAAATGTTTGGGATAGAGACCATCTTCTTTCTTATGTGCTAAGCATAACAATTATGCTTGGGGCTCCTGGGTGCTACAACAGTAGAGGTATTAAACAACAACAATAATAATAATTTATCCTTCAACCTCTTTTACAATCCCTCATTCTGCTTAGCTAGGGAAGAAGGGGTGCAAACCTCATCTTCAAGGGTCCTATCACAGATAAAGAACTGTTTCTTTAGCTATATTGGTCTTCCCAACCTGAAACAGACATTCCTCCCTTGGGGGGAAGGTGGATTAGCTTTAACAGAAGTACAATGACACTGGCTTATTCACAGAGGGTATGTCTACACTACAGCCCTAATTCGAACTAACTTAATTCACATTAGTTAATTCGAACAAAGCTAATTCAAATTAGTGCATCTAGACCTAAAAACTAGTTCGAAGTAGCATTTTGCTAATTCGAACTAGCATGTCCACATTGAGTGGACCCTGAACCGAGGTTAAGGATGGCCGGAAGCAGTGCCGGCAGGGCATCAGGTTAGGACTTAGAGCGTGGAACTAAAGGGAGAGGCTAAAGGGACCCGACCCCCACCCCGGACAGACAGTTCTCAGGGGTTCACCGCTTGCAAAGCAGTCCTGGCTTGGAGTGCCCTCAGTGCCCACACTCAGCACATCACAGCACTCGGACATCAGCCCGACTGCTCTTGCCGCAGGCTGCCATCCGGGGGTGAAGGGGTGTCAATCAGGAGGCTGCAGGAGAGCTTCCACCCCGAGAAGCCCACAGAGCCACCCCAGTCCTCCCCATCGGGGGCTCGTACCCCATTCCTCCCTCACCTCCTTCTATTTACCCCTCGCTAACCCCCCTTTCTGATGTACAAAATAAGGACACGTGTTCAAAAATAGAAACTCTCTTTATTGAACAAAACTCGGGGAGACTGGGAAAAGGAGGTGGGAGAGGGGAAGAGAGAGGGTGGGAGAGGGGAGAGAAACTAAAATGATCAGGGGTTTGGAACAGGTCCCATATGAAGAGAGTCTAAAGAGACTGGGACTTTTCAGCTTAGAGAAGAGGAGACTGAGGGGGGATATGATAGAGGTCTATAAAAGCATGAGTGGTGTGGAGAGGGTGCATAAAGAAAAGTTCTTCATTAGTTCCCATAATAGAAGGACTAGAGGACACCAAATGAAATGAATGGGTAGCAGGCTTCAAACTAATAACAGAAAGTTCTTCTTCACAAAGCAAATAGTCAACCTCTGGAACTCCTTGCCGCAGGGGGCTGTGAAGGCTAGAACTATAACAGAGTTTAAAGAGAAGTTAGATAAAGTCATGGAGGTTGGGTCCATGGAGTGGTATTAGCCAGAGGGTAAAAATGGTGTCCCTGGCCTCTGTTTGTGGAAGGCTGGAGATAGATGGCATGAGACAAATGCCTTGGTCATTGTTTCAGTCCATCCCCTCTAGGGTCCCTAGTGTTGGCGGCTGTTGGCAGACAGGCTTCTGGGCTCGATGGACCTTTGGTCTGACCCAGTACGGACATTCTAAGCTCAGGGCTCAGGGTCGGGGGTCTCAGTGGACCACCTTGATTTTCATGCACACCTGCTCCCGGGTGGCCAGGCTGGCAGCTATCCTGCCCTAGACGGCCACTTTCCTGTGCCTAGTGCGGACGTCGTGGATGAGGTCCACGATCTCCGCACTAGACCAGGCGGGCGCCCGCCTCTTGCGGACCCAGGCAGGCTCCCGGGAGCCGCCATCCTGGTCCCAGGAAGAGGCGGAGGGCTGGGTGGCAGCGGGTAGCTGGTTCGTGCCGTGCCAGGTGCAGGGTCTGCTGGCTGGGTGCTGGCAGGCTTGCACCTGGCATGGGCACCGTAGCCAGCCCATGCCCCTTTAAGGGCTCCGGGGCTGGGAGGGGGGCAGACGAGTTTCCCTGGTGGTGCCCAGAGTGGCCACCAGGGAAAGCTGGGGAGGGCTAGCCTCCCACTAGTTCGAATTAAGTGGCTACACAGTCCTTAATTCGAACTGCTTAATTCGAACTAGGCGTTAGTCCTCGTAGAATGAGGTTTACCTAGTTCGAATTAAGCGCTCCGCTAGTTCGAATTAAGTTCGAACTAGCGGTTTGTATGTGTAGCGCCTATCAAAGTTAATTCGAACTAACGGCTGTTAGTTCGAATTAACTTTGTAGTGTAGACATACCCTGAGTCCTTTCTCTGCAGATGACCTATAGAGGCGATTTAATACAGAACTCGTGGAGTTCCAACTCTTCCTCTCTGCTCTTCAGGCTGAGACTAGTTGATTTCTTTGGGGGGTTATAACTATGATCTGCTCCATTAAGTAGCAAACAAACTACAGCTGGTTTTAGCAAGCTCAGCTTGACTTTTAGCTTTCACACAACCTCCTTGATTAGGAAAAATGCTATGCCCTTGTCACACAACTCCTGGTGTGGTCCAGAAAGATGGGTATCCATTGATTTCTGCATAATATAGATTCACACTCCCTTTCCACAACATGTCTTTCACACCCTAAAATAACCTGGCTATTTTTTACTTGCTGGTTTAGCTGCACACTGCATTACTACTGTAGGTAATACGAAGTTTATCACACAATTATCTGAAGCGCTTTGCCAAGTATAAATTTCAGCCTCCTTTAGTAACCAAGCTATATTATCATGACCAATTACAAGACAATAGTCTAGTTCCTGAAAGACAAAAATAATAAGCTTGTCTCTTTCACTACCTCACTCACCTTGTCCCTGGAACACCTGGAACCAACAGTTACAACCCTGCAAACATTCCATCTTTTCTTTGCAACTGTGAGGACTAGAATATTATGTTTTTTTAAAGCAATAACTATTAGGCTCTCACAATCAGTTGTTTCAAGGAGTTGTGGCTTTACAAACACCAACACTCATGAGGTCTGTGATAAAATTGCATTAGTTGGCAACACTTGTCCAATTTTCAAGAGTGCTTAGCAGTAGCCTAGCTCTGGTCAACAGGAGTTTTCCATAAATGTTAATGGGAGCAGAATTAGTGCAATAATGAGGAAATCTCACCCCCTCAAGGCTCTTTATTTTTCATTTAAACCCGTTCTTTTACTTTTAAGAGTATGTGTGAGCACACATGATAACATATAGAGGGCTTCATTTTTAAAGACAATGGCATCAGAGATATTAACTCCAAAGAAAGTGATTTTTAGTAGATAACCAGCAAAAAGGGGTAAGAAGAAAACCTGATCATAGAATTAAAGGAATAAAATGAAGACTGCATAAAGAAAATAATATACTGAAGAGGGAAAGAGTGAAAAAAGAGACAGTACCAGAAAAAGGCTGTGTCTACATTTTGTGCAAAAACATTCTGCCTGTCTACACTGGCAGGGAGTTCTTGCGCAAGAACACTGACATTCTAATGTGTGAAATCAGTGCTTCTTGCGCAAGAATTATGATGCTCCCGCGCAGGGATAAGCCCTCTTGCGCAACTGTTCTTACGCAAGAGGCCAGTGTAGACAGGCAACATGAATTTCTTGCGCAAGAAAGCCCGATGGCTAAAATGGCCATCGGAGCTTTCTTGCGCAAGAGAGCGTCTACACTGGCATGGATGTTTTGACGCAAAAGCACATCTCTTCTGCAAAAGCACATGCCAGTGTAGACGCTCTCTTGCACAAATACCTTAATGCAAAAACTCTTGCGTTAAAAGTATTTGTGCAAAATCTTGCCCATGTAGACGTAGCCAAAAACTATAGACTGCATCAGAATTTTAAAAAGGAAAAAAAATAAGACAGTATAAGGGTATGTCTACACTACCCCGCTAGTTCGAACTAGCGGGGTAATGTATGCATACCGCACTTGCTAATGAAGCCCGGGATTTGAATTTCCCGGGCTTCATTAGCATAAGCGGGGAGCCGCCATTTTTAAATCCCCGCTGCTTCGAACCCCGTGTAGCGCGGCTACACGGGGCTCGAACTAGGTAGTTCGGACTAGGGTCCTATTCCGAACTACCGTTACTCCTCGTGAAACGAGGAGTACCGGTAGTTCGGAATAGGCACCCTAGTCCGAACTACCTAGTTCGAGCCCCGTGTAGCCGCGCTACACGGGGTTCGAAGCAGCGGGGATTTAAAAATGGCGGCTCCCCGCTTATGCTAATGAAGCCCGGGAAATTCAAATCCCGGGCTTCATTAGCAAGTGCGGTATGCATACATTACCCTCCTAGTTCGAACTAGGAGGGTAGTGTAGACATACCCTCAGAGAATACACAGATGTAAAAAAAAACATGAAATCTAGCTTTGAAGAAAGCTATGCTGAGTGGATACAAATCAGTGGGACTGAAAGAAAAAAAGGAAGACTAAAGAAAAAATCAGTGGGACGAACTAGAAATAAGGAAGGAGGAACAGAAAATAGAAAATATTTTCATAATTAGTTTTACAAAGTTTGCTGCCAAAATTTATTTTATAGTACTACATGTACACACATGTGCTGTATGTGCCTGCATACTATATTGCAGTGAGGTTAGATTTCCCTGTGGTTGGGGCCAATCTTCACTTACTACTAAGCTGCCAGGAAGTTTAAGTTATAGCTCCTTGAATCTGTACCAGTGCTGCCCTAGCATGAGTTAGAGCAGTCAATGGACCCTTGCAGAATTGGCATAGCAGAATGGTGTTCTGCCACACCCAACACACTCCTCCCATCGTGGCATGTCTCTTGTGCTGAGCCTGAGGAGGAGGTTGGTATAAAAGCCAACTTCATCGTCTTTAAACCTGCTGAATTCCACTCCATTGGCCTTTTACAGCTTGACTCTTGAGCCTTTGTGCCAATCATAATAAGGAATCTGGCCCAATATTTTCAGATAGTCCAGTACAGCAGGCAGTGAGTACCAAGTGACATTTGTGTGCCATTAATTTGTTTCTTGAGATACTTTATAGGCATCAAATGTAAAGCTAATCATCTGCTAGATTGGATGTGTGCATTCAGCACGTGGGCTGATAGATTGTCACCAGCCCAGGAAGTTTTGTAGATAATCATTAAGATAACCTGGTCATCCAACTAAGCCTAAAGTCCATCCCTTTGGAAGTACCAAAGTCTTACAAGTCTTCTGTCCTCCTTCTGGCCTCCATTGTATCCCTTCTTTGTCAGTGTCCACACATCTCCCCTTCTCCTCAGGGGTCATTAGTTCATCTCACAATGCTGTAGTAAAGGGGACCTCTCCCACTCAGCCTCTTCTATGGCTTTCTAGCTCCGGAGCTTCTAAAGAGTTGGACAATCTGCTCTTATAGCAGAGTTGGAAATTCAATTCACTTTGTTCTTCAGGGTTTTTTACCATACTACCAGCCTCTTTGGCTGTCTGGTTGTCTGCTCTCTGGCAAGCGTCAACTCCTGGGGTTCCCCTGCTTGGCTCACCCAGGATGCGTCTACACAGCAGCGTTATTTCGGAATAACAGCTGTTATTCCAAAATAACAATGCAATCATCTACACAGCAATTCTGTTATTTCAAAATAATGGAAGGCTTATTCCAACCTCTGTAAACCTCATTACATGAGGAATAACACCTATTCCAAAATAGCCACTGCTGCTATTTCGAAATAGCTCCTCCCCAGGGCCATTCAAACTAATTACTCCCCAGTGCCTCCTGGAGCTCTAAATAGAGGTAGCATGTGCATATTAGGGAACCCTGCCTCTGACTAATTTCGAGGCTTCTCTGTAGTGTAAATGCACTATTTCAAAATAAGCTATTATGGATTATTCCTTCCGAAATAGCTATTTCAAAATAAGCATGCAGTGTAGACATATCCCCAGTGTGCAACAGACCTT
Organism: Pelodiscus sinensis; assembly: GCF_049634645.1. Classification (NCBI taxonomy): domain Eukaryota; kingdom Metazoa; phylum Chordata; order Testudines; family Trionychidae; genus Pelodiscus; species Pelodiscus sinensis. The sequence continues at coordinate 111,597,392 of NC_134716.1, read as the reverse complement.
CCTTCAGCAGCAGCACACCTTGCCAACTATTGTTTCCTCCCCCTGCCATCATGCTCCTTCAGCTGCAACACACACTTCTTCGGCCACTTTTAATAGCAGCAACGACCATTGCTGCTGTCATCACTGTTGGTTTTTCACCACTCCACTGCATTTCCTTCCTTTTGCTACCCCATCAGAGACCCACATGCAGCAGGCAGGCCGGGCTGCTTCCAGGCTGCTTTCTTTTCCCACACCTCCTCTTGTTTGTCCCCCATTAGACCGGGCTCCTAGTTACATGATTCCTTGTCTGGTAATTTTACTCACTGCTGCTGCCTCAGCAGACAGGCCAAAACCAGCATTGGTGCAGCTGAGCCCTCAACCCTCAAATGCAAACTCACCTGGTGACACAAGGGTTGTTTGTCTGCAGTTTGTCTTAGCAAAACGGTGCAAGTTTCACTTTGGTTTCATTATGTGCTCTATAAAATATACTGTTTGGACAAAAAAAATTGTGTTGCAGCAGGAGAGGAGAACTCTGAATACATTTTATAGTTGATAATTCATATAAACATAGATTACAGTCTTTAAAAACAGAGACAGGGCCAGAAATAAACCAGCTGGGGCATCCTTAGAGAAGAAAGCATCCAGCTAACTTAAATGGTGATTAATGAAACTACTGATTGGAAAAGGTGGTCCTGTGGTTAATGTATAAGACTGTAAATCAGGAGACCTCTGTTTTTGGCTAGGCCATGGACATCCAGAGTGTCTTCAAGCAATTCGCTTTGGTGTAATTTATCAGACAGGCTGAGATGATAAGTTATCATTGTCATAGTTCAGGGCAAGTGCACCTGTATTCCCCTTTGATGATCCAGTAATGGTACCCGCTCCAGGCTTCCAGTTCCTCATCTGTTGCCTCTCTTGCCTTCTCTCTCTTCTGATGGAATACTGAATGGCTGCACATTCCACTATGATAATGTGACATTCCTTGCAAAAGGCAGGCAGACTAAACAGGCTTCTTTTGCTTTCTCTTCAGAAACAGTATACAAGTGTAATTGCTAGAGATATGCATTACAACACAACTCTTTCAAAGCAAGCACATTCTATTCTCATAATAAAAGCATTACAGAGAAACTAATAAAGAAAGCTACACACATGCTAATAAACTTACCAGAGTTCTTCCAGCTCCAACATGTATGTCAGTAGCTGAACATTAATTCAAAATCCCACTCAGGAATATCCCTGTGGTTTTTGCATTCTTTTGTCCAGAGGAAAAACTCCTTTATCCAGGGCTTATGAAAAGCCACTGATAATCAGCCAGACTGGTTTCTGCTCAAGATGAAGCTTCTGCTCAATATGAAACTTCACCCCAAGTAGTTCTTAGGAAATCCATTTAATACATATTGTCCCAAAAAGTCCTTTGAATTTCTCAGTACTGTCCAGTATTGATGACATCTAGTGAAATTACACACAATTCCACAATAACATAAACAATTGCATTTGTAATACAATGGACCCTAAAGATATTAAACATAATTCAATAAGATTTATCCAGGATATTGAAAGATATTACTATATTTGTCACAATCATATGTATTTATTATTGAAGTGTTATTTACTTATGTAATTACTAATAAGGTAAAGTCATTTTGACTGGCCTTCTAGTTACAGAAGCAATTTACAGGTAGGAAAAAACTCCTTGTTTTCAGATCTGCATCTAGTTTTAAATTGTAGGCACGATAGTTTTTACACATGCAATTTCCTATTTTGTGACAACAAAAGAATGCCGGATTTCTGAACACTTAGTCTTTAATCTATCTGTGCTTCAATTTCCTCATCTGTGAATTGGGGATAACACCTACTTCAAAAAGGATATTTTGAGGCTAAATTTGTTATTTGCAAAATAAATCAGGATCTGTGAATGGAAGGTGATACAGAAGTGTAACAAAATAATCAACAACAAATTCAAGCAACAAATAAGACTAAGAGTCTCACAAAGGATGCATTCATAGATATCACTTTGATGATTTAGGCTACTCACAATCTTCCATAAAATAAGAGAGCCCAAAACTTAAAGTGAATAAAAATTACAGAGTCAGTATTTCTATTCTTCACACATTAGATTTAGCTGAGCAAAGTAGTCTACAGCAAAGTAGACTCTGAAGCAAAGTTAGGATTCATATGTGTACTTTGCAAGCTTCTCAGCAGAGCTCTGCCCACTTCAAACAGGACCAGGTCAAATCAGTGAGCTTTTAATGTGCATCAGCAAAGTCTGTACAATTAGGCTGCAGTGGGCTAGTATGGGGTAGATTCATACCCCATTTTCTCACAAACGAAGGCTTTGACTATGCTTATGGTTAAAGTGCTCCCACAACACTGCTTTCATGCAACAATGCAGTCGTGGTGTCAGCCCTTGGGGAGAACTCTCTCAGTGCTCTAGGGAAAAAAACACCTCCGTGAGGGGTGTAGCTCCCAGCAATGGAGCCTGGGTACACTGGCAAGTTATTGCACTGATACTTTTTCACACTCCTGAAGGAAAATGTTTCAATGCAATAATTTGCCAGTGTAGACAAGCTCCAATTGCTCATATAAAGAAGCCCTACGTTTCATTCAGAGGTAACCTGTGTCTTATAATTGTCCTTCTTACACTTGATATATTGGATACAATTTTCAAAATTACCTCAGTAGCTTCAGAGCTTGCATACAGTTTTGCAATTTTACTTAGGCAGTTAGGAGCCAGTATCTTAGTGAAAGTCAAATTTTACTCCTTTGGAAAGTGCAGTAAATTGAAATAGGTATGAAACCAGTAGGGTTTCTATAGAAATTATTCTAAAAAGCTATAGAACTGACTAAAAAATAATTCCTTTTTACAGTTTTTAAACCATCCCACAGAATTCAATAGCAAGAATGTAATGCCCAGTTCAACATAGCAGAAAGTTCATTATGTTCTATTAAATTCTAAAGGACTTTTTATTTCAATGAGTTTTATGTAATGAACTCAAAAATTGATTTTTCTAGCTCCTATCTTCCCCCTTTTTTTTCTTCATTTTTAATATCTAGTCTTCCATATATACCATTGTTGTAATGATCATGATTATTTATTTATTTGTATTGCAATAGCACAAGGAGTCCGAGTCCTGGTCCAGGACTACATTGTGCTAAGTGCTGTTCAAACAGGGTATGTCTACACTACCCTCGTAGTTCGAACTAGCGGGGTAATGTAGGCATACCGCACTTGCAAATGAAGCCCGGGATTTGAATTTCCTGGGCTTCATTTGCATAAGCGGGGAGCCGCCATTTTTAAATCCCCGCGCGGCTACACGGGGCTCGAACTAGGTAGTTCGGACTAGGTTCCTATTCCGAACTACCGGTACACCTCATTTCACGAGGAGTAACGGTAGTTCGGAATAGGAACCTAGTCCGAACTACCTAGTGTAGACATACCCACATAGAACAAACAGACTGACCCTTCATCATTCATCCTGATTCTATCAGAAGCAAGAGAAATGTTGATGTTAGGAAAGAAAAAGAATGGTGAAGTGATGAGTCCTATAAAATACTCTGAACTATTTTGAAACTTCGTTCCCAGATTATAAGGGAGATATGGCATGTCTTGGTGAGTTTCATGGCTTGTGGTGTTGGAAAAACATTCTTGTAGTGCTCTACATGCATTTATCTTTTTAAACAGGCCTCACAGTCTTGTGAATATTGCTTTTATTACTATATATCTGCGTATTTTATATATATATATATATATATATATATATATATATATATATATATATATATATATATATATATATATATATATTCTGCATTCCTCTCTTTAGTGGAAAATATTTTTGTAATAAAACTGGTTTTGCTGAAATTGAAGCAATGATTTGAAAAATGCCTAATGCTTTGTTTGCATCACAGCTGATAAAATGGCTGTTTCAAAAACTGATAGAATTTGATGGCACTCTAAAATTACTGGACTAATTTCTGATTGGAATATTACAAATAAATTATAATATCGCCATTAGAAAGAAAGTGTTGTATTGAAACAGTAACTTTATCTTTCCAAATATCCAGTAGGTATTATTCAGTATTTGAGGGCTGCAAATATTTGCTTGTTTCCATAGTGATTGGCAATCCTAAATGCAAAAAAAATACCTTTTCCCACATGCGTTATCATCAGTTTCTAATAATATAATCATAAAAACATTTCTCAGACCAGACTGAGAGGAGAATAAACACCATTAATTAACAGATTTATAAAATAAAGGAGGAGGTGGCAAACGAGGTATTGAATGTAAAATACATATAGGAGTAAAACATGAGCTTTCAGAGCTTTTTTTATTTCTCAAGGAAACTTCACTAACCCTTAATTATATCACAAAATACTATCTGTCTCTTTCTAAAAATAAAACATCTGACAACTCTTCAAACCACACTGCACTCTCACCCACAAAACACGCACACATTTAACAAAGAATATATAGCTATGGCTTTGAAGTGTGAGAGTAATTTATTTGAAGTTGAAAAGTGAGACTTTTGGCACCCCACTTGAAATCAACTGAGAAGTTCTTTACTAAAGATGTGAGATGTCTTAGAACTACTTGACTGCAGCTACAGGGAATGGGGCACATTACAAAGGAATAACATTTGATCAGATAGTAAATTAGTAATGTAATTCGCACATTGCATACAAGATTCCGCTCAGGAACAACAGTTGTCTTAAATAATCAGTCCCGTGAACAACAGGCTCCTGATTACAATGAAGCTTAGGTTTCCCAGTGCAGCCAGCCGTACAGTGAGTGTGTTAGAAATTCTTTACGTTCTTAGTAGTGTTCTGATGTATAAATGAAGCGAGTGTGGGTGGGTGTGTAAAAATATAGACATTCCAAAGCAATTCAAAAATAATACATATCTAAATTCATCTACTGCAAGGCATGACAAACTTCAATTAAAGGTGTGAAGAAAGTAATATTCAAACTTACAATGATAGGGCAATCTTGCTTATATTTGCATAATGTGCTTCAGCTAAGACTAGCTCTATGACTGCTTCCATTTTATGCAAAGAAAGATGACACATATTTTAGTTTATTTATCAATGATTAAATGTTTTCAGCAGCAACTAATAATTTGGGGTACCTTCATTTCTGGGTAGCCAAATTCAGCCTCTGTAGACGGGTCTCATTTTCGAAAGATGATGCTCCGAAAATCAAACCCAGACAAGGTGTTTCAAGTTGAGCACCCAAAATCATGAGCTGGTTTTCAGACTTTGCCTATTTCTGGCTAACCATCCTTCAATATTTTTAAATTCTGAATCCTTTTAAAATTATAAATTAAAGCTACATTCATTTTCTGGTAATAAGGAAGAAAAGACTACATTAATCGTGTCAGCCTGTTAGGTGTTACAGGAACTTGTAATTTTGAGAAAACCCAGCTCCTGGGTCTCCAGGTATTAATTAATAATAAAATGAAATGAATCATATTTTCAGTGTGGTTTAGTTCCTATGCAGACAGTGAAACTGAACTTCAGCGACAAATGGAAAATATCTATATGGGAAAATAGGCCTTATGAGGTTTGAAGATAGCACATACTTCACACACAAGAGGCCAAATTCAGATCTCAGTTGCAACAAATCCATAGCAATTCTACTGAATTTAATGAAGTTACTGGGCATCTAATATGGCATAAATGAGCTAAGAATTTAGCTCCATGACAGTCTGAAAACTTCCTGAATTTTAATTAAGACATTCACAATACTTCTTAAATTTAAAATAGCTTATGGGTTGATGAATACAATTTATTAATGACAAATGTGTTCAGATTTGCATCATCAATCTCTCCATTGGGTTTGGTAGGCATCAAAATGCCCTACCGGAATACTTTACCCAGTGAATAGATTGATGAACTAAAGTGGAGAGCAATTACGCGATGAGGGTCAAGGTGACAAAGTAAGGGCTTGATTGTGCAAGGTGCTGAGCACTCTGGTCCCATTTCAGTGAACGACCTAAGCACATGCTAAATTTAGCGGGTGGAATCTTGTCCACACTGATATCAATGGCGAAATTTCTATTGACTTCAATGGGGCCAGAATTGGTCTGGTCTATACTAGGATTTTACTATACTAAGGCCTGGTCTATACTAGGATTTTACACTGAAAGTAGCCACCCATGGTTGATTATCTAAGGGTATGTGTACACTACCACCCTAGTTCGAAGTAGGGTGGTAATGTAGGCAACCGGAGTTGCAAATGAAGCCCGGGATTTGAATTTCCCAGGCTTCATTTGCATCTCGCCGGGCACCGCCATTTTTAAATGTCTGCTAGTGCGGTTTCATGAGGAGTAACGGTAGTTCGGAATAGGAAGCCTAGTCCGAACTACCTAGTCCGTGCCGCGGATGTTATTCAGGGATGTTATTTTCAAGAGTAAGTAGAAATGTGTACAGAACTCAATAAAAAAGAAGCAGTGTCCCAAAATTCTGAGGTCCAGCTTCATCAAGTAAGTGAGCTCCCCTATTCTGTTGCTTTCTAGTAGTCTGTATATATAATGGAAAAGTTCCATTGTTCACTTAGTCAAATGTGGTACAAATACAGGATGATCCCTTGCGGTACATAAGTAGACCTATAGAGAGTGCATTATAATAACCAGGTCTAGAGTCCACAAAAGTGTAGCTCAGTATGACAAGTTCCACATCATAGACTGCATCTAACAATAGACAAAATAAACTCCCTCACAGATTTTATTAGATATGAGGGATTTAAGTCTAACTTATTAATAGAACCTTCTAGTAGGATTTGAATCCAAGTGTTCAAATACCAAAGTCGATTGTTCATTTCCATATGTTATATCCTGATTTTATTTTTTAAATGAACAAAAAATAAATCTTTCTAAAAGATCCAGCATTTTATGAAGGAGCGAGGGAAGCAGGGAGTACTAAGCAAATTTAGAAAGTTGATGGTGATATTTTGAAGTACTGTGAATCAATTATGCCTATTCAAAATATATTTAGTAGAGCTAGTTAAAAAAATAACACATTACAGAATTAATTTTTTGGCAAAACATTGTTGACTTTATCACTGTTTTCATTTTACATATAAAATTTGTGACATATTTTAATAGATATTTACTATTCCACGAAAAGAAAAGGAAAAAGAAAAGGAAATATTTTTTCAAGCCCTTTGAAAAGCAAACAATTCAGAAATTTCAACTATCTTTGTAAAACTAATTATTTTTCATTTTTCAATGAATTCTTACATTTAGGCAAAAGCATAACAAGGTATAGACTGTTTTCCAAAGGTTAATATCATTAATCCTATTTTATTGAAGGGGAAAGAGAGGCAATGAGCCTTACCCAAGTGCAAATAGCAGATAAATGAAAGAGGTGGGAAAGGGAAGCAGGTCTAATTTGTAGTCATGTACCCTATCCATTGGACTACATTTCCTATATATTCAGATGTTCTGGATGATGTAAGGCATGCCACCCTGAGATCCTGAGGAAAACTCATTACGATAATTTGGATTACAGTAGCACATAGACACTCCAGCTGAGATCAGCACCCCTTTGCGCTAGACACTGTACAAACACCTCCTAAAAAAGGTACCTTCCCTGGAAAGCTTGTAATCTAAATAGCCAAAATGAGCAAAAGCTAGGAGGAAATAGAGCTGGAGTCTTAGCAGGCTGATCAGAGAACCATAAATAGAATACTAGTCTTCTGAGCCGGTTGCCAGCACCCCAACCATTGGATTATATTGCTGATAGTTTCTTCCCTTTAACACAACAAGGTGATGTGAGCAATCACTTAGTTTCCCTCAGCAGTTTAAATTCAAACCTCACCAACTTCAGAATAGGATGCAGAGATAACATTTCTTGATATCTTAAATGACTGCTTCTTGGAGCAGCTGGTTCAGGAACCCACAAGGGGAGAGGCAATTCTTGATTTAGTCCTAAGTGGAGCTTGGGATCTGGTCCAAGAGGTAACTATAACTGGACCACTTGGAAATAGTTATCATAATGTAATAAAATTTAACATCCCTGTGGTGGGAAAAACACCTCAGCAGTCCAACATTTAATTTCAGAAAGGGGAAACTACACAAAAATGAGGAGTTTAGTTAAACAGAAATTAAAAAGCACAGTGATTAAAGTGAAATCTCCGCAAGCTACATGGAAACTTTTCAAAGACATCATAATAGAGGCCCAACTTAAATTTATATGTAACCCACACACCTAGGCTATGTCTACTCTGGCGGCTTTTTGCGCAAGCGTAGGAGATGTGCTTTTGTACAAGAGCATCCATGGCAGTGTGGACACTGTCTTGCGCAAGAAAGCTATGATGGTCATTTTAGCCATAGGGCTTTCTTGTGCGAGAAATCTCTCCCGAGCGCCCACACTGCCCTCTTACGCAAGAGCTCCTGCGCAAGAGGGCTTACACCTGTTAAAAAAGAGCACAGCTCTTGCGCAAGAAGCCCTCTCTTACCATGCCGTACTGTAAATTTCCTTGTGCAAGAGCCGGCAGACAGTGTGGACTCTCTGCGGATTCTTGCGCAAGAATGGCTGTATTTGCACACAAAGCTGCAAATGTAGACATAGCCCTAGTGTGGTTCACTGACCAATGCAGTGGCACCTAGATCACAGCAACAGCTAAAAAGACCAAGAAACCACTACACGAGGGGCTGGGAGGCAGATGGCTTTTAGCTCAGAGGATAGAAACTCCTATATTCCGCTCCAGAAATCCCAGGTTCAAATCTGCCTGATGGTGGTTACATATATACCAAATTAAAAAACTTAGTAAGAGAACCAAAAAAGTACTACCATGGCTTAGCAATCAAGTGAACGATAAAAAGTCTTTTTTAAAAGTGGAAATGAAATCCTAGTGAGGAAAACATAAAGGAGCATAAACTGTCAAATTAACTGTAAAAATATAAGGAAAGCCAAAAAGGAGTTTGAAGAACAGCTGGCCAAAAAGTAATAGCAAAATGTTTTTTAAGTACGTGAGAAGTAGGAAGCCTGCTAAACAACCAGCGGGACACTTGGATGATCAAGATGCTAAAGGAGCACTAAAAGATGATAAATTCATTGCAGGAAAGCTAAATTAATTCTTTGCTTCAGTCTTCAGGGTTGAGGATATTGAGGAGATTCCCAAACCCGAGCCATTCGTTTTAGGTGACAAATCTGAAGAATTGTCCCAGACTGAGTTGTCATTAGAGGAGGTTTTGGAACAAATTGATAAACTTAACAGTAACAAGTCACCGGGATCAAATAGAATTCACCTAAGAGTTCTGAAAGAACTCAAACGTGAAATTGCAGAACTATTAACTGCGGTTTGTAACGTATCCTTTAAATCAGCTTCTGAACCTAATGCCTGGAAGATAGCTAATATGACGCCAATATTAAAAAGGGCTGTAGAGGTGATTACCTGGCAATTACTGACTGGTAAGTCTAATGTCAGTACTGGACAAATTAGTTGAAACTATAGTAAAGAATGAAATTGTCAGATATATGGATGAACATAATTTGTTGGGGGAAAGTCAACATGGTTTCTGTAAAGAGAAATCATGCCTTTCTAATCTACTAGATGTATTTGAGGGAGGATCAACAACATGTGGACATGGAGGATCCAGTGAATATAGTATACTTAGATTTCTAGAAAGTCTTTGACAAGGTCCCTCACCAAAGGCTCTTAAGTAAAGTAAGTTGTCATGGGATAAGATCCTTTCATGGACTGATAACTGGTTAAGAGACAGGAAACAAAGGATAGGAACAAATGGTCAGTTTTCAGATTGAAGAGAGGTAACTAGTGGTGTCCTCCCAAGCGTCTGTCTTGGGACCAATCCTATTCAACTTAGTTATAAATGATCTGAGAAAGGAATAAGCAGTGAAGTGGCAACATTTGTAGATGATACTAAACTGCTGAAGATAGTTAAGACCAAAGCAGACTGTGAATAGCTTCAAAAAGATCTCACCAAAAAAGAGATTGGGCAACAAAATGTCAAATGAAATTTAATGTTGATAAATTTAAAGTAATGCACATTGGACAAAATAATCCCAACTACACATACAATATGATAGGAACAAATTTGGTTAATACTACTCAACAGCGAGACCTTGGAGTCACTGTGTATAGTTCTCTGAAAACATCCACTCAGTGTGCAGCAGCAGTCAAAAATACAAACAGAATGTTAGGAACCATTAAAAAAGGGATAGAGAATAAGACAGAAAATATCTTACTGCCTCTATATAAAACCATTGTATGCCCACATCTTGAGTACTGCGTACAGATGTGGTTGCCTCATCTCCAAAAAGAGATAAGGCACTGGAAAAAGTTAAGAGAAGGGCAACAAAAATTATTAGGGGTTTGGAACAGGTCCCATATGAAGAAAGATTTAAAAGACTTGGCCTTTTCAACTTAGAAAAGAGGAGACTAACGGGGGATATGATAGTGTCTATAAAATCATGACTGGTGTGGAAAAAGTGAATACGTTATTTATTTATTCTCATAACATAAGAACTAAGGAGTCACTAAATGAAATTAATGGGTAGCAGATTTAAAGCAAACAAAAGGAAGTTTTTCTTCACACCATGCATAGTCAACCTATGGAACTCCTTGCCAGAGGATGATGTGAAGATTAGGACTTTAACAGAGTTAAAAAAAGAGCTAGATACATTCTTGGGGGTTAGGTCCATCAATGGCTATTAGCCAGGATGGGTAGGAATTGTGTCCTTAGCCTCTGTTTGTCTGGAAATGGATGATAGGAGAGGGATCACATGATGATTACCTGTTGTGTTCATTCCCTCTGGGGCATCTGGCATTGGCTACTGTCAGCAGACAGGATACTGGGATAGATGGACCTTTGATATGACCCAGTATGGCAGTTCTTATGTAAAACATTTCCATAAACTACTATCATGAGCCAGGCAACATAGAAGGAATCAATCATAGTAACCTTATAACTGAAACTGATTTAGCAGAAAGGAAATGAATTTTACCTTGTAGTGTACCTTTAAACCTTGTAAGGAGTTTAGAAAATACAGTTAAGATTACTGCAGAAAAAATAGGCTAACCTCTCTGTAACTCATTCTTATCAGGTTTAATATTTTCCTTTTAAATTTATGAGATTTTAGTGCTCAGGAAAGCTGCCAGTTTGGCAGCCCCAGAGACTACTGTATTTGCTCTTTAGCAGAGATACAGTAGAGAAGCAGCATTTCTAGCCCACACTGTTCCCACCACTGTATCTCAAATCTAGTCTGGAAGAATCATGTATAGAGGTCTAGGCTAACATTCTCAATTTGGTTCTATATCCGGCCTTTGCCGAGACTACTGATAAAGATTCTTACTGTAGTAATAGATTCTTCAGACAGACACATATCCAAAGGGAAGAGAGCTCAGATGACCAAACTCATGGTATGTGACCACTGTTAGTACATTAGGTGCAGGATATAGTGGTGCTCCTCAAATGTTTAAAGCCAAGAACTATTTTAATTTCTTATGCTTGACTTGAGAAAAAAATTATATCTTGGATTTTTAAATTGAACTTTAGAATCTCTGCTATTCTCCTTTACAATAACATAGGGTATGTTTACACTACCACCCTAGTTCGAACTAGGGTGGCAATGTAGGCAACCGGAGTTGCAAATGAAGCCCGGGATTTGAATTTCCTGGGCTTCATTTGCATATTGCCGGGCGCCGCCATTTTTAAATGTCCGCTAGTGCGGACTCTGTGCCCCACGGCTACACGTGGCACGAACTAGGTAGTTCGGATTAGGCTTCCTATTCCGAACTACCGTTACTCCTCGTTCCATGAGGAGTAACGGTAGTTCGGAATAAGAAGCCTAATCCAAACTACCTAGTCCGTGCCGCGTGTAGCCGCGGGGCACGGAGTCCGCACTAGCGGACTTTTAAAAATGGCGGCGCCCGGCAATATGCAAATGAAGCCCGGGAAATTCAAATCCCGGGCTTCATTTGCAACTCCGGTTGCCTACATTACCACCCTAGTTCGAACTAGGGTGGTAGTGTAGACATACCCATAGTGCTTACAATCAGAAATTGGTAAAAGTGTTGATATCCCATTGTATCAGTGTGTTAATGGCAGCTGGATAACTAGCAACAATTTTGGTTGATTAATGCCATATAACCATCTGTAAAAGGAATAGAATATATATATGGGCTGTAACATTTAGCAATCTCAGCTGACATCTGAGTAATGTTGATTGTGTTGAGATGACAACCTCATTATGGTGTATAATTGCTATGCAATCTCCTAGCAAATACTGGGTTAAAAACTACTGGAAGATGCTTGTTCCCCTCATTATTAATTAGCATGTGTCCACTCTGCCAGATCCAGAGCCCAAACTTCATTTGTTATGTTCAGCCAAATGCATGAATAGCTTTTGAGTAATTATTTTCCAACATCATCTAATACCTCTCTGCACATCAATTAAAAATCCTCTTAACAAGGAACTGCATTTTGTTTGAGATCAAATGCCTAGTCCAAAGCTGTATCAATCATGTAGAGCTAATTAGTGGGTCTGTTTTATATCATTTGTTTTACTTTATTATTCTATTATACACTTCCTAATGAAACCAATTGAACAATTTTTAAATCTTTGTTCAATTAATTGAATGCTTAAAGGCCAGCTACCTAGTCAGGCTTTCTGTTCTGTAAAAAAGCAGAAATACGCAGAAAGAAAAAAATAACCCTACAAGCTTTATATCTATTTGTTTTATGTGGAAAACGCTCTGCAGATGTTTCAAAGGTTTATCACTCTTTTTATATTGCTTGCAAATAACTCATTGTTCACTGGGTCCCCAAAAATGGACTTTTTCAGTAAAATCAGGAGAATGTCAGGGATGTGTTCTCTTATCTGTGTTTTTTAATGTTATAATAGACCATCCGATGATAAGACTGAATGAGACTCAAGTAGGAGGTGTGAAATTTAAAGATTCATCTTTGGTGGATCTTGAGTATGTGGGTGATAGTGTCTTATTTGAAGAAAGTACTAACCAACTACAGCTAAAGCTGGGAGAACAGCAAAAAACTGAAGAATCTATGGGATTTAACAATCAATAGTGATAAAAACCAAAGGTCCTATAAATGCCTCCTATAAAATAGAAACAAATTCCCTGCCAACATGGAAGCTTGGTAATGTAGGCAAGGGGAGGTACAGCCTTCCCAAAACTGCCAACATGCCTGAGTGCCTAGAGATGGGGCCACTGCTGGGGAAGGCATGGAGCCATAGCGTGGCAGCCTGACTCCCTAGCCACTGGGGAGGGATGGGACAAGAGCGCAGCAGCCTAGTTTACCCCGGCCACCGCAGGAGGCTGGAGACATGGTACAGCAGCCTGGCTTGGTAGCCCAGCCACTGGGGAGGGCTGCAGCCATGTTGCAGCAGCCCAGCTTGTCCCAGGCCACTTGGGAGGGCTGATCTGGGTCCGCAGCACTGCAACCCTGGCTGTCCATGTGGCCAGGAGGGATCAGGCTAGGGTTGAGCAGCACTTGGCTCCAGGGGCAGGGCCTCAGGCAGAAGGACTGGGGAAGGGGCTTTCACATACAAAAAATTCCTCCTTGCAGGAGGAATAACAGTAGTTTGAATTAGGAGCTTTCATTCAAACTACCTAGTCTGTCGCGTGTAGCCGCGGGCAGACAGTTCAAACTATGGGCATTTAAAAATGGTGCCTGCCCGGGAACATGCAAATGAAGCCCGTGATATTTAAATCCCGGGCTTCATTTGCAAGTTTGAATGCCTACATTAGCCACCCTAGTTAGAACTAGGGTGGCAGTGCAGACATACCCTCAGATATAGGTGTTTTATACAGTAGCAATGACAACTCTATTATTTGGGGAAGAAACGTGGCTGTTTGAAAACTGTAGTTTCCTCTCCTCACCGTTTTTTGTGTCAAAAGTTACAGCATATTCTTATATTCATGCATCTGACAACGTTGGTCTTTGCCCCCGAAAGCTTATGCTCCTACACTTCAGTTAGTCTATAAGGTGCCACAGGACTCCTCGCCGCTTTTGCAGATTTAGACTAACACGGCTACCCCTCTGATACTTGACAGCATATTCTTAACATCCATTGATTTGATTTTGTCACAAATCACAGAATCATGGAATGCTAGAACTGGAAGGGACCTTGAGAGGTCATCAAGTTCAAGCCTTCAAGACAGGACCATGCACCATCTAGATAATCTCTGATAGATGTTTGTCTAACCTCTTCTTAAATATCTCAATGATGAAGATTCCACAACCTTCCTAGGCAGTTTATTCCAGTGTTTAACCACCCTGACAAGAAGTTTTTCCTGAAATGCTACATAAACCACCCTTGCTACAATTTAAGCCCATTGCTTCTTGTCCTATTATCAGAGGCTAAGGAGAATATTTTTGTCCTTGTGACACTTTTTTAGATACTTAAAAGTTGCTATCATGTCCTCTCTGTCTTCTCTTTTGCAAACTAAACAAACTTGATTCTTTCAATCTTCCTTTGCAGAGCATGTTTTCTAGATATTTAATCATTTTTGTTGCTCTTGTCTGGATCCTCTCCAATTTCTCCATGTCTTTCCTTAAATGGGATTCTCAGAACTGGACTCAAATACTCCAAATGAGGCCAAATCAGCACAGAATAGAGTGGAAGAATGACTTCTCATGTCTTGCTCACAACACTCCTGTTAATGCATCCCGGGATTTTGTATGCTTTTTTTGTAACATATTCACACTGTTGACTCATATTTAGTTTGTGGTCCACCATGACCCCCTAGAACTCTTTCTGCAGTGCTCCTTCCTATAAGTCATTTTCCATTCTGTATGTGTGAAATAAGGAGCAACTTAGACGAGTCTGGAAAGTTGGCAGCATTGCTCAAGTTGAGAACAAGATGACTGGGTTCATGTCCAACAGAAGGTTACAGAAGGTTTATAGATTTAAGTCCAAGGACATGAGGCTAACCACGGATGAGGGTGGAATATGCAATTCTGAGGGATATGAGAAGCCTAAATCCTCCTATAAAACTTTGCTGAAGGAAGAAGGCTTGCAAGGGACTGTTTAAAGGAAATCCATTCAACAAGCCACCATGGCTACATCTTAGCCACGTGAATTTGCTGCTCCTGCACTAGGCCCTTTCTTTATATTGTACATGATTTTGGGAAAAGAGTTGAAAAAATAAAATAATTTTTATACAAGGGCTTCCATGTTTTCTTTATTATTGTGAACTGGTGCCAGCATTTTCTAAACCAGCAACCCAGTATTCTCTCTATTTGCAGCAAAAAGCTGCAAAATAGTTTGGTTGGGTGTTATTTTACATGGAGAGAGCTGTTGATTCCTGGGTATTAGAATATTAGTAGAACAAATAGCACTCTTACTCTACTTAAGCTACATTGATGACATCTTCATCAGATGGACCCACAGGAAAGCGAGCCTTGAAGAATTTCATAGGGATTTCAACAACTTCCACCCCGCCATCAATCTCAGCCTGGATCAGTCCACATGAGAGATGGTCACTTCTCTGATACTACAATACAATTAAATATTGGACAAATTTCCACCACCCTATACTGGAAACCTACCAGCTGCTACACTTACCTTCATGCCTCTAGCTTCTATCCCAGACACATTTCTCAATCTATTGAATACAGCTAAGCCCTAAGATATAACTGGATTTGCTCCGATCCCATAGACAGAGACAAACACCTATAGGATCTATATAGAGCATTCCTAAAACTGAAATACCCACCTGGAGAAGTGAAAAAACAGATCAACAGACCCAAAAGAGTATCCAGACATGAATTACTTCAAGACAGGCCCAAAAGAGAAAACAGAATTCCACTTGTCATTACCTACAATCCACAACTTAAACCCCTCGAACGCATTATCAACAATCTACAACCTATCCTGGAAAATGACTCATCACTGTCAGAGGTCTTGGAGGAAAGGCCAGTCCTTGCCTACAGACAACCCCTAACCTCAAACAAATTCTTTCTAGTAACAACACAACACACTTCCATCATAATCATCAAGGAACCTACCCCTGCAGTCAGCCCCAGTGCCAACTCTGCCCATACATCTACACTAGCAATTTCATCACTGGACGCAACCACATTAGCCACCAAATCAGAGGCTCATTTAACTGCACATCCACTAATGAGCTCTATGCTATCAAATGCCAACAATGCCACACTGCCATGTATATTGGCCAAACTGGAAAGAATTAATGGACACAAATCAGATATCCAAAAAGGCAATATACAAAAACCTGTTGGAGAACACTTTAATCTGCCGGACACTCATTAATGGATCTCCAAGTCACCATTCAGGCCAATTCCACAAGCCAAATACACAAGGAAAGATTGGAACTTAACTTAATTTATGAGTTTAATTCTTATGCAAATGGCATGAACAGGGACATCAGCTGGCTTGCACACCACCTTCCACATCCTAATTACTCACCCAACCAATCAACCAAGGGAGGTGCTAATTGTTCTTATCAGCCTCTTCTAATTATTTGAATCATCTACTCACTGGGGCTGTGTCTAGACTATACCTCTCTGTCGACAGAGAGATGTAGATTAGGCATGTCAAAATTGCTAATGAAGCAGGGATTTAAATATCCCATGCTTCATTGGCATAAACATGGCCGCCACTTTTTTCAAAACGGAGCTTTTTAAAAAAAAACAGCATTCTAGACACGGATCTATCAAAAATAAACTCTTTTATGAACGATCCTGTATTCCTCAAAAAATGAAGTTTACAGAATCTTTCAAAAAAGGGTTTATTTTTCGACAGATCTGCGTCTGGACTGCCGTTTTGTCTTGTTTTTTTTTTGAAAAAGCTCTGTTTCGAAAAAAAGTGGTGGCCGTGTTTATACTAATGAATCATGGGATATTTAAATCCTGGCTTCATTAGCAATTTCGACGTGCCTAATCTACATCTCTCTGTCGACAGAAAGGTGTAATCTAGACGTAGCCTGGCGCGCTCTCTCTTTTTTCAGTCCCCCTCCTTTTTTCTCCCCCCTTTTCTCCTTCCCCCTTTCCTTACTTATTTTTGGATCTGGACTTCTAATACTCCAGTGATCTGAAGAAGTGTGTTGCACCCACGAAAGCTCATGATACCATCTACATGTTTTGTTAGTCTTTAAGATGATACTAGTATATTTGTTGTTTTTTTGTTTATATAGATTATCCTCCCTGTCATTAAAAGTTTCAACTTTCAATATGTAAAGGCAAAAGCGAAAAACAGAGCAGATATTGTTCACAAAGGGCACATCTACATTAGGGATGTAAGTGACTGGTTGACTAGTCTCTTGACTAGTCACTCCCCTGACCTTGCTGCCTCTATTAGAGGCAGCAAGTTGCGGGGGAGCAGGAGCCAGTGCTGGGGAAGTCAGCTTAAAAGCTGGTTCCCTGCAGCACCATCTCTGCGGGGAACAGAAGGTAGTAGGGACCAGGCACGAGCCAGGAATCAGCTGATTCACAGCTCACACCCAGTCCCAGGATGCTACACCTCTGCTTTTTAAATGTATTAAAGCCAGCTGGTTCTTAGTACATTTAAAAAGCAGAAGTGCAGCATGGAAGACCCAGTGCGAGCTGAGACAGGTGACTCCTGGCTCGTGCCTGGTCCCCTGCACTGAGCACCAGCCGTTTAAATGTATTAAGAGCCTGCCGGGAGCTAACTCTGCTACAATTCTCCTGCTTATTGACTAATAAACTAGTCAGTTAAAATTTAATGTAATCAACTAATTGACTGGTCGAGGGAATTTCTATGATTATCCCTAATCTACATAGCAGGACAAAAGTTCTATTAGGCTACACAACTTCAGTTATGTCAACTGCATAGCTGAAGTCAAAATAGCTTAATTCGCCTGTTGGTGCTGCCTACTCAGCAGGAAGTTGAAGGAAGAACACTCTTCCTTCAACTTCTCTTATTCCTCATAAAATGAGAGTTACAGGAGTCATATTAAGAAGTACCCCAGCTTGACATTATTTCAAAAGAACGGCTTTCTGTGTAGACACGCTCTTTATTATTTTGGAATAATGTCAGTTATTCTGAAATAACGCTGCTATGTAGACATACCCAAAGTGTAGAAATATTTTTGCCACGAAATGGTATTTATTTTAGTTTGCCAAACTTGCTAATTCCTCAAATTTTTGTGTTAGGATATTTCACGTCACAAAGCGTATCATAATTAATGCAAAATCAGGGTAGTTAATGTTGGTAAAGTAGAACTAATTTTCTTTTGCTAGCTTATCTAAATGGTCCCCTATGCAGCAAAAGTGAATCCATTTTAACTAAATAAAACTGACAAATCAGCAGATGCTCAGGGGCTAACAGCAAATGGACTGTGCTTCCTTTTTAAAATGGGTTAGAAAAGTAAAAATAAGAATGACTTCCATATGCAGATTGCTTTGGAAAAGTCAAGTAATAATACAGCATTATAGAAACATTTGAGAAAAGGGAATTCAGATTTAAAACTCTAGAAATTTGGATCTGAGACCTGAGTTTCCACTCATTTTATAACATCAGAAAATTCCCTGCACTCATTATAGGTCGAATTTAAAGACATATTGTGCCTATAAAATCATTGCACTTGATGGTGATTATTCAGGCCATATTCTATCCTGTTTTATACACAGACAACTCCCACTGCCTTCAATGAGCAATGTGTGCACATGTTCATCTAGTATGACTAGGCATAGCTCCAATTTACACGAGTTAAGAATGCCACTGGATCCAAAGGCATAATTTAACTTTTAGTTACTGACCTTTGTCACTGAATGTCCCAATCCTTCTCCTGCTGAAAGCAAAGACAACACTTTTAATAGCTTTAAATCAAGTACTTTGACCACTCTTGTAGATCTAGATTATAACTAGCCTTAATGCAGGTGCCCAGGGAAGTAGGAAGAACAAAGGATTACTCAATATGCAACTATACTAGGACTACCCAGATCTCAGGCATGAGTCCTGTATAAATCCCTGAAGAAGTGCCAGAAGATTATTTGGGAATATTTACTTTTTCTTCTTCCTCATAGATCAAATTGTGGAACCCCAATTCAGGGTTAAGAGGGGGAGAGAGCAGTTGGAAAAATAAATTACTTGCCCCTGATGTAGAAGGGCTACACTAAATTACAGTTCCGCTTTCAGCCCACCAAAGGGTTACCCTGAGTGGATTTGTGTATCTTTCATGTTTCTCTGGAGCTGATGCAACTTATTTTCCATCCCTTAATTAGGGCTGTGGCACTAGTAACATTTCTGCTAATAAATTATTAAACAACTCTTTACATAAATTATACCTCTTCAGTAGTTAGAATCATCCTACTTGGGGGAATAGATGAACGTTCATATTTGGTGAATTGCCAGCTACTGTTATTTTATTTAAGAACAACTATGAGGTAGATAGTGACTAACCCATTTTTTCTGTTCAGTGAGTTGCAGCCTTTCTACCAACATGCCTGGTATTCTGCTGATGGGGTAGACATCCCCAGAGCACGGTCTGTACAGCCTGACTTCTGAAAACTCTGGGAAAGTCTACACTACAAAATTATGTCAACCTAATTTATATTGACTTACAGCATCTGCAGTAATTAAACTGCTTTTGCATGTCCACACTACACTCCTTGTGTTGGCAGTGCATGTCCTCACCAGGAGTACTTGCATCGATTTAATGGTCAGTCTGAGGCATTGTTGGATGGCTTCCAAAAATCAGCAATGCTTGATATAAGCAACAGTGTTTACACTGACACTGCGTTGACCTGCCTACATTGACTTAAGCACAATGCCACTCATGGAGGAGGAAACATTAAGTCAGGGTATGTCTACACTACAGCGCTAATTCCAACTAATTAGTTAATTCGAACTAAGCTAATTCGAACTAGCACAGCTAGACCTAAAAACTAGTTCAAATTTAGCGTTTTGCTAATTCGAACTAGCGCGTCCACACTGATTGGATGCTGGGTGGCATTTAAGGGCGGCTGAAACCGGTTCCGGCAGGGCATCAGGTCAGTAGTTGCGTTGTGTGGCTGCTGTCTGAGGCTATCTGAGGCTCGTGCTTAAAGGGACACCCCCTGGACAGCCGGTTCTCAGCTTTTCCGCTTGCTTGCCTACCTCACCGAGGGACAGCAAAGCGTTGGTCTCTGTGCCCGTCTGTGTCGGTGCTTCCCTTCGGGGCCGCCGCCGCAGGTGGCAACATGGAGCCAGAGCTCACCCTGCACCTTCTGGCAAGGCCCAGGCGCATGGTCCCTGGGCTCCCTCTCTCCCCAGCCCCCCATACACATAAGGGGAGCATGATGGTACTCACATGTGGAGGCCTCCCCGGCCTCGGACGACACAGGCAAGCAGCTCAGTGGGGTTCCTCAGGGGTCCTGGGTCCTGGGCAGGCTGCCTGCAGGCTCCTGGCTCTCGGCGTCCTCCTCCTCCTTCTCGGTGTCAGGGAGTGGTCCCTCTGCCCCGGGGTCAATCACCACCCAGGGGGCAGGGACGGCATGAGCCCCCAGGATGCAGTCCAGAGCCAGAAAGTGGGGGCAGGCCTCCGGGTCGGCCCCCGGCAGGCAGGCCCGGGAGTAGGACTGCCACAGGTCCTTTATCTTGCAGCGGACCTGCTCCCTGCTGCGGTGGTGACCTCTGGCGGCCAGGCTGGCAGCCATGCGGCCGTAGACAGCCGCTTTCCTGTGGCTAGTGCAGAGATCGTGGACATTGGAGGCTTCCCCCCAAACCTGGATGAGGTCCATGATCTCCACACTAGACCACGCGGGCGCCCTCCTCTTGCGTCCCCGGGCAGGCTCCTGGGAGCCGTCAGGCTGGTCCCGGGAAGAGGGGGAGGGCTGGGGGGCATCGGGTGGCTAGTTCATGGGGTGTCAGGTGCAGGGTCTGCTGGCACGGTGCTGGCAGGCTTGCAACTGGCACAAACACTGTAGCCAACCCGTGCCCCTTTAAGGGCTCCGGGGCCGGAAGGGGGGCAGTAGAGTTTGCCTGGTGTTGGCCAGAGTGGCCACCAGGGAAAGCTGGGGAGGGCTAGCCTCCCACTAGTTCGAACTAAAGGGCTACACAGCCCTTAGTTCAAACTAATAAGTTCGAACTAGGCGTTAGTCCTCGTGAAATGAGGTTTACCTAGTTCGAACTAAGCGCTCTGCTAGTTCGAATTAAGTTCGAACTAATGGAGCGCTAGTGTAGTGCCTATCAAAGTTAATTCGAACTAACGTCCGTTAGTTCGAATTAACTTTGTAGTGTAGACATACCCTCAGTGTAGTGGGTGAATTAATCAGTGGGAGCTGCATTTTAGCATAGACGCTTCCAGATTTAGGTTGATGTAAGCAGCCTTATGTCAGCCAAACTGTATAGTGTAGAGCAGTGCCTTCTTTAGCTGAAGCCTAAAGTGCACATACTTCCATCTATTAAGCAGAACACCATAATTTAGCTGCATGTATCCAATATGGGCAGTACATTTATTGCTAATGGGCCTGATTTGAGTGCTCTGTGCCTCTTCAGGATTTCTGTAATGGATCTGTAAAAAATAACATCAGCCACTGAAGAGTTGTGTATTAGTGAGATCAAAAGGGGGCAGCCCCAGAAGCCTGAAGAGCATCAGAGAGAATCCTCAACAAAAAGAGATCATTGGAGAAGTGGTAGATAGATATTTATAGTTCCTTTGTTAACAATAAGCTAAAGTAGGCTTGATATTTTATTGTTCAAAGAAGTTTGATTTTGTTAAATCCCTATAACAGATGTTCTAAAATTACACCAATTATTTGAAAAAAATGCTAGCTGGCCTTCCCATTGCTATGGCACTCCTTGTGGGAGTGTAGGAAAGTACAAACATTTGCACTCAAGAATGTACAAATTTCACAGTGATGTTTGATGTCAATCTCCCCAGGTGCCTGACACGCTTGGTGTTGGAATGCTTGAGGATCGTTAATACTCTGAAGTTGCACACAGCCTGTTTTCTGTCTCTTCTGATTCTTGGCACAAAAATGCACCCTTCTTGCATTATCCCAGCATCCTGTTTAGAGACTCTTTGCCAAAAGGACCGGTTACACTTCACTTCCAGCCAAAAAAGAAAATGGATTTTGTGTAGAAGTAGAGTGGTCCTAACCTCTTTTTAGGGATTTTCCACTTATGTCAATTTAAGATCAGATCTAAACTATTGGGCAATGTTGAACCAAGGTAGGTGACTCTAGCTATGTGAATAGTGTAGTTGGAGTTCGAGTTATTGCAGTATCTCCACTGAGAGGAGGTCGATGAGAGAAGTTCTCCCATCAACTCCTCTTACTCTTGTTGCTCCAGTGGAGTACTAGAGTTGATGGGATCACAATCAGTGGTCAATTTAGTGAGTCTTTACTCGAGACACTAAATTGATACCCGCCTTCCCTGGGATACCAGTCCTGTGATGTGTAAACAAGGCATTAATCAGTAACTCTGTTGAAAGTAATTGAATAACATGGTATAAAAATGATAGGAAGATCAGCCCTAACTTTGTAGATAGGGATTGCTATGGTTCCCTAAGACTTTGTCTAGATTACCACTTATGTCAGCAAAACTTATGTCACTGGGGGATGTGAAAAAACACCCCTCCCTCTGAAGAGACACATGTTATACCAGCATAACTATCAGTGTGGACAATACTATGTTAGCAGGAGAGCTTCTCTGGATAACATAGCTACTGCTGAATGTTGGAGAGCAGCTTCATTATGTCAATGGAGTGCTCACTCCCATAAGCACGGAGCAATATAGCTGTGACACTATAAGGTGTCTAGTGTAGACATAGCTAACCACTTTACTTTTCTTTCTGTACTGCACAGAGACAATGCTTCAGCTAGCATAAACCAGGTCATTCTATTGACATTAATTGAAGCTATGCCCATCTACAACAACTGAGAGCCACCCTTTAAAAAATAAGGTTTGGATTTACTAAGCCACCGAGAGAATTTGCTTTCCCATTAATTTTAAGGGAAACGGGAGGGACAAATCCCTCAATCAGGTTTGAAAAAATCTCACCTGAAATATATAAGTGCATCTTCCTGGGGTACTCCAAGGTGTAAATTATTAGAGCAATTCGCTGACACATTAGACACCTGATTTCAAGGCTGTCCTCAGGCACACAATTTGGTTTCCCACTCCCCAAGACAGACCATAATCCTGTGCTCTGGTTGGAAATGTATTTCAGAGGTGGTGTCTACAGACTGGAACTAGGAATGAAAGACTACTGATGTGAATGGATGGAAGCAGTGTAAGAGCAGCATGAGTTAATATTAGATATTTAGTTCCATTTATAATTACATAAAAGGTTGTTGTAGGAATAAATCTTACTACAGAGATACCCAAATGTAGTAGCAGGAAATCACAAATCTTTCTCTGTAAACTTTGAATCAAGATTCAGGTTTCTTTTGATAAAGAAGGAAAACCCCATCACAATAGTTCTCTACTGAACACCTGAAAAATTGTATACCTTCTTCTCTTTCCATTGAAATATAGTCAAGACTTACCCATACTTTCTATAGCCGTGAGAACCAGAGAACATATTTTAAGGAAATACAATTACAAATACTTAAAATGTTCTTAGCTTTCATTCACCATCAGTGGGTGTATTATCTTCTTTAATTCAGCTCTTCAGAAATTCGCTGTTTTAATTCTGGTCTCACTCTGTAACAAAAAAATTTGAGAGACATTTTCCCATATGCCAGAAGCAGAAAATAGCATCTCTCATGAGGAGTCTGTTAAATGAACCCCAAACTCTAAGCCACGTGCCTGGGAGTGGAAAACCACACTTGCCTTCCATTAGTCCTAAACCTTTTGTGATTTTCTTCCACAGCTAGTGGGGAGGCAGGAATTATCCCCAGAAACAAATGTAGTACAAAGATATAATACCAATGATTTGTTTCTGAGTAGGGACAAAATCTTGATTCGTATAATAGTCCATGTGGAGATTCACATATACTACCTCAGTAGTAAGTGCAATGTAGCGAGTGAGTCCCCAGGATTTACAAATACAAAATAAAAACAACTAACCCAGAAAAGAGTCCAAAGTGCCCTCCACCTCGCCCCCCATTCGATACTTCCTGTCCCTTGTGATGGTGCGTGGGTGCGGGTGATTTCAGAGTGGTGACTTTCTCTTTCTGCTATGGTCACTGTGTTTCTCAGGAGTCCTCTGCTAGGCCTGGGCTGATCTTTCAGATGAGCTGTGGCTGTAACTCCAGCTTTCGCCAAAGCCAATCCCCTTTCCCAGGCTTAGGCTGAAAATGGCCTGCTCCCTCCAGTAACAGCATGTGTTCTGGCCTCAATGTTCTTCTTTTACCAAACCCATCTAGTATCAATCAACTGCTTAGAGTCAACCCAGTAGCTGACAATGAATCTAGGACTCTAGGGCCAGTTCCTCCTTTTCCTGCTTCCTAGTCAATCATGGCTTATGGGCTCAAGTCTTGTCTTTTTCACACTGCTAACATGTACCTGGAAAGCAAGGGATCCAGAATGAGAGTAGTACTAATGACTTCAATGGACTACTAACATCTTTGCTGGATCAGGGACTTCAGCTATAGAGCTGTTATCTAAGCAGGGATGCCCTATTCATGTGTGCCTATTTATTGGCTGAAAGATTTCACAACTTCCAAGGGCCAGGCTATTAGCGAAGCATACACTAACTGCACAAAATAGGAAGGGGGGAGGGAGAACTTTCAAGCTTCATTGGTAAAGTCAATGGTGATTGTGAGATTCACCGGTGAATGAGGAAACAGCTGCAAAGCTTATTCATTGAGATGCTGCAGTCACCGGACCTTCCAAGTGGAGGAAGATAGCTGACTCTTTATTTAAAGCAAATGCAAAAACTTAACATTACAACTAGGTGAAAAATAATTAAGACTAAAAAAGTATGGGGAAAATATGGCCTGAATTCCCATGCAGAGGACCAGCATATAGTAACTGGACGACTTCAGTCTGTATTAAAATCTCAATATAGAGCTTACTTAAGAAATATGCTGGGTATGCATGTATGAGCTTAGCAGGTGTGATTTCAGTTCAAATGAATATTCTGAGTCCCTGCTTCAACTGTATGAAATGTCCCTGGCATTCAGCTTTGATCAAGATTTCACAGATATTTGCTGAGCACTGTTAAGAACCAGATCACTGGTGCTATCATTATTAAAGCAAAATGGAGAAAGCATGTAACTGGAAGGCATCATGGCCTAGTAGTGTGTAGAATACTGGACTGGAAAACTGGCCCCAGTTTCCTCAGCTCTAAAAGGGAAACAATGAACTGCCCTCCTTTCAAAGCATCTTCCAATCTATTAATGAACAATACTACATAATAGTTAGATATTACCCAGATAAAACTTCTAAAATGTTGTTTTAGGAAATGAATAAAAATAGGACTTGCACTTTTGTCTCCACTTTCCACTCCTCCACTTTTCTTCCTGAGCATCACAGATTTAAAACATTCAAAGCAAACACTACTCTATCCTAATTATATTTGTTTATATGGACATCAGCTTGCAGTGTCCTTACAATTAAGATATACAAAGATGATGTGACAGTTCCCTCCACTACTCTGAGCCATGGTTCACATCAGCCAAATTCTTTTCCTTCTTGTGGGTCAGGACATAAGGAGAATGGCCATCTGGAAATTAATTCCTAACAAAGTGTAAAAAGAGAATATTTCTGTGATCTAATTCTTTAGGTAGCATTATTTAATTTATTTATACAAAGAAATGAATATGAAGACAGATGCAGAATAAAGCTTGAGAGGCAAAGAGCACATTGTTCTGTTCTTATTCTGTAAAAAGCCAATTATTTTTCTTTAAGTCCTTTAGTTTCAGGGACTGACTGAGTAGTTTAAAGG
Source organism: Pelodiscus sinensis (assembly GCF_049634645.1). Classification (NCBI taxonomy): domain Eukaryota; kingdom Metazoa; phylum Chordata; order Testudines; family Trionychidae; genus Pelodiscus; species Pelodiscus sinensis. Next base: position 111,571,626 of record NC_134716.1, on the reverse strand, counting down.
ATAAAAGTATTAGCCTTTCATCTGTGGGATTCAAGTGCCAGTCCTCAAGGCAGACCAAAGCAAAATGAAGTGGGTTGTCTTATTTTGCTTCTTAATGTATTATTATATAATGGTATTATTAAACATTAGCGACTAGAGAATTGAAATCTCTAGCACCGACAGTTGATTAATTTTTTAAGTACAAATTTTCACTCCTCATCAGAAATATAAAATAAATCTTTTAAAGCAATGTTCAAGAAAAAAGCACAATGGTTGCTATTTTCTATAATACTCCTTATTCTAATATTGTGATTAGATTGCATTTATTTTAGATTTATGGAATACAATACTGATTTCGTTTTTGAGATTTAAAAGGAAAGAAATGAGGTTTGTTTCATTAAAACCTGCCACAAAAGTTCCCAAAAGCTGACAGAATGTGTCTTTAATACACATTTCCTGCACCAACATAGCCTATTTGGAAGCTAACAGAATTCTAGAGGGGTTTTTTTTATGTTGCCTTGAGTAGCCATATGCCCTATCTGCCTAGATTAGTCCATGGCTGCATCTAGACTGGCATGATTTTGCGGAAATACTTTTAACAGAAAGTATTTTAAAAGTATTTCTGCAAAAGAGCCTCTAGATTGACATGGATGCTTTTGCACGCGCAAAAGCATCCGTGCCCAGTATAGATGCACTTTTGCGCAAGAAAGCTCAGACGGCCATTTTAGCCATTGGGCTTTCTTGTGCAAAAAATTAAGGTGCCTGTCTACACTGGCCCTCTTGCGCAAGTATTCTTGCGCAAGAGGGCTTATCCCTGAGCAGGAGCGTCAAAGTATTTGCGCAAGAAGCACTGAATTCTTACATTAGAACATCAGTGCTCTTGCGCAAATTCAAGCAGCCAGTGTAGACAGCTGGCAAGTTTTTGCACAAAAGTGGCTGCTTTTGTGCAAAATCTTGCCAGTCTAGACGCACCCAATCTGTATAATGGATATAATAATATTTACCTTCTTCTCATGGATGTTGTTAGATTTTAATTAATTCTAATTTGAATTAATATGTGCATTTTATCCACCTAGCTGAAGGCAGAATGGAATCCTAAACATTTACTCATGTTAAAACGCTCCATTTCTTTCCTTTGTTATTGTTGTTCACTGAATTTTAAATGGCACAGCCATAATGCTAGTTCATGTTCAGACTGATAGAACTGAGTAAAAAGGATGACTTGCAAGTTTCAACAAATGAGCAATGTCTATTCACATCAGTAAAAAAAGGATTTTAGTGAGGATAGCACAGGTGTTGTAGAGGAGATCACCACGTGCGTTCTCTAATGCCATGGATCTCTAGAATGCAGAGTATTATAGGCACTGTGCCAGAGTGCCCTGATGGGAAAGGGGTGTGCCACAGAGCGTGTCTACTCCACACTAGGCCAGAAGGGGTTAACACAACACTTTGGGCAGAGGAAGTCCCAACCCTTTGGATATACTGAACATGCTCACAGTGCTGGGCCAGTATAAAAAGAAGCATCATGGCTCCATCTGGGAGAAACACTGTTGAGAGTGGATGTGTAGTGAATGTCCAACTGAGAACCAGCTGCAGACTGTCCCAGCAGGAGCAGGGGACACAGAGGACCTGATTAAGCTTCCACAGCCAATGAAGCACCAGGGAGCATCTGGAGAATCTGAAGATCCTGAGGTTTCATGGACTGACATAGCACTGACTATGGAAGGAAGTGAGCTAGGGTGGGTGAGCAAGTTGTGCCTCCCACCCAAATAAGATCTGCATGGTTCAGTGGGATTCTCTGCTGAGTCAGTGGTGGATTGCTCTACCACTGCCTACGCTTTGAGTTGGGAAACCCAACTGGGGCTGCTAGTTTGATAGTGTTATACTGACTCTGGCTATTAGGCCATGCTGCCCTGTGGCAAAGGGCTTCTATAATGACTGGCTATTAGATTATGCAGCACTGGGGTAAGTGCCTTCACCCTAGGCTTTGGACTCTCAGGGTTGTGAGACCTCAAGGCCACCCCACAGAGTTAACCACAGTGTTCCTGTACCTCTCTAGAGACACCCAGGGTATGTCTACACTGCCACCCTAGTTCGAACTATTTGCATGTTCCCGGGTGCCGCCATTCCTCCTGCAAGGAAGTTTAATGGTAGTTCGAATTAGGAGCTTCAATTCAAACTACCTAGTCCGTGCCACATGTAGCCGTGGGCAGGTAGTTCCAACTACAGTGCATGTAAAAGTGGCGGCGGCCGGGAACATGCAAATGAAGCCGAGGATATTTAAATCTTAGGCTTCATTTGCAAGTTCAAATGCCTACATTAGCCACCTTAGTTCGAACTAGGGTGGCAGTGTAGACATACCCTTACAGAAAAAACGGCAAACAAATGGTCTGGTAGCACTTTCTAGACTAACAGAACATCTTGGCTGTGTCTAGACTGGCAAGTTTTTCCACAAAATCAGCTGATTTTGCGGAAAAACTTGCCAGCTGTCTACACTGGCCGCTTGAATTTCTGCAAAAGCACTGACAATCTCATGTAAGAGATCAAGCAAAAGTCTTTTTCCAAAAAACTTTTGTGCAAAAGGGCCAGTGTAGACAGCAAAGATTTGTTTTCCGCAAAAAAGCCCCGATCGCAAAAATGGCGATCGGGGCTTTTTTGCGGAAAAGCGCGTCTAGATTGGCCACGGACGCTTTTCCGCAAAAAGCGCTTTCACGGAAAAGCGTCCTGTCAATCTAGACGAGCTTTTCCAAAAATGCTTTTAACGGAAAACTTTTCCATTAAAAGCATTTCCGGAAAATCATGCCAGTGTAGATGTAGCTGTAGATGGTATCATGAGCTTTCGTGGCCACAGCCCCACTTCTTCACATCCTAAACTCATAACTCCGATCATCTGAAGAAGTGGGCTGTGCCCATGAAAGCTCATAATCCCATCTACATGTTTTGTTAGTCTATAAAGTGCTGCCAGACCATTTGCTTGCTAACATCCAATGAAGGTGCCAACAGCTCTCTATGTGGATTCTTCTGTTAATTCTCTTTGATTCTAATCTGCTTCCTTTTTTCAGGAATTGCTATCCAATTTTCAGGTGATTATGTCACTAGCTCTGCCTACTTGTTTTTCCCTTTTGATATTTTTATTCCCTCTTATCCTTGTTTCCTGCCCCCGCTATTTATTTTGGGTTTGACCATCCTAAACTCATAACTCCGGTCATCTGAAGAAGTGGTCTGTGCCCACGAAAGCTCATAATCCCATCTACATGTTTTGTTAGTCTATAAAGTGCTACCAGACCTTTTGTTGTTTTTTAAGTTTATCCTGTACAGACTAACTCAGCTACCCACTGAAGCTTCTGAACTTAAAAGATTTGACAAAACAAGGGAAAATAGAGTAAAATATTTTAAGGCCAGAATGGATCATTGTAATTCTCCATCTGTAATAGCAAATCCTTTTTGGGTGAAGGGACTTTCACAATGAGGGATATCAACTTGTATTTCCATGCACCTCCTCCTGGAATCAGAGAAGAGCACCTTTAAATTTCAGGAGAAGCTGGCCCGACACTTTGCTGGAAGGAGACACAGAGGAAGCAATCAGGCTGCTCACTCTCCAGTCACTCTGACCACAGTACTTTCCAGGCCAGTATCAGGACTTAGGGCCCATCAGAGTCAAGCAACCTAACAAATGCATGGCCTGTGGTAGGCTACTTAACTGGCTACACCACCTGCTTGGTTGGGAAGAGCAGCACAACAGCTCAGAAGATCAGCAACAGCAATTCAGTGGCTGCTCAAAGCATTTACCATATAATAGCTCCTGTGCCTGCTAGTCCCCAGCTGTTTCCCTGCCTTGGCTCACTCCAGGTATCCTGATTCTGTGCCTTGGCTATGATTCCTGGCACCTGTCTTCATCTCTGACCCTTGACTCTGACATCTGGTCTCTGACTCCAGTTCTAATCCTGGGCTCTGATTCCTGGCTGCTGACCCTTGCTCTAACAACTAAGCACAATTCTCCACACCACAGTCACTGACAGCAAACACCACTGTGCTTTTGGACTGAGTGGCTCTCTATGAAGTTCTAAAATCATTACTAACACTACAAATGCAGTTCTCCCAACCCCACTCAGGGAAGGGAGATGATGATCATTTTCTGAAGCAATAACCTCCCCTGGTAGTCCCTTTGCTGCCCAAGATCTGAACCAGGACCTATGCTGCCAGAAAAGGATTAGATCCTATGTGAATCTGGCCCTGAAACGACACATGCAGTTATTAATGAGAGTGCAGCAATCTATACTAGAACATGCAACTTTTGTACCATGTGGGCAGCACAGTCCAGAGCAGACATGTACCTTGAATGTATCTGCAAAAGCATGGGCTTTACGTTTCCAGAGCTCTTGACTAGTAATTACATCAAAGTGAGGTTCAGTGCTCGATGCTGACAAACTTAACAGAGCACATCCAAGGGAGGGAGGATAAAGTTGGAAAGGCAACCTATGTCTAATCACATGAACAGAGCTGGCCTGAGGAGAAAAAATCAGGGTACAGCTTCATGTAACAGTATCTGCTCCAAAATTCTCTTTGGGCCTCTATCGACTTACACCTCACACTGTACTCCATTCTGTTTCCCCTCCCTATGTGCAGACTGCAGTAGGGGCTGTGGTCACCAGGATATTCAGGCTGAATACAAAGATAGGGGAATGGTAGGCCACATGAAGAAAACTGGCAAGGACTGCAGCATGAGAAAAAGTGCTGGAAGATATTAAAGAATTCTCAAGGAATTAATCTCCAGTTAGCAAGGAAGTAAAACTTCCTGTAACTAATAATAATGACTATAACCCTTCTGCTAGGTGCCAACAGCAGCAAGAAGGGCTGGTTTCAGTCTTTTTCTAGGTCCTTCTTTAGAATAAATAAAAGTAGGGCTTGATCCACCTCCCAGAGTTGTACTCTACGCATGGGAAATTAAAATATAATATAACCTGGTTGCTTTTCTAGTTGGCTCTCCTCCAATTCGCAAGTACTGAGAAGTCCTCGGGAACTTGGAACCAAATATGCTTTTTATTTGGGTGAAAAAACAGAAAGAAGAAAGACAACTGCCATAAATATATTTCCATAGAATAAAATGAGCAAAACCCAATACATGTATTGAAAGTATGGTCAAAATCACAGATCCCAGTATTCACTGTATGACTTGTTTCAGTCTAAAACTCATATTCATCAGGCAATCCTCACCCACCTACTTACAGATCCAGTTAGATTTAGTGGTAGTCAGGAGCATCTAGAAGTGGTTCTTCCTGTCGTCTCTAGTCCAGAAAAATCTGCACAAGTAAGTTCTCTTCTTACTTGTAGTTATCTGATCTAGTTTTATGACATCAGCTCTGCCACTGTTGAACGGCTTCTGCTACAAACCAACTCTGCTCCACTGCTGCTGATCTCGTTGGACTTCATTGCAACATCAAGTCAGCATTGTCACCACTATTGCTGCAGCACAGTCTAGCCTGGGCTGGGCTGGTCCAGTCCCACAGAATCAATCTACCCACAGTTCACAATCTCCAGATGGAGAACCTAGAACAAAACAAGACCCTCGGTAAGAGTGACTGCTCCCTAGAACAGAATGTTCAGTCACTCAGACAGAATCTTTTATCTTCTCCCCATTTCCAAATCAAGGTCTATTGGTAAAACCAGGATGTCCCACTTACTCCAGCATATATCTTGCACAATGCCTATGTCCCTTTACAAGAATAATCTAGTATTGTATATTCAATCAGAACATAGACACATTCTGGCTACGTCTACACTGGCATGATTTTCCGGAAATGCTTTTAACGGAAAAGTTTTCCGTTAAAAGCATTTTCAGAAAAGCGCATCTAGATTGGCAGGACGCTTTTCCGTGAAAGCACTTTTTGTGGAAAAGCGTCCGTGGCCAATCTAGACGCTCTTTTCCACAAAAAAGCCCCGATCGCCATTTTCGCGATCAGGGCTTTTTTGTGGAAAACAGTACTGTGCTGTCTACACTGGCCCTTTTGCGCAAAAGTTTTTCGAAAAAAGACTTTTGCCCAAACGGGATCAGCATAGTATTTCTGGAAAAGCACTGACAATCTTACATGAGATCGTCAGTGCTTTTGCGGAAATTCAAGTGGCCAATGTAGACAGCTGGCAAGTTTTTCCAGAAAAGCGGCTGATTTTCCGGAAAAACTTGCCAGTCTAGACACAGCCTTTGATTAAAACAACTAAGCACATTATATGGAACTATGGATTAGCATCTTTATAATTCATGTAAATGAAGGTGGCCAGACCAGTCATTCCCCTATACAGGAACCAGAGAGTTCCATCCTCCTAAGCCTTCTAGCTCTGAGGCTCACACAATCTTGCAAAACTTTGTTTCATTGAACATTCTTTTCCAGCAAAATGTGACCTTCAACATTTCCACTCCTGCAAATGCATCCTAACCAATGAGCTGCAGCCATCATGTTCCCCTTAGCTTCATGCAGTGATTGACACAGACTGTTGGGAACTGTCCATTGTATATCAGCAGCACACTTCAAAATAGACTGCTTCTGAAAAATGGAACTATTTGTGTAAATAAGGTGGGTGGAATTCATCGGTGGGCAGAAGTCTCACCTGAGCCCTAGGTGATATATAGGTCCTCTGGGGATGGATCTCATCTATCTCGAGTAAAGTTCACTAAGTTTGGCACTAAAGCTGCTGCAGAGGGAAAGACCAGCTACATACTTAAAAGAAAAAGTCAGGAGCAAAGGAGGTCTCTAAATCCTTGTGGTAATTATCTGATATGCTTCTGCTTCCTCACAGTAGGCAGATTTTACAGCACCACATCCATACTCATGTACAAAGTATGATAGGCAATGTCAGCAGTAATAAAGAAAAATGGAAACATGAATCCAAACAGACTAATCCTAGAAACTTTCAGCAATTTTCTGTCAGGCCCTAATAGAATCATTTGAGTAATTTTGTTTTCATTAATAGATACAGTGAATAATATTTTATCAGGAAGTTTTAAATTATATTAGGAAAAATGAACATTTGAATGATAGAACAGAAACAGGAGATAAAATTTCAGGTTAAAAAAGATTTTTTTAGGTCTAATTTCCTTAGATAGTCTTCTGACATTAGTCATGGGAATGACATTACTGTCCATGCCACTGCATTTGATACACTGCCTGTAGTTATCTGGAAATGGCAGGCATCTTTGTCATTCTAGTATGTTGATATGTTGAGAAAGGAAAGTGTCTTCTGGCATCATATATGTTTTCTCCAATAATATCCTTATTAGCCTTCCGTCTGCTCACGCTGCATTACCTGGATGACTGGTGCAATATGTTTTCATTAAGAACTGAAAGCAAAATGTGGAGGGTGTGTGACTACACATTCACAGGATATCAGCAACAAATGGGATTCTTTTTGTTGTATTGCAGAAATGTGAAACTGAATGGCATGCCTAAGCAAAAAGGAGAGGAAACCATTCCAGCCAGTGATATTCTGATGCTGCCAGGTGTACCTATTTTAGTCAGTTATGGAATTGTTGCTGGTTCACATGTCTTATATATCAACAGTGTTAGGTTCTTTATCATTTATTTAGCATCTAAAAGGAACGTTGTTCCATCAAAAAACATCTCCAAGAGTACAATGCTTTTGCAATGTCATGCAGATTGAATTGACCTGGTCAATATTTAGGTACTATAGAAACGGACACTTTATATAATTCTGAGTTAGACAAACAGATAAGAATACTGTTGATTGCAAAAAGCAATCATTCATTCCATATAATTTACCCAAAGGCTGTTCATAGACAGCAAAGCAAAGCTGTCACAAATACAAACCCATATAAATATCTGTCTCATGATAATTCTTATGTGATATGCTCTCCTAGACAGTTTGTAAAGCACTCTATTAATTGCACAACAATTCTGCCATATGATTATGAATGTTTGCAGATTATTTGCAAACAGACTGAAGACTGGTCCTGCTTATAGTCTTGGAATTCAAAAGAGGTCTATAGAAAGAAGGCTGAAAGCCATCTAAATCCAGTAATATTATTTCTGTTTCTGTTTGGAAGTCTTAGTGTGTGTATCTAGATGAGGCACTCAGCAAAGTTAATTCTAATTAAATTTGTAAATTCACTTTGGAAATGAATTAATGCAAATTGAATGAAGATCATTCTAATTTTAAATAAGAGGGTCCACACAGGGGTTTAGGGAAGTTTGACTGAGGCACTGTAAAAACTAATTCAGATTAATTTTTCAGTGGACCCATGTAAACAAGCCTGAAAATTTGACTGAAATTTTCAAAAGGATTTAGGTGTCCAATGCCTGGAGGCACAGACTGTAAGGGTATGTCTACACTACCCCGCTAGTTCGAACTAGCGGGGTAATGTAGGCATACCGCACTTGCAAATGAAGCCCAGGATTTGAATTTCCCGGGCTTCATTTGCATAAGCGGGGAGCCGCCATTTTTAAATCCCCGCTTGTTCGAACCCCGTGTAGCGTGGCTACACGGGGCTCGAACTAGGTAGTTCGGACTAGGATTCCTATTCTGAACTACCTAGTTCGAGCCCCGTGTAGCCGCGCTACACGGGGTTCGAACAAGCGGGGATTTAAATATGGCGGCTCCCCGCTTATGCAAATGAAGCCCGGGACATTCAAATCCCGGGCTTCATTTGCAAGTGCGGTATGCCTATATTACCCTCCTATTTCGAACTAGGAGAGTAGTGTAGACATACCCTAAGCTCTTTGGAACAAGTACTGTCTTTCACAGTCCATGCATATTGGGTCCCTCTGAAGCCTCTGAAGCTATGTCTACATTGCAGAGTTTTATCTTTGATATCCTGGAAAAACTCTGCTGCGTTCAGGGAACATGTCTGATCTTCTGAATATTTTTTTCGGAAGAGCAGACATGCTTTTTTAGCATCCCTGTAAACCTCATTTTACAAGGAAAAAGGGATGTTCTGAAAAAGTGGGATTTTCTGACATTTGGCCCAGTGTAGACGGGCCAAATGTCAGAAAAGCCTCTTCCAAAAAAAGAAGTAGAAAAAGCGACACAAATTGCGATTTGCAATTTGCGTCACTTTTTCCAGAAGAGCAGTGCAGTGTAGACATAGCCTGAGCGCTGCTGGCCTGCAGAATAATAAACTGTGCAATAAACCAAATCTTTACAAAACGTGTGTGTAAAACATCCCCTATGTTCTTTGCAAAGTTTCTGATGTATAGTTCCCCTGAAAAAATATCAGTGAATCACATGGCATTGGAGTCAGGTTGCTGACTACACAGAAGTGTAATGATTTTCATCAATCTCTGGAAACCTTACACAAACCATGGAAACATCCTGGAACAATACACCTGTCCCTGGGACAGATACTGAAAAATAATTACTCATTCCTTTCTGTTCTACTTCCAGATGCTACACAATGGCTGCTAATAAAGATGCATGGCCTTTTATGTCATCCATCTGTGTTTCCAAAAGCAGATATGAACCCATGTTTTCCACTGAGTCTGCTCTCTATGTAGAGGAACTTAAACCTGGGAAAGACAACAAAACCTTTATGTGACCTTTACTTGCTTAAGCCTTGTGTAACATTCCTGCTAGTTTGTCATGTAATGTAGGTCAGTCCTGAATTAACATAGGCTTCTTAACTATTATATGATTAGTAATTGTGCTACATTTACCAGTCAGAAATTGCTGATAATATTTCTCCTTTAGTTGAACCTGGATAGTAAGACAATAAATGTGCCATTTTATTGTTATTTATTAATATTACATTGCCATCAATTTTAATCATGTAATATGTTACGTTTCATATCAAAGGTAATGAGACAGAGAGGTTGACATATGGGGATATGCCAAAATGCTGGTTTGATCATCCAAATTTGGGTCCTATAAAAGCACACAATTTTCAGAGCTGTGTTCCTACCTAAATGAAACCAGACTACCTAAAAATTGCAGCCACTTCTGGGTTGAAATATGGCAACCCTTTAACAGGTCACAGCAACTCTACAATTCAATTTAGAATATAAAGGGAATAAGAATAGGGCCACATCCTCACCTGATGTTAGCTGGCATGGCTCCACTGAAGTCAAAAGAATCATTCCGATTTACATAGGCTAAAGATATGGCTTAGACTGTATTCCACTGAAACAGTAGAGGAAATTAAGAATGAAAGAACTGTAGTAACTCACACTGGAATATCCTTATTCATAAAACATTGGTTCTGAAATGAAGGGTCTGGTATACACATGACGGCAGACACCAGACTTTCTTAAACGACATTTTAATAACAGCAGTCACCTGGATTTCAGAAAAGGTTGGAGTATTATCCTAAACTTTGTAGCAGCAACAAGATGAATCCTAACCTTCAATATTAACATAACTATACCATCACCATAAGACATTATTAGAAACTTTAATTATTTATTGTTCCACTTTGGGTAGAATTAAGAATGTTAAGACTCTAAGGGGAACTAATAACCACTCATTGGCATGGTGCAAACCACAGAGGAGAGAATGCTAGTCTGTTTAAAGCTTTCAGTCCTCTAGGAGCACCATCTCTTGCATGCTAGCGACCATTGCACTGTCACCATTTTTTCTTTATTGCAAAAAGATCTAAGTTGTAGCATTTGGATCTAGAAATGGCTTAGTGTCCAGTCTTCCTTAAAATATCAGGTGGTTTTAGATTCATTGTTCTGATTTGATATGCTAGGGAGTCCTGAGTCACAACGCTCAGGTTCATATCTTATTTGAATTTTCCCCAATTTCAGGACAGGTTAGATGTAGTCTCCAAATGTAAATGTGAGCTTGGGGAACGTTTGTTTGCTTTTACTTAAAGGAAGTGTCAGAAAACACAAACAGTGATTTGGTGGAAATAGTTCCATAGGGTTAATTGAATTTGAACGTGCCAGGGTGTGAATAGGATCAAGAGTCAGAGAGTCAGAGCAAAGCAAATCATTCTTTGTCCGAGAGTTGCTTAAGCAACTAAGTCTATTTAGACACTGTATCTCTCCAGCTATGACTCCTAATTTTTAGTTATCTGCAGTTCATCTTCCTCTAAAGTTGGCCATGGTTACCAAATTGAAATGACAATAAATAGGGACATTTCCCTTGTTTCTCTAGAGCACTGCTGAGGCAGAATACTCAGCCATGGGTGGGAACAGCCCATCCTTCAACAGCAGTTCATCTGACTTACAAGGTCGATCAATAAAAAAGACCATAGAAAAAGCTCACTCTGTCTTCATCTAAGGACTCAATATCAGGGCATCTCTTGTCCTGCATATGAAAGGAGATCACAGCACAATGTTTCTCCACTGGCAGGAGAATGCTGCATATATCCTATGACCATCATTACTCAAGTTGCCCTTGTCACCCCTTCTCTTATCTAGCTGATATATGCTCTGTGTGACTAAGTCTGCAGGCATAAGCCACATGTGGAAAGCTATTTTGTTGATTTCTTGGTTTGAAGACCAAATCTTGAACCCATTTAAGACAACAGGCCACATTTAATGCTTTTTTCCCATTTGACTTCCCTAAGGGAAGGATTGGTATAGTTGTGTCTGCCTGTGATATTTGGATCAGTTTGTGTTGATCCATTGCTATGAAGTATGCCCACTGGTAATATTGATGGAAATAGTGGCCCATAGTTAAGGTTGTCCATCACTCTCTTTTATAAGTCCCTGTGAAGGGGAGCGATCTTCCAAACGGGTCCGAACCTCTTCCTTCTCCCCTTTTGCGTATTGCCAAACCTTGGTCTGCCGGGAAGTTGCCATGGCTTCCCAGCAAGCTATTACCCTGAGCGTGAGGGTATCAGGGATGTGAGGGGGGCCTCGGCCCTCCCTCTCTCCAGGCCCCAGCCCAGGGCCCTAAGGCGGGGGTGTCCACGCCATCTGCCTGGCATGTTTCAGCCGCCACCGTTCCTTCTCCTGCTGTGGGGGGGAGGGGGCAGTCGGCCAGCCGCCGTCCTCCTCTGGGGTCCGATCTGGGGCTGTGTGGGGTTTCGTCACCCCATCACAGTCCCTATTTTCAATTGCATGTGCACTTGCTAAACTTTAAGGCTTTCTCTAGACTGGCCAATTTTTCCGGAAAATCAGCCGCTTTTCCAGAAAAACTCGCCAGCTGTCTACACTGGCCGCTTGAATTTCCACAAAAGCACTGACGATCTCATGTAAGATTGTCAGTGTTCTTGCAGAAATACTATGCTGCTTCCATTCGGGCAAAAGTCCTTTTGCGCAAAAGGGCCAGTGTAGACAGCTCAGATTTGTTTTCCGCAAAAAAGCCCCCATTGCGAAAATGGCGATCGGGGCTTTTTTGCGGAAAAGTGCATCTAGTTTGGCCACGGATGCTTTTCCGCAAAAAGTGTTTTCCGTGCCAATCTAGACGCTCTTTTCCGAAAATGCTTTTAACGGAAAACTTTTCCGTTAAAAGCATTTCCGGAAAATCGTGCCAGTCTAAACGTAGCCTAACTGTTCAGGTTGAAATTTGTATGCTGAGTGCAAGCCCCATGCTGAAATGTGTGTGTGTGTGTGTGTGTGTGTGTGTGTGTGTGTGTGTGTGTGTGTGTGTGTGAAAGAGAGAGAGACTGTGTATATGTGTGTGTGTGTGTGTGTGTGTGTGTGTGTGTGTGTGAGAGAGAGAGAGAGAGAGAGAGAGAGACAGAGAGAGACAGAGAGAGAGAGAAAATATTAGAATTTACAGCTTCTAATCTCATGTCAGGCCCTTGTTTAATATGGAGGCTGACCAGAGAACTCGGTCAAGAACTCAGTGACTATGTCTACACTACATCTGGGAGTAAGTCTCTCAGCCTAGCTAAATAAACTTGTGCTGTCGGTGCTCAAGTGAGCACCCTAACAATAACAATGTGAACATTCTGGCTCTGGAAGCAGCTTATACTCCCAAGCCCACCGGACCCCTTGGAGTCTGAATCGGAATGTGCACATTGCCTTTTTTCATATGCTAGCTAGAGCCCTGCTAGCATTAGTCTATCTAAATAGGCTGGAAGCCTTACTCTTGGAAGCAGAGTAGACATACCCAGACGTTGCTGACACAATGATTAAAACTTGCATAAGTAAGCGATTCTGTGATTTGTGGTGTTGTGTCATGGGGCTTTAAGACTAGCAGAATGAGAAGAGATCTATTAAGGACACAGAGAATCTTCCATAAGGACAACAAACCCCTTGTCACATTAAGTATTAGCAGTGAAACCATGGCTACTACACATACACTCACATATGCAAGCTGTGTGCACGCAACACCCAAAATGCAGTGGAAATGAACCTGTGCTTCACAGGTGAAACAGGGAAGACACACAAGATGTCTCTGCAACTTTCTACGTGCCACTCAGCTGAGTTCCACATCATTTTCCTTCCAGAAGTATGAGGAGAAATTGTGGACTGCTCTTGACAACTCAACAGGATGACACTGGGCACATCATCTTCTTTGTGCCGCTGCTTACCATTACAAGTGCAAAGTGTCACTGTGATTTATTGTTAGTTACCCTTAGGTATTCTATCATATGGCGTACCTGAATCACTTAAAGCCCGGAAAATTTATTTCTATAGCAAGTAAGTGATGAGGCTAGCAAGATCTCTCAATGCTGTATTGGGACATTTCATGTATTAGGATTATTTTAGCCATATGGTTAGGCCAAAGTACTGCAAACAGAACATCCTTCACGTTCCTAATTTTTCAAAATTTCTACATCACCCTGAAGTCCAAGATATCTGAGGGACTGGCAGCTTTACTTTCATTTCTTTCCCCAATGCTGTAAAGCCTGTATTTTGTTAATCCTTTCCCTGTTTTTGAAAGGTTGAGAACTCTAATCATAATTTAGGGATATTGACTCTCTTGCATCCATATAAAATCTGCAAGGGGCAGAGACCTGACAATCAGGACAGATTCTATAGCTTGCAGATGTGCATAGCCCACGAGGGAATTCAAATTACTGAACCATGGCCATTATTTTCCCCAGAAACCCTGCTTGTGATAGCTGAAGACAATGACCCAGTCACTGTGAAGTGTGAGTGCAGAGTCAGGAGGGTAAAGCCACTAGAGATTTGTGGAACTGTCACTATTAGATTTACTGCCCCCCAAAATCACTTTGTTATCTGCAGCAGGGAAGAAGGAATAAGGCCATGTATCACCGTTAAACAATGATGCTAGTTGTTTGTACTTCTGCAAGAAAGGACACACATACAAAACTCCTTTTTGTGATCATGAGTGATTTGAGCACACAGCGCCCCCCTTCCCCCACCACAAAAAAGGTTATACACCAAAGATAACATTTTATTCACTAAATCACAATGGTCTTAATTAAAAGCAGCAAAAATAAGCAGGGAAGAATCCAAACTGACTATCAGAGCTCATATAACTGGATCCTTTTTATTATTACTAAGTGAGCTAAGGATAGAGTATCAGACTTAACTCTAAAATTCCTTGCTTTATTAGATTCAATTCTGAAAGTAAGACACACGCAGAAATTAGGGAAATTTGGAGGTTCTTTGTTTGTTTGTTTGGAGTGTAGAAGCCAGCGGGAGGAATTTATGAGAGTTCCTTCAAAGAAAAATCTTCCAAAAGTTTCATCATATTTTTTCTTTAACATTTTTAATTATAATGAGACATGGACAATAGCCTAAAACAGCCTCGTTATTTTCTACTATGTGTAGTAAATACACATCAATGAATGCTGAAGTGTAGTTATCTCTTACTCAATGGTCCATAATGCATAAATTTATCATCATTATCATTTAAAATTTATATTCCAATAACAGCCAGAGTTCTTCATCAGGATAGGGCTTCTTTTTTCTAAGTGCTATATAAACGCAAATAAAAATACTATGTGATATCTTGGTTTCATTTCTTTCAATACTCGCATTATCTTTAATGGGCTGAGGATTTCACCCATTGGCTTTGCCCCAGCATTTGCAATCCAAGATAACAAGTTATATATAGGAATAATTGATAGAGAGGAATCTAATAAAATAAATGCGTTTTTTTCATAAAGATAATTTCCCTCTTTTTTTTGCTTTTTACAGTCAATAGATATGATGTGCCACCTCTCCTCATCTGCCTCTTAACCTATTGCTAATTGTTTTCACAAGTCTAGTATACAATTTTTAAAAGCTCTGTAACTTACTAGTGTATGTCCCATTGACTTTGGCTCCTAAATGTCTAAATCACTTTCAAAAATGGGCTTAAGCTCCTAAAACAGTTAGATATTTTTGAAAACATTACCACTGGTCTACTGACACTGTTTGTATCTATTTAACTATTTTGGTTAGGGGGTGTATCATTCTGCTGGCCAGGAGAGAGGAGGAGGAGAGCCGGGGCTACTGTGCTACAGCCTTGGCCCAGCAGCCTGGGAGAAGAGCCAGGGCTCCTTACGCACACAGAGAGTGGGGTTGGTGACCATAGCGAACAGGGGATGCAGCCCCCCAACTATCTCTTTAATTTCTAGTATAGGTTAAGCAGTATAATTTTTGTGCGTGAAGACAAATGCAGCAAAGTGGGTCTTGAGGAGAGACTCGAAAGAAGAGCACATGGTGGCTTTAGATAATGTTGACCCATAAGTAAGAGGCAGGGTGGGAGACAGGGTGGAGATGTTCCCATGAGAAGATGGCAGATGTGTGGACAAATCTGATACCACTAATGCATAAAAAGCTATTCAGCAGACATTCAAGGTGCTGCTTGACTTCTCTACTCAGCAGATCTGAGTCTTCCAAATAAGGAGCTAGCATTACATTCCCACGGGACTTCCCTTCACCTTGTAACCAACTTTGTCTGCCTATTTCTTCCTGAATTCTTTAAACAATTACAGTATATCAAAGAAGAGTTGGCCCCAAAGTGTGAGGTTAAACTAAGGAGCTAGGATTTCTCTACTTGACCTAAAGAGTTTTTTCTCCATTGTGAGAGCTGAGTGACTATAGTAAAGATTTTCAAACATTCATTTCCATAAAAACCATTCATTTGCTTTTATGGTATTTGTGGCATTTTTAGCTCCTAGTGTCTGAGACAGTTAATGCCATTTTTCTCTAGTTTCTTTGCAAGAATGGTCATCTAAACATAAAAGGTCTGATTTACCACTATTAAGTTCACAACTTACTTCTCTAAACTATACTTCTTTCACTTTACATACACTTTACTCCATAATTTTTGGCTAAAAGTGGAAAAACAAAAATACCACTTCATGTTATCTCCTGCTCAGCTGCAACTGAGTAATGCTGGATCTTTTAAAATGTCTAGCTCAATTTCCAAAACCAAAAAATCAGGTTCATCTTCATATGCTTCTGTAAAAACTTCCAGACACACACAAGGTCTGAAAAACACAAGATCACTTTAGATGCTTATCTGGAATTCACATTGCTAAGGTTTGTTCATTGCTAATAACAATTCTTATGTATTGGTAGAGAACCTAGTGAACACTCGTTTTCTACTAGTTTTGTTAGAGAACATAATTAACATTAAAAACGAAAATCCAGCACTCCAACGGCAACTTGAGCCAAATGCTAGACAGTAGAACTCTAAGGTCTTTGCCTTCAACCCACATATTAGAACCAGGATTTACTGTGACTCTGTACAGCAGAGGATTAATGGAATGAATCACCTTACTTCCCCTAAGATTTGCCTAGGCATGTGATTTGTGTCTGCTAAGCTGGTATAATGATGAACAATCCTTTTTATTAACATGGCTAAAAATAGAAACTGCAGTAAAACCTTACATAAACTAGAAGTGACACGTGCCAACTCATGCCCAAATCCCCCACTGAGCTTTTTAGGTCTATGAGATATTGGCATCAAACAAACAAGATGACTATTTTGAGAAAACAGGTAAACAATAGAAAGCTACTCTTGTGCTTTTCTCTAAATGCTGTAAGCACAAGGTCATGATTTCCCTTTATGTACTTTTTCCACAAGGTAATTTAATACTGTATATAGGTATGTGCGTGCACAAGCACACACAAACACGCACAAGCAGAGTTCACTCCCTGCCCATTTTTGAGTGGCTTGCACTACTGGTCAGGAATACAGAAGAGAACTACAGTTGTAAATGTGTCCTGATACTGCCCAGAAAGTACAATAGAGGATGGGTGCCCTCTATCCCATAATCTTTCTTTCTTTCTTTCTTTCTTTCTTTCTTTCTTTCTTTCTTGTCAGAGTGCACATATCAAATTACAAATCTTTTGTTGTCTCTATGGCTACATCTAGACTACAGGCTTCTTTTGGAAGAAGCTTTTCCAGAAGAGATTTTACAAAAAAAACTTTTTTTGAAATAGAGCATCTACACAGCAAAAGTGCATCGAAAAACTGATCTGCTTTTTCGAAAGATAGCATCCACATTGATTGGAAACTATATTGCATTTCAGTTGTGATTACTGTGGATGGAGTGGCTACCAGGGCACCTGTGCTTTTTTCCTGGAGGCCTCTTCTTTCGAAAAAACACTCTCTTCTCCGTCCACAGACACCTTTTTCCGAAACAGCTTTTTCGGAAAAAGGCTTCTTCCTCGTAGAAAGAGATTTAATGCTGTTGTAAAAATCCCCTCTGTTCTTTTGACATCCTGTTGAAAGAACACAATAGCAGTGTGGATGTAAGTATAGTTTTTCCAGACAAATGGTCGTTTTTCTGGAAAAACTCTGCAGTATAGACATATATATAAAAGTTTTTCCTGATGATGTCATCACACTCTCTGATCATGAAAGCTGCCAGAGAGAGGGGGGTTGACAAGCATAGCAAGCAGCGGGCACAACCCTCTAGTTTGTCATAAGAAAGAAAATCCAAGGGAGATAAATTCAGTGTCCATCTTGTACAGTAGATTCTGAGAGTTCAGTTATTTACAATTTACAGGAAACAAAACAAGAGTACAGACTTTTCCTGATAAAGGCCGCTTCCTTATTTGAAGCAGCCTTTTTAAAGACGGCATTTTACACATTTAGGCCTGATCCTGAATGGTCTTTCACATGAGCAGTCAGACCCCTGCAGCCACATAAAGCTCAAATGACATCACAGAGACTCTGTAAAGGCACAGAAGTTATCCACATGACTTAGCTCTCAGAATTGGAGCAATACTAATATTTAACATTTATAGCATGGTAGCACTTAAAAGGAAAACCCAGTAGAGGCCTTAATGTGCTGGGCACTATATAAATCTTCTCTCCAAGATAAGTCGTAATCTAAAAGACCAGACATAACAGGTGGATCAGACAAACAAGCAAGCCAAGGTAGCAGATAGGTGAGAGTAGGAAACATCCATTAACAAAATATTTGTATTGGCTGATGTTGATTGTTACCAATGAGAATTAGTTGTACCTTGAGACCTATGTTTTAGAATGAAATGTTTTAATTAGTAGCTCATGTCCTACAACTAAATCAGTTTATTAAATCCTCCTCTTAAATACATATACATATGAAAAAATGACAGTCTTTTCTTAAGTTTTGCCTATTCTTGGTAAGTTTAAAGCGCAAAATTAGCAATGCAATCATGAGAAAAAGAATCAGAGACGTCTTCAAGCTGTCAAGTGCATTTAACTGGATGATTAATTGGCAATGCTCTGGCCAACCCTTGGGTCCTGCTAAAGGCCATGCCCCTTAACATGCACCTGCCACTGTAAGACTGATTGCAGAAAATGGATGTCTTCACTATTTTTGCAGCTGTTAAATGCTTTAAGGAAATCTTTATTCATCAACAACAGAAACTTGAACTTGTCTAATCTCAGGGGGATTACAATGAATGTAATTCTAGTTCTTAAACTCATGTACGGAAGCAATATTTTAGAATCTTTTGAAAGCCTAGGATATCTGGGATATTATTTTTCCATCCGTGCATATTTGCTTTAGTGTGACTTTGCTTTTGTGCCTCATCCTCTTTTACCTCATAAAGATGCCTTGTGACAGCAAATAGTAGGCATTTGCTATCTCTGGGCCACCTGATTTATGTTGCATAGCACCCTACTCTGTGAGTAGACCAATAGAGTTTGGTAGAAATACTCAGTAAAGTGCAGCGCAGTGTGCAGAGAATGGCTGAATTTAGCACTGAGAGAAAGAAATTTTAACTTATAAACAGAGAAATGCTAAGATGAGTGAAGTGTAGAGTGGACCATCAGTGGGAAAGTGACACAAGGCAAGTGAAGTTAATCAGGGTTTCTTGAGAAAATGCTACAAGATTTTAAAGAAATTATAAAAATCCTTCATTTGGCCAAGGAAACACTACTGAACCACACAGCTCAAAAGGCATTTCGGATATTCATTAGGTATTTGTGTTCAAATATATTGATTTTAATGACAAGTATGTCTTCTCTCCACCCAGTGTCATCTTCTTCTCTGCTGTCTATTACCCAAGGAACTCACTCCCAATAGAATATAAATACAATAATATGATATAATAGCTTTGAAAACAAGTGCTTTGACCTTATCAAAATTAAATTGTTTTGATGTTTTTTAGTCTAAATGTTTTATGAAATTCATACACTGCCATTCCTACAAAACATTTTTATTTTGTCCAATCAGCATTTTCTACTGGGAAACTGTTCAGTTGGAAATCTGTTGACCAGATTTAATTATTATTATTATGCCAACCATATATAGACACAAAAGAAGATATACTCCCTGAGACTAAGAAGTAACAATCTAAGATTCTGTTTCACTTGTAACTAACTCACATGAAATCTCCTGGACTTCAGTGGAGCTAATCGGTGGCTATAGACCAGAGTCAATTGGAAGGCTGAGGCCAGATTCAAGACATAACATAGAATCATAGAATCATAGGGATGGAAGAGACCACAGGAGGTCATGGAGTCCAGCCCACTGCCCAAAGCAGGAATAACCCCAACTAAATCATCCCAGCCAAGGCTTTGTCAAGCTGGAACTTAAAAACCTCTAGGGATGGAGATTCTACCACCTCCCTAAGTAACCCATTCCAATGCTTCACCACCCTCCTAGTGAATTAGTTTTTCCTAATATCCAACCTAGACCTCCCCCACTTCAACATGAGACCATTGCTCCTTGTTCTGTCATCTGTCACTACTGAGAACAGCCTCTCTCCATCCTCTTTGGAAACTCCCTTAAGGTAGTTAAAGGCTGCTATCAAATCCCCTCTCACTCTTCTCTTCTGCAGACTAACTAAGGCCAAATTCCTCAGACTCGCCTCATAAGTCATGTGCTCCAGCCCCCTAATCATTTTGGTTGCCCTCCACTGCACCCTTTCCAATGTGTCTACAACATCCTTTCTGTAACGGGGGGGGGGCCCCAGAACTGGACATAATACTCCAGATGTGGCCTCACCGGTACCAAACAAAGTAGGATAATCACTACTCTAGATCTCTTGGAAATGCTCCTCCTAATTCACCCTAATATACCATTAGCCTTCTTGGCGACAAGGGCACATTGTTGACTCATCCAGCTTCTCATCCACTATAATCCCCAGGTCCTTTTCTGCTGAACTGCTATTTAGCCAGTCGGTCCCCAGCATGTAACAATGCTTGGGATTCTTCCATCCCAAGTGCAGGCCTCTGCACTTTCCTTGTTGAACATCATGAGATTTCTTTTGGTCCAATCCTCCAATTTGTCTAGGTCACTCTGGACCCTATCCCTACCCTCTAATGTATCTACCTCTCCCCCTAGCTTAGTGTCAAACTTGCTGAGGGTGCAATCCATCCCCTCATCTAGGTCATGAATAAAGACATTGAACAAAACTGGCCCTAGAATGAATCCTTGGAGCACGTGACAAATGATGACTACCTTTCTGGTTTCTGAAGTCAGTGGGAGTTTTGCATGAGGAAAAAGTTCAGACTTTATATCTATATTTTTATTTTTAATTATTTTCTTATTCTCCATATTTTAGGTATAATTACTGTATTGAGCCATGTTTTAACATTTAAAATACTCTTAAAGAAATAAATGACGAGAGAGAAAGCATCACCTATACACAATGCTGACTTGTGTTCTGCACCTATCCAAAACTGATAGTCATATAAATATCTACCGTTGAGTTAGATTTTAATTCCATCCCCTGAAAACATTTCAATGCACAGCATGGCCCAGAATAATTATTTTCTCATATCACATTCAACTATTGAGGTTTCTGGTCTCAGGAACAGAAATGATAGTTTGTTACACCTCTGTCAGTAGTATTAGATATTGCCAATTTAACAGCAGAAAGGATTACAGAGCTTGCATTTTGCCTTTCTCAATCTCATCCAGGCTCATTTGCATCATGGTAGCAACAAAATGGAAAGAAAACAGCTCAGTCTGCTGTTTAGGTTTCATTTGTAGAAATTCACTGCTATTGGCATTTTCATCAGTTAGTATCTGGGGCTACTAAGAAGTGTTCACATTTCATATTGTGGGGCTATGTCTACGCTGAAGGCTTCTTGCGCAAGAATGGCCGTTCTTGTGCAAAAACTTGCAGAGCATCCACACAACAAGCCCATTCTTGTGCAAGAAAGTTTACAGTAGATTGTCAAAAGAGAGGGCTTTTTGCGCAAAAAAAGAGCTCTTGCGCAAAAAGGCTAGTGTGGAAGGGAACAAGGGTTTCTTGCACAAGAAACCTCTATGGCTAAAATGACCATCAGAGCTTTCTTGCACAAGAGAGCGTTCACACTGCCATGAATGCTCTTGTGCAAAAGCACATGGCAGTGTAGATGCGCTCTTCTGCAAGAACTCTTGCGCAAAAAGTTCTTGTGCAAGAAGCCTGCAGTGTAGACATAGCCTGAGTGTGTGCAGGAATGCTAGAGTGCGTGTCCTACACAGGGAATGTTTACACTGCAGAGTTTTTCCGGAAAAATTACTGTTTTTTCTGGAAAAACAACACTTAGACGTCCACACTGCAGTTGTGTTCTTTTGACAGAAAGTCAAAAGAACCAGGGGTTTTTCCAACAGTGGTAAACCTCTTTCTATGAGGAAGAAGGCTTTTTCCAAAATAGCTCTTTTGGAAAAAGGCATATGTGGATGGGGAAGAGGGAGTTTTTTCAAAAGAAGAGGCCTCCAGGAAAAAGCACAGGTGCCTTGGCGGCCACTCCGTCCATACTAATCAAAACTTAAATGTGAGATAGCGTCCAATCAATATGGACCCTATCTTTCGAAGAAGCACATCACTTTTTCGATGCGCTTTTGCTATGTGGACATTGTCTTTCGAAAGAAGTTTTTCCAGAAGACCTCTTCCGGAAAAGCTTCTTCCAAAAAAAGCCTGCAATCTAGACATAACCACAGTGGCTACCACATGTCTTTAATCTCTCGGGACTCAGTACTTAACATCAAACTGGGTTTTTGAGTTTATTTTCTGGCTGCATCTTGCAGGACCCCACCCAAAATAAGCCTGAGCACACAACTCCAAAATTTGTTAGAATTCATTTGATTCCTCCCTCTTCTTTATTTGGCTTGTGCCCCTCTCTTTTAAAATGCTGGCTCTTTCCAGATCTTGTAGCTTGTTCCTATATAACGTTTCCTAAAAGTTACTCTCTCCTCACCAGCCAAACTTTCAAATACCCAATTCACACCTTACATGAATTTCATTTACCGCCTTTCCACCTTCCCTCTTTACCTCCTCCCCTCTTCCAAATTGCCAACACTAGAAAACTGGGTTCTACCTTCTCCCACTGCTTTTCTGATCCTTCCAAATAGGTCATCTGAAGAAGTGGACTATGCACAAAAAGCTCATGATACCATCTATGTATTTTGTTAGTCTTTAACGTGCTACTAGACTATTTGTTGCTTTTTAAGTTAGGATCCAGTTGTGCTACCCCAAGCCTTTAAATATAAGAGTCAGGCCCTCCAAATTGTATAAGATTGGCTTAAAAATCATGAGATTTTTGAAAAACAGGGGTTCCTCTTTATTTGCTCTCTTGTTTTTTAGACCTTTTAGATGCACTGAGGCAATGTTTTTAAAATTTTCTCCACAACCATGAGGGCTGGAAATGTATTGTTTAAAAAAGGAAATCCCAGATTCTCGTAACATGACGTGACTCTAGGACCTGAGATTTTAACCACCATAAAGCCAACATGCAGTTAATGTGTTTTAAACCTCATGAGATACCAAGAAGACGACACACCTGGGAAATGTGATCTGTTTACGAGACAGGGAATTGGGGGAGCAATGATCATAGATTCATAGAATACTAGAACTGGGAGGGACCTCAAGAGATCATCAAGTCCAGTCCCCTGCCTCATGTCAGGACCAAGAACTGTCTAGATCATTTCTGATAGATGTCTATCAAACCTGCTCTTAAATATCTCCAGTGATGGGGATTCCACAACCTCCCTAGGCAACTTATTCCTGTGTTTAACTACCGTGACAGTTAGGGAATTTTTTCCAAATGTCAAGCCTAAACCTCCCTTGCTGCAGTTTAAGCCCATTGCTTCTTGCCCTATCATGAGGTCAAGGAGAACAATTTTTCTCCCTCCTCCTTGTAACACCCTTTTAGGTACTTGATCCAGGCCCTGTTGTGAAACCATGGTCAAATCTCTTAATCTTACCATGTCTATATTCCTTGTCTGTAAAAATGTATATCATAAAACAGTCCTGCCAGTGTGTGTGTGTATGTGTATGTGTGTGTGACAGTACTGCCAGTGTGTGTGTGTATGTGTGTGTGTGTGTGTGTGTGAGAGAGAGAGAGAGAGAGAGAGAGAGAGAGATGTGGATGAATAATTAATGTTTGTCAAGTCCTCTGAAATCCTAATATGAGAGAGACTGTAACGATGCAAAGTATTAATCTTATTTTGGGAAGAAAATCTGCTCCAAGCACTCAAAAAACCTGCATTGTGGGAACAATATGTTTGTTTTCATCAGCCTAGGTTTGTGCCAAAAGAAAAAGGATGCTATGAATAGCCCATATATAACCTAATTAGAACATAGTCCAGGATTAGAAGGATTTGTCTTTCTAGTAAAAGTAGCTCAGTTGCATAACATGCCTAATTTGTGAGTATATGAATGTCCAACAGCATAAACCAGGAACTTCAGCACAAAAGCACAGCTCTTTACAACTTGAAGTAGAAAAACTCCCTTATTTGCTTAACGTACAGTTGTAGGCTGGTCCAGCCCTAGAAAGAAGTGTAACATACAATCTGACAAGGTGTTATCCAATGTTTATCCGAAAGTTTACCATGGTATACTCCATTTGGTAGACTTTGCATAGTGCTGTGGGATCCTCTGGAGAGATGACACTATAGAAATGTAGCAGGTCATAATCATTCATCATTTGCTACTGTGTAATCTTCCTCTTGTTCTTCTATGTATATCACCCTTAGTTCCACTACAGGATAGTATACACAGTTCTTACTGAAACAGGTGTGGAATTTGAGGTTAGATTTCATTTTCTTCTCATAAAACATGAAAGAAATAGAGAAACAAATAGTAGAAAAGTAAGTGATAGTCGGACCTTTAAAAGTCAATTTCATCTGTGCATTTAACCATAAAAGCAGCATCTGCTCTGCTAAATACAGGTGTTTTATAACCTTGTCATTAATTGGAGGGGACATTATGTCATCATACATCAACAGTTAAAGTTGGTTAAAGTGCCACTTATCTCAGGTGCTATCATTAATCAGATCCTTTTCAGCTGGGTGTCTACAGATCCTCTATTAGTAAGCACATTATACAATGGAATATTTTCCCTTTTTTTTTAAACCAGCTTTGAATTAGTGGTTTGGAAAAAAGATACATGCAAACATTCAAGACACTCATATAGCACCCACAGTTCTTGCTCAGGCAAAAGTCCCACTGACTGGTAAAGCTTGCCAGATCAGTTCAAGAAATTGTAATGTATAACTTTTAATCCATGGATGCAAGAGGCCTTATAGTGCTACCATTTTTAAAGCAGATGTATATGGCCAAAGGAAACAACAGGGGCAAAGGCATCATAGAATGATGGATTACTAGGACTGGAAGGGACCTCGAGAAGTCATGAAGTCCAGTCCCCTGCTCTCATGGCAGGACCAAGCACTGTCTTTCCTGACAGATGTCTGTCTAACCTGCTCTTAAATAGCTCCAGTGCTGGAAATTTCACAACCTCCCTAGGCAATTTATTCCAGTGTTTAACCAGCTTGACCGTTAGAAAGTTTTTCCTAATGTTCAACTTAAATCTCCCTTGCCACAGTTTAAGCCCATTGCTCATCAGTTCCAGCTCTGCTTGTCCTGTACTTTAACTGCTCCCAAATGAACCAGGAGGTACATGAGCTGTGCTGCCAGCTGTAGAGTAGCTCCTACAGCCTGAGACGTTGTTGATTTCATTGGAACATCAATTATTAATCAGCAGCTCAGCACGGTAGTAGACGGGAAGTCCAGCAGCATATGTGTTAATGAATCACACATTAAAACTCTTTCTTTCCACACTGTTTTAAAGGGTGAAGACTGATAATACTGCAAGGCAGAACGCAGCATCACAACCTCTCCAAGCTGGCATCCCCTCAATGTGTTTCATTTATCTGCAGGGTCCATAGAGGATTATGTTATAAAAAGGGAAGAATTATATCCCATCCATCTATCAGTGGCATCTTTGATGGTCATAAGAAGTGCAGGCAGAAAAACAGCCCATTAGCAATTATTAACTGCAAGAGAAATGTAAGTAAAACAAATTGAGTGTGACATAAAAAAGTAAAGTAGTGAATGGGTTTTCTTTCCAAGAATTACATGAAGTCAAGTATCTTATTAAGTTCAAGAGAATTACATTTTACATGCTTTAGCAAGAGACATGTACCCTTTAGAAAATAATAATGAACTGCTTTTTTCGCATTCATTTACATACCTTTGATAAATTACTGCAACCAGATTAGGGAGATAAAATAACTAGTCTATTAATTACAATGATTATTATTTAATGGAAAATGGGATTCTGGGCAATGTGTATGGGAAAAGGAAAGCTTAGCAATGCATTATATGGATGTGGTATTTTATCTTACAGAGTAAGATAAGTGTCCGGCTCTTCCTGCAATCTAAAGAATATGTTCATTACCTGTGCAAGATTTATAAGTATAATTGAGTGTAATATTTTAAAGCTATTTGCTTTATTTCATAGTACATGGTGATCAAGGCAGTACTGCTTCTTTAATTAAACTGTGTAAATTCCTTAGTGAAGTTATCTAACAAGGGTTCCGTTTGTAAGAAAATTACTTTTTTTTATTTAAAAAGTTTGCATGATAACATAATAAGTGCACTCCTTAAATTAAAGTATATATATAAATATGTGTCAAATGGGCAAATGTCATGTTTATTACAAAAGACCTTCTTAATATAACTGTATATAAAATACATCATACTAGAAGATTTATCTGGCATTGCTCGGATCCTAAACTCAAATAATTTTTGTGATTTGGAAAATAAAATGAAAATGCACAATGCTTAATTGAAATCATTGCTCTGGGCTAGGGCAGGGGATGAGGAGTTCAGTATGCAGGCTGCCCAAGGGAGAGAGGATTACCCCAGCCCTCTCTCACCATAGCAGCTTGGGGCCAGGTGAGAAGTGCCTCTCCATGGCTGCTGCAGCAAGCTGGCAGAGGGGTGCATGTCCCCTGGCTAGAGCAGGTCCAGGTTTGTCTACCCCCTGCACTCCCCAGCTAGAGAGAGGAAGGCAGCAAACTGCACACTTTCCCCTTGTTCCCTGATGAAGGGGAACAGCCAGCAATGTCTCTATACGAATTGGGGAAGGGAAAGTTTCAGGCCCCTCCCTAAACAGCACCAGGGGAGTAGGAAGCTCTGGGCTGAGGCTGTCCCAGAAGGGGAAGGGCATGCCCCCAGCCAGCCCCTTTCACCTGCCTAGTGATTCTGTCTCATTTCTGTTTGTTTTTATGAGAGAAAATCCCATTCCAGGGACATCCTGTTTTCCTGTCATGACCAAACCCTTATGTTGCTTTCAGACATAAGAGAAGCTGCATACTCAATTTGGTGGTCCTAGCTCTTGCTGTTTAAGAAGAGTTCTTGAACAAACAGACAAACTCTCTTAAATATATAGTAGATATCTACTACAGCTGCAAAAAAATGTCCTCAAAGCTAGAAAATGCCAGATTCACAGTTGCCAGTGCAACCTTAATTCTGCCCTTTGTGCAATGGATGAGGTAAGATCCTGTAGAAGAAGCCTTTGGACATGAAATTAAAGACAACATTATAATTTAGAAGAACGAGGGCAGAGAATTAAGATTACCCAGACAACTATAAATCTGACATTCCATAGCTTTCAAGTGCTTGACCTTGGAACTGGAATAGCATTCTTTTAATATATTCACATGTGTATATAATTTCCTAAGGGTTTTTTGTCTTGTTATGCAAATATGCAATAACAAATTGTATTCTGTGCAACTAGCAGCCACATTGTCACGTGCATTACTGAATTAGCACTGAGGCTATGTCTAAACTGCAGGCTTCTTTCGCAAGAAGCTTTTCTGGAAGAGATCTTCCAAAAAAAAAACCTTCTTCCAAAAGAGCGCGTCCACACTGCCAAAGCTCATTGAAAAAGAGATCTGCTTTTTCAAAAGACAGTGTCCACACTGAATGGACACTCTCTTGTGATTGCTATGGACAGAGTGGCCACCAGGGCACCTGTGTTTTTTCCTCTTTCCCCTTCTTTCAAAAGAACTCCCTCTTCCCCGTCCACACACGCCTTTTCAGAAAACCCCCTCTTCTCAATTTTTTTTCGAAAGAATGCGATTGCAGTGTGGATGTAAGTGACTTTTTTTGGAAAAATGGCCATTTTCCAAAAAAAAAACCTCCGTAGTGTAGACATTCCCAAAATGTTACCAACTAAACAACCTGACATACTATATTAGCTATCAGCAGTAGATGGCTGTTATTCCAGAGTGGAGACCCACTCATCCCTCTCTCACTCAAGAGGGAAGGTAACTCCTATCCTAGAGGTTCAAATAGGAAGATATGCTGCTGCAGTCATATCTAGGTGTGGAGGGATGGTTGTGGGGACCTCTGCCTCAGCTCTATTTGTGCCCCAGGGAGTTCCAGCCCTAATTGATTGCCACAGTGGAAAAGGAACAAGACTCCTGGAGCTGAGTCTAAGGCGACTTCCAAGGAAGAACTCAGTCTGGCTTTCTCTCTCTATCTTCCTCATGTCAGCAAGTTGAGTGTTCCTAACCCTTATGTTGTGTTCAGAGGAGGGCATGGGCACCTGAGACCATGTGCCAGGATGCGGGTGCTGGGGCCCAGCCATCCCTGTTCTCTGTCTATCTAAGATTTCTCTAGTGATTCTCATTGTGTGCTGCTGCAGCTTTTTCAGTAACTTAAGCCTAGCATTAGAATTTCTGTGTTATTTTTGTAGGGTGCCAAAACTTTCCTGAGCAACTCGAGCAAGAATAAGGAACTGGTCATTTTAACGGTTTATATCTCAGCAAAAAGTGATGGGAATTTCATGGGACAAAGAAAAGATACTTCACTAGCCTAAGGATTTTTCTCCTGCTAAATAGAATAGGCTTTTTGCAAGCAGTGAAGACATGATAGCTTCTAAAAGAAAAGCTCACAAGATTCTGTTACA
Organism: Pelodiscus sinensis; assembly: GCF_049634645.1. Classification (NCBI taxonomy): domain Eukaryota; kingdom Metazoa; phylum Chordata; order Testudines; family Trionychidae; genus Pelodiscus; species Pelodiscus sinensis. The sequence goes on along the minus strand of NC_134716.1, from coordinate 111,543,210 downwards.
GGGATTACTACCAACTCCCTTCATTAAAGACACAAATGTCTTTGCCTGGAAGTTTCTCCCTGAAGTATGCACTGTTACAGTACAAGCATAAAAAATTTAAAGCTGGATTTTAACCCTGCACTCAAAGCCAGGAAAAAGCCTATGCACCATTGAAGTTCCATAAGCTTCACATTGGTCTTCTATACAATGGCAAATTTCACCCTTGCTGAATTTGGCCCAAGATATGTTGTTGTTTACAAACTGGATGGTAACAGTTCCAATAGTCACACATCTAGCTGTATGTGCAACTGAAATGCCTTTCTTGGCAGAAGGGTCAGGTGAATGAAATCTTGTCCAAAAATAGCAAAAGATAAAGCTTTTATATTATTAAAATCACTTCGCAGAGTAGCAATTTTCTGTGGCACACCCTTCTTTTTATTATACAGTCCACCCAAATGCTGGGTAAAAAATAGTGTTCTTACCAAAGGCCCTTTTGACACGTGGATGATCACATCCTCTTTTGTCAGAATGTGTCGTATCAATTATTACAATCTGGCCTTCTGCTTCCACCTGGTCATTTGCATGCACAATTAGCATGTTTACATTCTCAGTCATGTTATTTGTGAGGCTGAATTAAAAACCTTAATCTCCTCTCCCTTGCACTTGTGTAAATCAGGAGCAATGATACAGAAAATCAATATAAAACTGGTTTTTAATTAGATGACAATCAAGCTATAAGTGCACAAATCATGCCTAAAACTTCTGAAAACTAGCTCCAAACTTTAGCAGATAGTGTTGGTAAGATACATCTATTAAAAATAGCTTTTCCCAAATAATTGTCTAGTTCCTTACAGCATAGCAACTATCACAACCTATCTGCAGTTCAAAAGGCAAAGAAAGGTTAATGATATATATTATGATGCAGGACACACAGATATGATGATGATATGGCTTAAACTTGAATAGAGATGATAGACAGACAGATACCTATTCAGCAAAGAGCATAATAGAAATGCCTATAAATAAATTAGGAAATATTTCATAGAAATGACCCATCACTCTTTGGTGAACTGAGCTGGGTTTTCTCATTGAAAGCTATATGCACTATGCAATTTCCTTTTGTTTTTTTATTTCTTTGTCAGTGTTGTAGATCTTCATGATCTTTGGTTATTTCTTACATTTACAGTCAATCATTGGTGTTTATATTTTCACATTTCCTTCCTTTTTTTCCCCATCCCTTCCGTGTCTCATCTGACTTCAGAGCTGTTGCCACCTTTCTTGAAGACATTCTTGTGTCTCACATATTCTGTTCACACTCACAGTTTCTATCATCTGTAGATTTGCTTCCTTAACTTCCTCTGGCATATGTCAGATCACCAATCATTTCTACATCTTATTTTTTAACAGAGCATCCCTCATGCTGTGATTGACTGTGCTGACTTATACACACCCCGCAGCCTTTCTGTAGCTCTTGCTTTAACCAGGTCAGGAAACAACGTAGTATGTAACCTCTCCTCTCTCCATCCTGAACTGTGGCTGCTTTTTCTCAGCCCTTCCGTGAGCTGACATGCATTCGTTCTCAGCTTGTCTCTTGCTGCTAATTTCACTCGCACATCTGGCAAAAGATGATGATTACACGTATTTTCCAACCCTTATAAATGCATTTGCATTGCACTAGAACAAAGGTAGATCATTACGGCTCATTACCATCTGGCAGCTGTCCGGTGGCCTGTATGAAATAAGTGGATGGTCTCAGTCTTGTTCCTCATGCACATGATTCTTCATTTAGAAAAAAAACCCCTCATAATCAATGCTAACTACCTTGTTGGCAGTCTTAATAGCAAGGCCAAGAAATGAACTGAGGTGGAAATCTGACTGTCCTATGTCACTCAAGAGATGGGTCCTTGCAAGTCAAGATACATTGTTGAAGCTGTTTGCATTTTGCTTCTTTTGATGCACTTTAAAAGCAAGACACTTGCTCCCAATGCTTGTAGGCCTCTATGAAAAGCAATTTGGGCCATCTCCTGAGATGTGGCTGGTAAGTCCTCAGTACAGGATAAGAAGGGGGTAGAAAGATGCATCCTCAACCCTCAGATCATTCAATCCCTTAGCTCAGTTGGGGCTATTCCAGTCTCTGGTTATTAGCAGGACAGGGGCACGCTATGGTTTGTACTCCTGCATGAGGCCAGGTGATGTAGGTCTGGGTCACTTGAGGACCTCCCAGCATTATAATGTTCCCCAAGCAGCCAGGCGCTGTCAGATCAAAACTGTCACAATGAAGTCATGAAGTCTGCAGCCAAAATGGTAATAGTAGGAGCAGCTCCCAGCAGACCCAATCCCCATATCCATCTTCCTTTTTTTTCTTTGGTCATCCAATTTATCTTTCATTGCCTCCCTTTCCTGCCTCCCCCTTCTACCATCAAAGGTTCTTTATCAGAGCAATCTTCTGACAGCTTAGGGAGGCTCTGCTTTACCCATTCTAACATTGCTAGACAGAGACACAGGGGTCAGGACAAAAGGAGGACTAGACAGCAAGAAGTGGCATTGGTGATGGAGAGCAATGACTTCTGGGGAAGGGGCCAGAGGAGTGCAGCTAAGAGAATGCCTCACAGAGTTGGGCCATTTGGCTCAGGAGAATCTGCAAAGAGCCCAGGAGGAGCAGGCCTATCAGTACAATAGGGAAGCCAAGGTAAGGACCTTTAAGCCTGGGGACAGAGTGCTGATGGCAATGGCAGTAGCAGAGTCCAAGTCACTGAGCCATATTGACCCCCAAGGGGCATGGGGCACTCCAGCCCCGTGACAGCAATAAGGAAACATTAGACTACCCCATTTCAGAATTAGCTTGCCAGCAATGTTTCCCTTTTATTTGTCATTCAGTGGAACTACTACCTGGAATCAGACTCACCCTTCCTTTTATGTATTCTGGTAGGCTATAAAGCAAGAAACAGCTGAAAAACAGAGGAGGGCTAAACAACGCAACACTTTTCTGCTACTCGACATTGCCAGTCTCTGTAGTCAGTGACAATATACAACAGCTAGGTGCTAATGACTGAGACGCTATGAGAGTGTAGTATCCTCTACTGAATGAGGTTTTGTTATAAATATCAGGCTAATCCTGAAGATGATGGAATTTATTCGGAGCTGCCCCAACCTGTCTGTTACAATTTGGGGTTGAAAGGAAAGAAGGGTGATTCAGAGACACCTTTATGTTTTCCCCACACTTCAAACCAGTCAAGGCAGGGATCATGACTATTTTAGCTCATCTGTAAGGTGCCTGGTACACATTTTGGTGCTACACAATTAATTATTGTTATTATTAATACTACTAATAATAATAATAATAATAAAAAAAATAAATTCATTTGCATATCCACATGTGTCCTTAGGGACAACATAGTAAACAGAAAGGAAAGAAAAATGAACTAGAACCTGCTGTTGGTTATATCTGTGTTAATCTAGAGTAAATCCATTGAAGTCAACACGGATTTATACCAGTGTAAATGAGAGCAAAATTGTATTTTTAACAGTAGTTTATTGCTTAGCACCTTTTCTCTACCTAGTCATTCACCTGCAACTGTCTACAGCCAAACACAGTTTTATAGGACAAGAATTTGGACTATGTAAAGCTGAAAGCAACTACTTATTCTTTTTTCCTTCTTGAACCCAACAAAGATTCTAAATATATTACCCAAAGTGGAAAACATTTTTTTTACTTGAATTTTGTCACTCATTTCCTAAGTTCTGATCTTGCTGATGATGACAACTGTTCTTCTTTAATACCAGCCATGGATAGAAATGACTGTAATCCTCCCATCTTCGGTGTTACCAACAATAAAGTATACAATAATTAACTGTACACTTGGATATGGACCATATGAAAATTAATCTGAAGAACCAAGATTCATGTACCGTGTGAACTTGGTTAAAATGATCAGAACTCCTTCCTGTTGGACTTCTTTAATGCCAAGCAATTAAAATATTTATTAGTCATATTACTCATTTTTGAATTTCAACTGTTTTCTAAGATAAATTTTCAATGCATTAATCCACTCAGCCATCCACTCCGTACGGACATTATAAATGCTTTTAAGAAATGAAAAGCATGTTATGTTATTCTTTAAATAATAAGAAACCTTAAGTTGTTCTATATCAATTTATATGGTACTAAATTTGCTTTGGATTGATGTCTGTTAATTTTCATGTAAACAAGATGCCTAGAGATATAGCTACCTCTTTTCCAAAGATCAGCCCACCACATTTACTTTTCGTTTCACATGCAGCACGCTCATAATTTCAATGTAAAGAGAGTTGGGGAACGTAAACCTAACAGAGGTGTACCAAATGGATAGTTCTTATGAATATCCCACAGTTTGCCCCAGGTTAAAATTACACAATTTATGGCAGTAAAAGCAGCTTTTAATGATTTTTCTCCCTGCAGAGATTCACCATAGAGCAGATTATACCAGTCTTATTCATGCTGAAGAGTACCCTCCTCTCTCAGGAGCCCTGCTGATTTACAAGTGTGTCTGAATTTGACACTATTTTTGCAGCAAAAATGGCAGGTGAACGCACAAGTTGTGGACACAGGAAAACCTAGAGTATGTGAACTCTACAAAGAAAAATATGATTAAAATTACTCTCTCTGGGTATGTCTACACTACAGCGCTATTTTCAATTAACAAAATAGTTAATTCGAATTAAGCTAATTTGAAATAATGCATCTATACACTAAAAGTATTTTGAAATAGCACGTCCACACTGAGTGAACCCTGAACCGAAGTTAAGGCTGGCCGGAACCAGTGCTGGCAGGGCAGCAGGTTAGGACTTAATGTGTGGGGCTGCTGCCTGAGACTAACTGAGCTCCATGCTTAAAGGGACCCTACCCCCACCCCGAACAGACAGTTCTCAGGGTTCCCCACTTGCTTGTCTACCTCAATGAGGGACAGCAAAGCAGTCCTGTCTTGGAGTGCCCTGAGTGCCCAAACTTGGGACACTACAGCACTCGGCCACAAGGAGCCAGAGCTGCCCCTGGGCACGCCGGTGCATCTTGTGGGGTCGTTGCCATCAACCTGGCTGCACTTGCTGCAGGCTGCCATCCGAGGGGTCCATTGGGGGACTGTCAGGATCTGGGAGGTCCTGAGGAAGAGCATCCACCCCGAGGAGCCCTCAGAGCCGCCCCGGTCCTCTCCACCGGGGGCTCGTGCCCCATTCCTCTCTCACGTCCTTCCACTTACCCCTCCCTAGCCTCCCTTCCTGATGTCAAACAAAAGACACATTTTCAAAAATAGAAACTGCGTTTATTGAACAAAACTGGGGGGGGGGGAGAAATGAACCTCTGGGGAGACTGGGAAAAGAAGGTGGGAGAGGGGAGGGGGAAACCTGGGAGGAGGGAGCTAGAAGGAGGAAGCAAGGGAAAGAAGGGGGAGGGGAAGCTCAGGGCTCAGGGTTGGGGGGTCTCGCCGGACCAATTTGACTTTCATGCTAACCTGCTCCTGGGTTCGCATGTGGCCTTTGGTGGCCAGGTTGGAAGCTATCCTGCCATAGAAGGCCGCATTCCTCCATCTAGTGCGGAGCTCACGGACGTTGGGGGCATCCCTGACAAACCTGAATAAGGTCCAGGATCTCCACCCTGGACCAGGAAAGCGTCCACCTTCTCCAGCCCCTGTCAGATCCTGGGAGCTGGCAGACTGCTCCTGGGGAATGGTGGAGGTCTGGCTTCAGTGGCTTGCTGGCTCATGTTTTGGGGCCACTGGGTCGGGGCCCCAGTGGCCACTGCTGGCTCTGGGCTGAGAGGCTTGGAGCTGGCACAGGCACTGTGGCCAGGGTCTACCCCTTTAATGGCTCTGGGGTTGGGGAGAGGAGAGTAAGTTTTCCTGGTTGTGCCTAGAGTGGCCACCAGGGCTCCCTGGAAAGGGCTGGAGGCCCCCTATTTCAAATTAAGTGTCTATTCCCTATTTCGAATTTGGCATTACTCCTCATAGAATGAGGTTTACCAAATTCAAATTAAGGGCTCCGCTATTTTGAATTAAATTCGAAATAGCGGTTTGCATGTATAGACGCTATTAAAGTTAATTCGAAATAACAGCTCTTATTTAGAATTAACTTTGCAGTGTAGATGTACCCTCTCTTCTATTATACATTAGGAAGCCAAATTGTAAACTAAAAAATGGTATCTATGGGAAAAGGCCTCTCGAATTTAATAAGCATTAAATTAAAAGAATTCTATATTGGATAGTTTCTACTGGAAATTATGCTGAAGTCTATAAGGCTAGATCCACAGCCTCACTGAAGCCTTAGTGCCTCTAGAGCAGGAGTGGGCAAATACTGGCCCCTGATGGACCCCCACACTGCTCTATTTACCTGCACCTCCACAGCTAAAGGCAATCACAGGCCCTGTTGGCCACGGATCACCATTCCCAGCAAATGGGAGCTACGATCGCCCATACCTGTGGAGGTGCAGGTAAATATAGCGACAGTGGCCCATCAAGGGCTAACCCTTGTGAATCACCACTGTTTTATTGCCCACCCCTGCTGTAAAGTGATATGAAGGGGACCTGGAGCCCCTCTATTCACCAGCTGGGGATTCCCCTGCAGCAGCAGAATCCTGATCTGGCATAGCCAGCCCTAGGTGAGTTCTTTTAGCCCCCTTCACCCAACCCTCACTGAAGAGAACATTCTGAGGTAGGTGGGGACATGAGAGGGGCATATTAGAAGTGGGAAAGATTGAGTGAAAAAGGCCTTATGGAAGCCAGTATGTGTCAGCATACATAGCTGTTACATGAGTCTGCTCTAACTTGCACTGGCTGTCAGCATGCATCCAGGATCAAATGGGTAGAAAAGTGGTGTGCAGCCTTGATATTCCCCAAAGTATGTTGAGCATTGCTCTGCCACATCTGGGATTTAGCCTATAGAATTTAATCTGAAGATTTAGGCTTTCTGTGAAGTAATTTGCTCTTCGAGTGTATTGGATAACCAAGACAAAAGATGTTTGTATTCACCTGCAGAGGACTTTTCCAGAAGAGGTGATAAATGCCAGCTTGCACCTTTAACTGTTTCACCAGTTGTGGCGTATTTATGAAAATATGTTTAAGATATGAATGTCATTGCTCAGATATGCTTTATGAAAGATGCCTCGTAACATATCATTAGAAAGGTTGTAATTTACTGAATATGAGTATCTCATTTGTAGATAAAATTAGGAAGATTGAACTATATATTTGTAACTGCATATTCATTGTATTGAGTCACTCCCACTGATTAACTTCAGGACTGTGATGGCTATTAGCAAAAAACAATAGAGCTTAAACTTCCTGTGGGTCAGCCTGTGAAGTATAGAGACAAGGGTGTTGCAGAGAGACACGACAATACCATCTGATACTGGAATCTATCCTAAATTCTGAAACTTTTCCATGAGAAGTTGAGGGGGGAGGTCAACCTGAAAGAAAGGACTCCTGCCTTATGCAAATCCTACTGAAGGGTGGGGAGTGAGGTAATCATACAATCATGGAATACTAGGACTAGAAGGGACCTCGAGAGGTCATCGAGTCCAGTCCCCTACCCTCGTGGCAGGACCTAGTACTGTCTAGACCATCCATGATAGATATTTATCTAACCTAATCTTAAATATCTCCAGAGATGGAGATTCCACAACCTTCCTAGGCAATTTATTCCAGTGTTTAGCCACCCTGACAGTTAGGAACGTTTTCCTAATTTCCAACCTAAACCTCCCTAATCAAGGTTGTCAGTTCTCCATAGCTATCTCACCCAAGGTGACTGCTGGAAACAACTAGCACTGAACTACGGAAGGAGCTGGGTCCAGTCTGGAAGGCTATCTATTCTGTGAAGATGGTTATTAGAACAATTTTTAGGGTGAGCTATTACATGTAACTAGGTGCTTTAGTGTATTAAACTTAGCTTGCATGCTCTGTTTTATTTTGCTTATTAACCTGCTTTGTTCTGTGTGCTGTCTTATGACCACTTAATCCTACCTTTTACATTTAATAAAGCCACTTTTGTTTATTAATAATACCAGTGTAAGTAATTGCTACGGGCAGGGAGGGACAAGGAATCTGTGCATCTCTCTCTTTACATTGAGAAAGAAGGCAAATTTCATGTTCTTAGACTAAAAGATTTATTGAAACATATGCTTTCATGGGCAAAGACCAACTTCGTCAGATACATGACTACATGCATCTGACGAAGTGGGTCTTTGCCCACGAAAGCTTATGCTCCAATAAATCTGTTAGTCTATAAAGTGCCACAGGACTTCTCATTGTTTATGCAGATTCAGACTAACACAATTATCCCTGAAGCAAAATGCAGGACAATGTAGCACTTTAAAGACTAACAAGATGGTTTATTAGATGATGAGCTTTCGTGGGCCAGACCCACTTCCTCAGATCTGGCCCACGAAAGCTCATCATCTAATAAACCATCTTGTTAGTCTTTAAAGTGCTACATTGTCCTGCATTTTGCTTCAGCTACCCCAGACTAACACGGCTACATTTCTATCACAGTTATCCCTCTGATATTCATGATCTGACACTGTAGAGATCTCTATACAGCATAAAACAGATTTATCAAGGATTCAGCTCCCAAGGGATTCTACCATCGTCTGTTCCAGCGGCGCCGAAAAGCCTGAAGAATCGCGCTTCATGGAAGGTGAAGTCAGCATTTCTTCTCAGCTCTTCGTGGGATGCCTGGCTGTTCCTCTCCTGAGGCCCGAAGGACCAACGGATTGAGGTCACCAGCTTCGACCCTGAGACATCCATCGAGGGACTCCTGGCTGTTCCTCACCTGAGGCCCGAAAGGATGAAAGGCTCGTAGGTCGCCAGCACCTCAACAATCGTCCCTGAGCCGTAAGACTTTGTGTTTTCTTTCCTCTTTGGGACTTCCCCAAGGAGTGTATGTTCAATTATTATTTCTTCGTTAATATAGTCCTGTGGTCTTAAAAACTAACCAAATTGTAGGTTTTTATTTCTGTGCCAGTTCCACAGACTACACGGTGAATAGATATGTGAGAGGGTCCGCATCTGTAATCTCCCAATAGGTTAATCAGGCTGATTGGCTAGTGACCAATTAGGAAACACTGTTACCTTAGGCGTGTCCAGGTAACAATTGACTCCACAAATGGACTCTCAAGGAATAATCCCCAACTAGGATTTCAGTGATCCTCCTCCAGTGCAGGAGGAGCCATGTATCACACCAGACATCTGTGTGAGCTAAGGTGTGTCAGTGGTAACCCTAAAAGACATATAAAGTGTGACTACAGATAACAGACAAGACACAGCTCAAGGATGAAGTATTGAGCATAGCCTTCACCTACAGCATCTATGCATCGATCTAAAATACTAATTAACTTATAAACAATTCACAAACTCTAGATCACCCTTCAAAGAAGTGATAATCAAGCACGTGCCACAAGAAATAGACAAAAATAGTAATGGTTTAAATATAAAACAAATATCAAGGACGAAAGAGGATATACTAAATGTATTGGGGAGGAAGGTTGGTTATTTCTTGGTTCACCATTGTCAGTTTAGAATATAAATTAATTTGTGAATGTAGCTTGTCTATAAATGTATAATACCCATTTTTATTAGGTATAATAACAACCACATATTTGGGCTTCTACTCCCATCCCAGTCCTGAAAGAGTCAAGGTAGGCTACATAGGCAAGTTAACCACATAGGCTGCACCTGGAAGGGAGCCAGAGATAAATATTTCTTAATTGAGAATGAAGCTTACCTGGGCCAAAATAGACAGAGCTTCTATAAAAGTGAGAAGTTGAGAATAGAAGGGGGCCACAGGAGCAAGTGGTCTGCACTCAGCTCCTAGCAGGAAGGAAGTCTGTTAGGGTATGTCTACACTACCCTCCTAGTTCGAACTAGGAGGGTAATGTAGGCATACCGCACTTGCAAATGAAGCCTGGGATTTGAATTTCCCGGGCTTCATTTGCATAAACTGGGCGCCGCCATTTTTAAATCCCCGCTCGTTCGAACCCCGTGTCGCGCGGCTACACGCGGCACGAACTAGGTAGTTCGGACTAGGCTTCCTAGTCCGAACTACCGTTACTCCTCACAGCGCCCAGTTTATGCAAATGAAGCCCAGGAAATTCAAATCCCGGGCTTCATTTGCAAGTGCGGTATGCCTACATTACCCCGCTAGTTCGAACTAGCGGGGTAGTATAGACATACCCTTAGAGATTACAAGGTTTGGGAAGAAGCCGAGGGGGAAGTAGTTACAGAACATAGGGTCCCTGAGTTGGAACTGAGAGTAGAGGATGGCCCTACCAACCACGGGGAATGTGGCACAGCCTTGCACATAGAATGGAGGACAACCCGGAACAGCAGAGGACCAGCTTGTCCAGAGAGAGACATTGATGGATTCCCTGGAAGGGGAGAAATAAAGTGATCTGGTCCAAAGGTCCGGTCACCAAGAAGACCACCCTGAGTGCTAGAAAGGGGGATTAGGACAATTGACCAAACAACCACAGGAATAGACGAGCTAATACCCAGATAAGCATGCCTGTAGTGAGTACAGGCAGTCCCCGAGTTACGCGGATCCGACTTATGTCGGATCCGCAGTTACGAATGGGGTTTGCTGCCCATCTCCCTGGTCTACTGAAATGGGGAGCAAAGCCTCTGAGGACACCGGCAGCGGGACCAGGGAGACGGGGAGCAAAGCTGCGGAGGAGCCGGGTGGTGGGACCGCGGTGCGTCTTGGTCTGCCGCCCGCATCTCCCTGGTCTGCTGGGGGGGGGGGGGGCGCAGCTAGTATGCTCCCCCCCCCCCCAGCAGACCAGGCTTTTCTCCGGACGCCTGTGGTAGAGCAGTTGGGGTGCTGCCAGTTGGTCCCGCAGCGCCGCTCTGGGCGCTACCTGACCAACCCGGCAGCACCCCAGCTGCTCTGCCCCAGGCGTCCCCAAGTCAGCCGCTGCTGAAACTGACCAGCGCTGATTACAGGAAGCCCGAGGCAGAGTTGCTCTGCCCCGGGCTTCCTGGAATCAGCCGCTGATCAGTTTCAGCAGCAGCTGACTTGGGGACGCCTGGGGTTCTTAAATTGAATCTGTATGTAAGTCGGAACTGGCATCCAGATTCAGCCTGTTGAAACTGATCAGAGGCTGATTCCAGGAAGCCGGGGGCAGAGCAAGTCTGCCTCGGGCTTCCTGTAGTCAGCCACTGGTCAGTTTCAGCAGTGGCTGAATCTGGACGCCAGTTCCGACTTACATACAGATTCAACTTAAGAACAGACCTACAGTCCCTATCTTGTACGTAACCCGGGGACTGCCTGTACTAAGTATCCCATGAAACATGAAAGGAGCCAAAGGAGTGGTTTATTGATAGCTAGCTGCCTAATTAAACTGAATGGACCTGGTCTGCTGTTTCTGTGTATCTCATTTGGCCATTTCACTGGAGAGGGGGTATTAAACAGTAATGCTCTGATCTGGTAGCTTTTTATACCCACTTTGCACTCTCTCAATAGTGGTAAAAATGACTACAAAAATTCACACATCGTTTTTCAGGACTGGTCTAAAGTGTGATTATTTTACCAAAGTAGTTTTATTAGTACAAACCTTAGGCTACGTCTACACTGCCCAAGCTTGTGCAAGAACATATGCAAATGAGGCTCTACACTACATTCAGTTCTGTCGACAAAGCAAGTTGCTTTGTCGACATGGCAGTGTAGACGCAAGGACAGTTTACATGCAATAACACCTTCTGTCGACAGAACTCTGTCGACAGAAGGTGTTATGCCTCGTAAAATGAGGTTTACCAGCGTCGACAAAACTGCTGAGTTCTGTCGACGTTATGTCGACAGAACTCAGCGGTAGTGTAGACGCAGGTATAGTTTTGTCGACAAAAGTCCACTTTTGTCGACAAAACTCTGTAGTCTAGACACACCCTTAGAAACCAAATTTTAATCTCCTAGGTATGCATGCAGCCCTGAAGTACTTGAGAGCTCAATACAACCAGGAAATAAAAGTAATATCATGTGATCTATCTCACCTATCACAACTGAACAATACATCTTCCAAAAATGAATGATGATTTATACTGAATACTTGCAGAAAACTGTTTATGGTCAATCTACAGAACTAAAAAATGTATTTGACTAACTTACAATCCAGATATATCCATGGGTTTTCTGTTATTAGAGAAAGAGGCTTATGTCATTGGCTCAATTACTTGTGACAAATTTCTTACTCAGCTCTAACAATTTAGCACACATTTGCTTGAATAATTTCCACCAGTACAACATATTCAGAGCCCCCATAATTACACCTTTGCAGTCTGTTACAAACAATACAGGCAGCAGTGATGTGCTTCTAATCCAATGGGACAGAATCCCGATATCATAAACAAAAGTCATCAGCAAGGGGATACATTCTCCTCCATTTCCTTTCTCGCTACCCCCTGCCAGCCATGCCCTGCTACATTTATTAAGCCAGTATCAAAGGCAATATTTTATCAGACCCATTTTCACCATTAACAGGCATGCACTGTGAAGAACACTGATATCTGCAGCATTCATTTTGTTCTCTAGCACCCTGGCCACTATGCAGAATTGCAAGAAGTGTATCCTTGTAGTGCCCGTATTCAGACAGAACAGAAGCTCATAGTCTGGAAATACAAAACTGAAACCACTTACGAGTAGGAGATGGGTTATAACAGAAGAGGAAGGGACAGAGGACCAGGAGCCATAAGAGCACGCCTGGAAAATCAACTCCCAATCCTCTTTGCAGGATAGGAGAGAGAACATTCTGCATCTCAGCATGAGGAGCCAACTAATGATGATTATTCAGCTTCCTCTGGGATCAGAGCCAACAGACTTGCTGGGCCCCTGGGCAACATGGGGGTCCCACTCCAGGCCCCCAAAGGGGGTGGGGCCTCAGGCAGAAGGGGTGGGACTGGGGCAGTCAGCGCTCAGCACCACCTGGATTTTGGTGCAGGGATTTTGTAGTGATTTAAAGGGCCCAGGGCTCCAGCACCGCCGCTGCCACAGTACTGGTGGTTGGAGCCATGGGTTCCTTTGAATGGCCAGGCCCCAGGGCAGTTGCACCTTTTGCCCCCCTGCTGGTGGACCTGCCTTGGATTTTTCTACTGATTTAGTTCTCCCCCCAAAAAAGGCATCGGGAAGAGACAGAAGAAGACAGTCACCCACCCAAACAATCCCCAACCACAACCTGGATTAGTAGAGAGAGATGAGAGCCGGTTTGTCCCAGACAGGACAAAGGAAATAAGAAAATGTGTCTCCACTCTCCAGAGGATGAGGAGCGGCTGGGCGTGCTTGACCCACCTATAGACTAATCAATATCATATCCTGGCCCCTGTCCATTAGCTCACAGCTGCTACAGTGGGGTTGCCAATAATGACAAAGAATATGGTCATCAAGATCAAAAAGTTTTACTGTTAAATGATAGAAAATACTCTAATGGAAAGATTTTTCTTCACCTTACGTGTGGTGGTGGTGGGAAAGGTGAGTAGCAAAGGTGTTTGTGGGGTGAGTTTTGTTTGGTTTTTAATCTTGGATATTTTAGAAAAAAAATCTAAGGGCCTGCTCATGCTATTTATCTACCACACAATAAAGGAAGTGCAAAGCCGCTCTACTCCAGAGAAAATATGAGATGTCATTAGACTTCTGGGCAGTAGAAACCTTCCATGAGATGTCCAGCTTGCAGGGCAAGCGCATATGCTCCTCTCTGTCATTGCAGAGTAAAGTTTACTTCCCTGGCTGCACCAGTGCCCCACAGCCAGCTGGTGAGCAGAGGAAAGGAACACAGCCCCACATCTTCCTGACGGCTCCTTGCCTCCTTTGGGATACTAGGTACCTAGGGGAGCACAGAAGCAGCAGTCCCTGCATCCTCCAAGCACCAGGACTGTAATTATGCCTGGCCCCTACAGAGGGGTCATAAGTGTGGGGAAGGGGGGTTAGAGGTAGAGCTGCAGTGCCATATGCAAGCCAGGCAGAAGCAAGATATTGCTGTCCTTTTGATTTATGAGGAAAGGACCAAAAAATTGCCATCACAGGCACTCCCTTGTGGCTTCGTCTTACACAGTGGCTTCGTCTTACACAGTGATGTTAACAATAGCCAAGAGAGTTGAATTAGGAGCCCTGTCATCAACTGCATTCAAAAATAAAAATAGATTAAAATATTTTTACCGTTCAATCTGTAGAAGCAAACGAAAACATAGTGAAACTGTTGGGAGGAGAACATGCATGTGTGTACCTCTGGGTGTCTGTGTGTAGAGTACTAACAGGCTACGATCTCCTCCAGAATAGTAGATACAATTTCAAATGAAAGATTAGGCAATAATTCTGAGACTAAGGTTAAGTTGCCGGGTTTAATATATGCCTCTTTGCAAGTAGATAGGACATAACACGACAATAATAAAATATAAATGACCTACATAAAAAAAAGATAAAATCAAGTAATTACTGAAGCGTCAGTTCTTTATAAAATAATTGGTAATGACCTTTGATAAAGAAATCGCTTTTGTGATATTGCTGACGGTACAATTTTCACCTCTGAGAAAATGTAACAGCTGTCTCTAAACTGGGCAAAGCGCTGCTGGGATTGTGGAACTGAGATCTGAAGAAATTTGTTAGTATAGGGCACAAGCCTACTCTGAAGAATGCTATCATTTGCCAGCCACTCCATACCCTCTTTGCTGTTTAGAGTTACTGCCTGGATACAGTGGATCAGCACATCTTCAGAAAGATATTTACACTAACCCAAAACAGATTTTGTATCACCAGTCAGTGCTCAGGAACAGTGTCATTGTAGGAAATCTGGACAGTGAAGTTCCACAGAACAGTCACTGACAGCACCATCTTCTCCCTCCATCCCACTCTGCCAGCATGCCTTAGGCAGCTCTGAGCAGGCCTACTGACAGGAGAGGCAAAGGAGCAGTTGTCCCAGTTCCAGGTGATTCAAAAGGGCCTGGGGCTCCAAGCTGCTGCCAGTGCGACCAAAAGTGGCAGCAGACAGGGCCCCTGGTCCTTTAAATTGGTGGCTGAGGGCTGCCTGGGGCCAGGTGGGGTCCAGTGCGCTTCAGGTGGCACTGAGGTCTAGCTACCCCAGCACTTCCCCTTCCAGGAACATGGAGCCAAGCCTTCTCCCCTCCACCCCCTCCCAACACACACACTTTGCCCAGGGGCATAGCAACTCTGTCAGCACCTTTGCCTCTGACCACACATAGGAGAGAAAGTTGGTAGTTCATTTTTTATACCCATACACTATTGGATCTCTCTACTATGACTGCCATTTAGAGTAGTGACTCTCAGCCTTTCCAGATAAATGTATCTCTTTCAGGAGTTTGATTTGTCTTTTGTACCCCCAAGTGTGACCTCAGATAAAAACTACTTGCTTATAAAATCAGACATCAACGTATAAGTCTCAGAGAGGTAGCTGTGTTATTCTGTAACTTTAAAAAAAAAGCCTAAAAAATGAGTATTCTTGTAGAACCTTAGAGACTAAGAAAAAATATAAATAGTATCAGAAGCTTTCGTGGGCACAACCCTTTTCTTCAGATCACATCTGCTGATCACTTGTGACCAAGAAAACTCATGATACTATTTATATTTTTTCTTAGTCTCTAAGGGTACGTCTACACTACAACCTTAATTCGAACTTAGTTCAAATTAGCTAATTCGAACTAAGCTAATTCGAACTAACGCCTCTAGAACTAAAAACTAGTTCGAATTAGCGTTTTGCTAATTCGAACAAGCGCGTCCACATTAAGTGGACCCTGAACCAGGCTTAAGGATGGCCGGAAGCAGTGCCGGCAGGGCATCAGAGGAGGACTTAGAGCGTGGAGATGCTGTCTCCGGCTAGCCGAGGGCTGTGCTTAAAGGGTCCCGACCCCACCCTGGACAGACAGTTCTCAGGGGTGCCCCGCTTGCAAAGCAGTCCTGGCTTGGAGTGCCCTGAGTGCCCACACTGGGCACATCACAGCACTCGGCCATCAGCCCGGCTGTACTTGCCGCAAGCTGCCATCTGGGGAGAAGGGGCAATTGGGGGGCTGCAGGAGAGCTTCCACCCCCAGAAGCCTGCAGAGCCAGCCCAGTACTCCCCATCGGGGGCTTGTGCCCCATTCCTCCCTCACCTCCTTCCACTTACCCTTCCCTAGCCCCTCTTCTTGATGTACAAAATAAAGATAACGTGTCTTCCAAAATGGAATCTGTCTTTATTGAACAAAACTGGGGGAGACTGGGAAAAGGAGGTGGGAGAGAGGAAGAGAGAGGCTGGGAGAGGAGAGGGCAACTAAAATGATCAGGGGTTGGGAACAGGTCCCATATGAAGAGAGGCTAAAGAGACTGGGACTTTTCAGCTTAGAAAAGAGGAGACTGAGGGGGGACAGGATAGAGGTCTCTAAAAGCAGGAGTTGGGTGGAGACAGTGCATACAGAAAAGTTCTTCATTAGTTCCCATAAAGAAGGACTAGAGGACACCAAAGGAAAGGAATGGGTAGCAGGCTTCAAACTAGTAACAGAAAGTTGTTCTTCACAAAGCAAAGAGTCAACTTGTGGAACTTCTTGCTGCAGGAGGCTGTGAAGGCTGGAACTGGAACAGAGTTTAAAGGGAAGTAAGATCAAGTCATGGAGGTTGGGTCCATGGAGTGCTATTAGCCAGGGGGTAGGAGTGGTGTCCCTGCCCAAGGTTTGTGGAAGGCTGGAGAGGGATGGCATGAGACAAATGGCTTGGTCACTGTCTTCAGTCCATTCCCTCCAGGGTCCCTAGGGATGGCCGCTGTCGGCAGACAGGCTACTGGGCTAGATGGACCTTTGGTCTGACCCAGGACGGCCATTGTAAGGTCAGGACTCAGGGTCGGGGGTCTCAGTAGACCCCCTTGATTCTCTTGCACACCTGCTCCTGGGTGGCCAGGCTGGCAGCTCTCCTGCCCAAGCCGGCCACTTTCCTGTGCCTAGTGTGGAGATCGTGGACGAGGTCCACGATGTCCGCACTAGCCCAGGCGGGTGCCCGCCTCTTGCGGTCCTGGGCAAGCTCCCGGGAGCCGCCAGCCTGGTCCTGGGAAGAGGGGGAGGGCTGGGGGGCATCGGGTGGCTGGCTCGAGCCGTGCCAGGTGCAGGGTCTGCTGGCTGGGTGCTGGCAGGCTTGCACCTGGCACGGGCACCGTAGCCAGCCCGTGCCCCTTTAAGTGGTCCGGGGCCGGGAGGGGGGCAATAGAGTTTCCCTGGTGTTGGCCAGAGTGGCCACCAGGGAAACCTGGGGAGGGCTAGCCTCCCACTAGTTCGAATTAAGGGGCTACACACCCCTTAATTCGAACTAGCTAGTTCGAACTAGGCTTAATCCTCGTGGAATGAGGATTACCTAGTTTGAACTAAGCGCTCCGTTAGTTCGAATTAAATTCAAACTAACGGAGCGCTAGTGTAGCGCCTATGAAAGTTAGTTCGAACTAACATCCGTTAGTTCGAACTAACTTTGTAGTGTAGACATACCCTAAGGTACTACAGAATCACTTCTTTTTAAGCTTTTTTTAAATCAAAATACAAAAGTGTCAAAGCACACCATTTCTCAAAAATTGCTTACTTTCTCCTTTTTACCATAAAATTATAAAATAAATCAATTAGAATATAGTAGGTATATTTCAGTGTGCGCCATACAGAGACAAATTATTTTCTGTATGAAATTTTAATTTCTACTGACTTTGCTAGTGCTTTTATGTAGCCTATTGTAAAACCAGGGAAATACCTAGATGAGTTGGTAAACCTCTGGAAGATCTACGTGTGTCCCCAGGAGTGCACGTATCCTCGATTGAGGATCATTGATTTAGAGCTCCTATTTAGATTGTGGCTTTTGTGATATTGGCCTATTGGCAGTCAGGAACTGTGCTGTGATCATCAGTTCATTTCTAACAGGCCATTGAGAAGTGTGAGATGGAAACAACTTTTGTTTATTACCTATCTGTCTTGGATTTGAAATGAAAGGGTTCAAATGTCCTGGCCAAAGTCCACTACCTGGGGGTAATGTCTCTTGTGCAAACTTCTGAAGAGTCTGAAAGGAAGGAGAAGAAAATGGCAAATGTGTTTAATGAGAAGTACATAATAACAAATAGCAGGAGCAATCCCATACAAATAGCACTTATGCTTCTCCTCCCATTCAGTGACTGTCTCACCATCAGAGAGCTATTATTCATTCTCATAACTACACTTCTGTTTGCCCCTACCTGAAAGAACAAACATGCAAAGGTTATCTGTTGGTGATGATATTTCATAAGAGCATAAGCTATACTATCAACTTAATAAGAAATACATTTTATTTTTGATACAAGCTATAGCTCCAATTCTGTTTTGCAATTCACATGTGAAGCCACAGCTGAAATCAATGGGATTGTGCTGACGTCCAATAGGTTGTATTTCAGTGTGGAGAATTTGCCTTTATGTAGTAATAAATCTGGTTCTTCTGGCTAGATAAATCATTTGGGACATGTCTACACTATGTGGAAGAGCAATGCTGCATCAATCAACCTTCTACGGTTTGAATTAGCTGGTCTAGTGAAGACCCACTAATTTGAACTAAGGGAGCTCCCCCTTCGGAACCAGTACTCCTGCTCCTCATGAAGAGTAAGGGAAGCTGACAAGCATTTGCTCCCATCGACCTCCCGCTGAGTGGACAGCATAAAAACACGATTTATGATACATCAACTCCAGCTATGTAATTAATTTAGGTGGAGTTGCATATATTAAGTTGACCTTCCCTTTAAGTGTAGACCAGGCCTTTTCATAGAAGATTGTTTATAAGACATACAATCAACATGCCAGACACTCCAGTGAGAATTATGATTATTTAGCACTTTTGAAAATTAAGCCTCAATTTTTGGCACGTTTGAAAATGTCTGTGCCGAAGTTTGGATTTAGTTGCCTAACGCTAGGCAACCACATTTGAAAATGTTAGCTCTGTTGTACTGCACATGAGGTTTAAGATCCCTTGATTTCTTACTATTTTGTATCACTATGGCCAACCAGAATGAGCTAACAAGCACTGACATCTTCAGTAAAACATTCCAAAGAATTAGCAAGTGTTCTTATGGGAAATTAAATTACTTTCTTTATTTTTAACCATGAGTGTATGGTATGAATATTGCTGTCTCTTCTGGCAGGCATTTACCTGTTTTCAAACATATGCTTTATTATACGCAAAACTAGTAGCAACACCTAGTTAAGTTTGCCTGACACTTCCCTTTATAACACCCTATTTTCCATTGTTTATAACAGTGCCAAACATTAACCCTTGAAGCTGTCATTTTCCAAGCTGAGTGTCTGCCAGCTGGCTTTTCTTTTACAAAGTTCCAGTTAAAACAGTTCTGTTGATTCTGAGAATGAGACTAAGAAAAATTTCATTGAGTTTGTCTACACTGCAGAGTTTTTTCAGAAAAGCAGTCATTTTTCAAAAAAAGTCTCTGTCACGTCACTGAATTTTAGGGAACCAGCCAGAGTGGTACAAAGCGAGCCATGTGAGGTGTCAAATAGAAGCTTACTTTCTTCTGATTCTATATATGCTATTCATGTAATTGTATAATGTCTGTGTGTGAAGTTATAAGCATGTACTTCGTATGGGTACTGAATGTTTCTCTGTATATGGTTGAGCAATGGGCAGAGTTCGGCCTAAGGACATGCAAATGAGCAAGTCTCTATGGAACAATAGCCCTCCACAGGCCAAGGATACACCTCAAGAATGGGAACTGATACCTAAGGGCTACCAACAGGGAACACAGGGATAGGCACTGGCCAGGTGACCTGCTGCAGCTAAGAGACAGGAGAAGAAGGTATAAATATGCCATGTGGCCGACTCCATCTTGGTGCTCAGCTCAGCCCTTCATCCCAGGGGCAGCAGTGCAGGGATCGAAGAGCCGGAAAGAGCTGTGGACCCATCTTGATGTAGGATGTTCACCAAAGACTTTTAAGCCAGCAGTTATAACATCTCTGCTGTGAGCCTGCATCAAGAACTGGGAGATTTGATGCATGTAATATATGATACTTTAACAATCTTCCTCTCGTGCTTTTCTTTCTTGTAGTAATGAACCTTTAGATTTTAGATTCTAAAGGACTGGCTCAGAGTGATTTCTGGGTAAGGTCCAGAGAGTAAATTGACCTGAGATCTGTGGCTGGTTTCTTGGAACCGGACAGAACTTGTTTGGGGAAGGTGAGATTGGGCTCTAAAACCCTTCACCTGTGCATGAGGCCCGGGACCATCTGGGGCACAGATATTGCTGGGATGTCGGAGTGGTTTTGCTCGTGAGGCTTCAGGCAGGCAGCTGAAGCACTCTGTGGGACTGGTTTGTGGCCTGTTTGGGAAGGCCTCCCGTCTGGGGGCTGTAAGGAGCCCTGAATTTGAGCATTTTTCCCAGAGCAGACACCCCCAGCTGCACCCAGACTCAGCCCGATCCGTCACAGTCACTTACATCCACAGTGCAATCACGTTCTTTTGGAAAAAAAATCAAATGAACAAAGGGATTTTTCTGACATTGGTAAACCTCTTTCTACGAGAAAGAAGCTTTTTTCTGAGAGAGCTCTTTTGGAAAAAGGGGTATGTGGATGGGCAATAGGGAGTTCTTTCGAAAGAAGAGGAAAGAGAAAAAAATCACAGGTGCCCTGGTGGCCACTCCATCCACAGTAATCACAGCTTAAATAGTGTGGACACTGTCTTTCGAAAAAGCAGATCTCTTTTTTGATGCACTTTTGCTGTGTTTTTACTCTCTCTCAGTTTTTCAAGCAGATCTCTTCCGGAAAAGCTTCTTCCAAAAGAAGCCTGCAGTCTAGATGTAGCCATTGTTATGTAAACACAATAACTATTTCAGTGAGAAATTTGAGAGGGGGGTTGCCATGCATATGCCTTTTGCTGACCTTATAAAAAAAACATTCAATTTGGGGCAGATTATTGGCCTTTGAAAAATCTGAGTTGGCACATGCAATAGAGACTTGCCCAGAGCTTAGCAACTGAATTATCAGAAGTTTCCATCTGTGCTAAGTACACTCCAGCCCAGCATTGCAGAGGATGAGCAAACTTCTCCCAGCAATTTGTCCACTAGGCCACTGGGCACAGGAACTGAACACAGACAGACAGGAAGGCTGGCACCCAGGCAACACAGAGCAGAGAATAGCTTGACTCAAAGGCAGAGGAGAAAAGAGCCAGACGTGAGGTAGAAAGGGGACAGCAGAGGGAATAGATTGGGTCAGAGAGTGTGGAGGTGGAGATAGAATCATAGAATCATAGAATACTAGGACTGGAAGGGACCTCGAGAGGTCATCGAGTCCAGTCCCCTGCCCTCATGGCAGGACCAAATACTGTCTAGACCATCCCTGATAAACATTTATCTAACCTACTCTTAAATATCTCCAGAGATGGGGATTCCACAACCTCCCTGGGCAATTTATTCCAGTGTTTAACTACCCTGACAGTTAGGAACTTTTTCTTAATGTCCAACCTAAACCTCCCTTGCTGCAGTTTAAGCCCATTGCTTCTCGTTCTATCCTCAGAGGCCAAGATGAACAAGTTTTCTCCCTCTTCCTTATGATACCCTTTTAGATCTCTGAAAACGGCTATCATGTCCCCCCTCGATCTTCTCTTTTCTAAACTAAACAAACTAAGCAAATGGGGACATTTGATTAGATGGGGACAAGCAGCAGGTGTGAAGGGCACAACTTGGGACTGGGATTTGATGGGGAGAGACAAGGACTGTCTGGACCAGGAGACTGGAACTGAGTGCCAGTGGGAGATGGAAAGAGGTCAGTGGACGAAATAGGACTGGCTGGGCACAGAAACAGTGGCAATTAGCCTGGAAGTGGTGCTGGGATACATAGCCCGGGGGACAGGGGGATAGACTGGGAGCTGGAATAAGATTAAGACTGGGATTTGGATAGATAACCCTGAGGGGGAGATTAGGACAAGGAAACTGGGACTGATATGAGGAAATGGCAAGAGGGAAAGATAGCGGGACAGTGACCAACCGTCAGGAATTAGGGAATACATCTGCTTTACACATCTTTATCGAGTGCTATATTCCTCTGTGTGCCAGTTATGCTCAGTGGGTCAATGTATAGGGTGAACATAAGAACGGCCATACTGAGTCAGACCAACAGTCCATCTAGCCCAATATTCTGTCTGCCGATAGTGGCCAATACCAGATGCCCCAGATGGAGGGAACACAACAGGTAATCCTCACATGATCCCTCCCCTGTTACCCATCTGCAGGGTGCAGGGCCTTGATCTTGTTTTTTTAGGGTGCTCCTATTAGAATAGGGACAGCAATTTATCCTTGCCCCCTACGTGAACAGACAGTCTAAATGCTTCCCTCCAGCCCCCATAAGTACTGTGCACCCAGCTAACAACTAGACTGGCCCTCCATGCTCCAAATGATCACTTTTATTGAGCTTTTGTGGAACACTGATAAATCCCCAGCATATCTACTGAACACACGAGCTCACTCGCTCACACTCAAAGAGAAGGAAGACAGGAACATACTCCGTGGTGTAACTCCCTTTTCCCACTGGCATTCCCAGTTGTGAAGGTTTACAATATGCCACAAGGTTTAATAACAGCTGCCAACCAAATAGGTGCCATGATATCAGCAGATTTCATGAGGCACTTTAGAGAGAAAAAAATTCCATCTAGCTCAACTAAAAACATATTAACAACAAAATCTATCAGTTTCATGCAACAGACCTTTAAATACACCCACAAACCCTCACTCCCACCCCTTCCCCTAAAGAAAAAAAGATCTTCACACTTCCTCTAATACCAGCTGGTTCATATAAATTGCAGAAGTTGCACAAAACAGTTACTGACAGTGATACACTAAACATAGGTTAAACTCACTATGATCACTGCCTGTCTGTAATTAGAAGTTATAACATGCATAAAATAAGAATGGCACTTGGTTTTATGATGCAGCTATGGAAGATAGTTACAGAGACATGCTGGCCAAGCATCATGTCCTCTGTTATGCATATAACTAATTTCTAGGCCAGAGCTGAACTGTGCACAATTCTAGCAATTTTTGCCCCAACTATCTTGATAACATTATTTTTCTGGAAAAAATCCTCCTGAGTGGTGCTAAGCGCCCTTTGTTACTTTTAATGCTATATGAGTTGAGGGTTCTCAGTCCTTTAGCACTGAAGATGGTATTTACCGAGGATGTGAACATGGACAACATGACACAGAGCTCTTCAGGACAGCGGACATAGCTTTTGGTTATTTTTTGTATACCTAGCATTGAATATTAATATAAAGGGAGACACATGAAAGGCAGATCACAAAGTTTTGCTTCTGTCCAATGGCCCACTGATTCCAAGTTCTACTAACAAATGTAAAGATTTAAAAACCTCCCGTACTTCTATGAATAAATTAACATCTAACTTATTGGGCAAGGAAAAAAATTTCCCCATGGACAGATTATTCCATTAATGCAGGGTTTCTTGTACCTCTTTTTGAAGAATCTGTTACTTATCTTTTCAGAGACAGGATTCTGAATTAAGGAGCACTTCTTTGATTGATTCAGGCAATTTCTCCATTTCTGGGTTCTGATAAGTCACAAGTATTCACATGTATTTGAATGTCCTGGTATTCAGAATTTAGGGTGGAAAGTTTTTCTACACTTCTGAAAATCATATCCTTCTTGTTTTTAAATAAGTAATTCTATTGAGGTTATTCTTTCCTCTCTAAATTATCAATACATATTTTCAGTAGAAAGTTAGCCCCTGTTTTACAAGGGAAAAGTGCTATGAAAACTTTTCATAAATTCAAGAAAAAACTGAAAAATGATGATAAACTTTTCACTTCATTTTATTTTTTAAAAGAAAACCACTCTTAAGCTGGGAACTTGCACATGGTACCTCCTTCCTTCCAAAATAAATTATTCTGTAAAACTATAACCATGGAGAATAAAAGAAAGAAAAAAAGGCTGTCATGATTATACTGAGAAACATACAGAGATACACCCTGCTGTACTGGTAATAATGTGCTCTGAAGACCAGTTTTAATTAATATCTGATGTAAGAGTAAACCCACTAAATGATTACATTTCACTCTATAAATCTCTACAGAGCCAATATTTTCTAGTGTCACCCTTCTTAAATGAGAAAGATCTAATGATACCAGAGGTCTATGTCTATAAATGGAGACACTTCTAATAACACCAGGGCAAATTATAATAATAATGAAGAGCTTTACAATCAAAGTGCTGCGTATGTACCAACTTCTGTTAACATTATGAAATCCATCTTGTGTGAGCACTGAGTGTGGGAAAGGAATAAAGTCCTCCAAGAAAGACACTTCCCAGAAACTGCCTCATATGCACAAAAGCCACATTATGGACCTGATCTAAGGCACAACTGAAGGCAATGGGAATTTCCCATTGGCTTGATTGGGCTTTTGATCAAATCATAAAGTTCTACAGGGTCTGCTACTATACACCCATGTTACATGCAGATCCAGGCCACCTCCTGTTTTTCAATACCATGTTGTGTAATTAACCAGGTTTGCCTAAATTTGTGGCAGCAAGGACCCTATCAGCAGATTGCCAGGAGCTACAAAATAACAATAATTTCCCTGCTTAATACTAACCACTAGAATTAGTGGGTATTGATCCTTGCCACATTACAGGGGCATTACTACCTTTTGCAGCTCAGACCCATATCATAAGAGTGTAGCCACGAAACAAAAAGTAGTCTCCCACCCCACCCCCCCCGTCACATGTCAGCTACTCACTGTGGGCCTTCAGCTATCCGTCTCATGTATATCCTTTGCCAACTCCATATTTGCCTGCACTGAAGGCCTTAATTTTTCCAACAGTAGCAAAGGGGGAAAACAAACCTGTAATTCTGCACCCCGGATCCATTGTTCTTAAGTAAAATGCAGTCAGTTACATTTGGGGAATGTGGGAACCCTCCATCCAGCTTTGTGCATAGAGGTGTGATTATGGTGGAGAATAGTTTTGATGAGGTCATGGGAACGTGGCTAAGACTGACCTTGTATCTCCTGTCTTGGTTCTAGGAGGTGAGGAAGTATAGGTGAGACAACATGGGGAATCATCCATGAAAATTCTGCCCTTGCTCTTCCTGTTCCGTAGGCAAAACAGAGGCCTTCACTCTCTGGGAACACCTTTTGTAAAGACAACAGTCACATGCCATTTGAATGAGAGTACAGCATTCATGCAGCGATATGTCTGTGTAAAGCACTGATGAGTGAGGCTCCTCTTTCCCATTTGCATGGAATTTGCTCTGTTATGTTCAACTTGTTTGGTCAGTTCTCCAGAGTATCCTCAACATCCAGTGACTTTGAGGCATCTGAGGCCATAAATGACCTACTCTAAAGTGTATGGGACCTGTCACGGTGTGTCTGTGTACTTACTGGTTTGTGGCATGGGAAAGACTCTTGTTTCCTGATGGCAGGGAGACAAAGAATAACCCCCTTTTTTATTTATTATCCCTCTTCTGAATGCCGGTGACACCTTGTTGAGATTTCATCATGCTTTTTGTCTAGAACCACTGGTTTGTAGGCCAGTGATGAAAACATTCCAGCAAAATCAGGTTAGCTGACGTGTGCTATATTTTGTGCTTAGAGAGGCTCTCTGTTTCATACTTATATATTATCTACAGGTTAAACTGAGGGAGCACTTAGCCATTGCAAAGGGTTTTTTAAATGATCTATGTTTATTCATTTACAAGCTTTACACATGCACCCTGTTCCATAAAGTTTTAATTTGCATGTTATTATAGAGGTTCATGTAGTTTCTGAGGCTGCTGAAGCTGAAATGGTGCTCTGGGTACTCCAACTCAGAAATACTTTATGGATAAGCAGCTCAACTTCTTTCAGTGCTGGATCAATAACATTGCTTCATCAGCTCAGGGATCAATCTGACAAGACTTCGGTGGGGGTGAAAGCCCATAGCAGAGAACTCTCTATCAGATTCTGAATTTCTTTCCTTACACCACAGACTATCTGACTATATTTGGGAACCGGTGGGAACCCTTTTTTGGCTGTTCAGCACTATGTAAGTTTGTGTGTGTGTGGAAATAGCCACTAATGGCATGATGTTCTCATGAACATGTGGCAGGTCCCTGCATGTGCTCCATTAAAGGGGCAATTGGAAATCAATTTTTCAAAGGATTAAAACTTTAAATCTATGATGAAGGGAGAATGCTTTTAAATCAGCCAGTGATCATCAGATCTGATGGCCCAATCCAATTCTGACTGACATCCATGGGTCTCTTAACGGATCCATTCGCAAGTGGATGAGGCCTTATATAAGAATATTGCTAGAATTTCTTGCTGGGTAGACCTCTTTTTCCCTTGACAATTTGTTTATTATGTTAAGATACTGAGAGAGAAATACTGGGCAGGTTACGGACAGGTAATCCCGTGTTCACTTATTCCAGAGCAAGATGCACACTCTAGCATGATGGCTACCATATTGGTCAGAACAGTGGGGACTGAACCAGAGACCCTCAGAGCTCCTGTCACTTAAACTACAGCTCTCTGTGATTCTTATAGATTCATATCATCTGTGGAGCAGACATCAAGGAGGACCTTTAAAACACATTCACCAGTGAATACAGTAACATCAAGGGTATACAAAGGAGTGAGACCAATCAAGAAAGTTAAATGCAGCCAGAGTGTTTATTCAGTGGTGCTTGCATCCCCTGGAGCTAGCTGCCCATAGCCCCACTTTCCAGAAGAACACTTGCATTTTGTATTCCACCAGCCTTGCACAAACCATATTCCCCTACAACTTGAGTTACTGGGGAGATGAGGGTATCCCATTCCGGTCAAGATGTAAAGTATTATCTATGCCTTTATTGTAATTCATCATTTAAACTGCAATAGAGAATCAGGATTGGGGCCCTCTTGTATGCGGTGCTGTACAAATACACTGTGGCTAATTCTCACAATCATATCCACCAGTCTTCAGGAGGTATTTGATGGGGTTTTTTCTTAAAGACCTAGATCCTGCAATCATATAAGAAACTCAGCCTTGATTTAAAAAAAAAAAAAAAAAAAAGGACACCCCAGGCTCTTGTGGTGGCAGAAAAAAACTTGGTAATGTGAACCCTGCATCCATGGACAGCATCAGAAGACAAACAACCTGAAAGGGTATTTTTTTTAAATCTTGTTTTTTCACCTATTGCCATGATTTGGGGTAGGGGAAGGCTGATGAATTGTTTTTTGAATGCTCAATTTTGGCAATACTGCAAACACACATTTAAAAACAGTCTCTGCTCAGATTTCTTAACTGCATCCAGGTTTTATGAATATTATTGCTCATTTTCTCTGCCTGAAGAATTAACTTTTTAATACCTTTTAATTTAATTATACTTTTTAAAGCACAAACTGTTTTTATTCTAATTCCTTTTCCCAACTGTGTACAGAAATTAAGAAGCTAGTAAGATCCTCTGTTTTATGTATAGTAGCTTCATTCAAAAAGCATTCAAGGGAAAGAATGGATAGTTCACATTCTTCTTCCAGGAAAAAAAAAAAAGATGCTTTAAAATTTTCAAGGTGCAAACTAAATTACAAGATGCCCAGGAGTGTGCAATAGCATTTCATTGTTTGAGTTTGGAATAAAAGACAGATAATTAGGAAATTGGGAGTCTATTAATTTTCCAAATTTACTCATGCAAGAAGCACTGAGCTATGGTGATATTTGCTTACCTCGTCATTATGCAAAAATATATTAGCTAATTATTTTGACTAATGCAATTAAGATATGCATATTTAGCATAAACTATACAATAGAAATGTTACAGTCAGCAATTGCTGGGTTGCACTCATGGGCAGCAGAGAGGCAAAAGTCTCGGCACAGTCTCTGATGGTAAACCATAAGATTGCTACAATTCTGCCTGAACTGTTGTTATTAGTTCTGTTGCGGTAATTAATTTACTTTACAGCATGACTAGGTGGCACAGCTAGCAGTGGTATTAATTTTTTGTTATGAGACACCTGAAGATGTCAGCTTTGGGCAACAGTATCTGCACCTTTAATTGCCTTAATCAGTGGAAATACAGAATCTTTTCCAAGGATCCAATTAAGACACTCAACAGAGTCTTTCTTTGCACTTTATTTTTTATGAATATTCCAACTTGTAAAAGTTAAGTAGTTACCCCGGAAAACTTTCCTCTCTCCCAACACCAGGATCACAACCATTCCCTTCTTGGGATGGAAGATCCCAACCATTCCTCCCCTATCTTCCACCAGTGTTTCATACTTGGGATGGGAGGAACAGGAGGAGCACTTTTTCATAGATAACTTTCATAGATAATTGCTTTTTAATACGTTTGACTGAAAAATCCTTCTAATTATCTATGGAATCTGCTAATTAACTGCCTCAACAGCTCAGTTTTACTACCCTTATTCACATTAGTAATACTTTATTCCACAAGCAGTGTCATTGACATCAATGGAACGAACATGCAGAATAAAGTGCTTATGAACATGAGTTAAAGGTGGTAGGATGTGCCCCTTACACGTACTTTCACTTGGCTTTCCGCCCTCCTTCAGACTGGGGAATGGTCCTTCAAAATACAAAATTAGAAAGAGCCTGTTCCTTCATTCTGGCCCTGCCACTTTCCTGCAAAGTAACCTTACTTGATACAATGTCTAACATGCAATGTCTTTTCTACCACTGAGATGAAATGTGTACTCCCCACAATACCAACATTAATTAACTTCCCGCAGCTAACCATCAGGGAATGAACAAATAGCAACAGACTCTCTCCAGAGACCAAGTTATGTCCATGCTCAATCATACATGGACCTGAATAAATAACTGGATTTTTGGCTCATTGTCCAAACTGAAAAATCCAAAAATTGTTTCATTTCAGGTCAACCAAAAATAGAAAAGTTTAATTGTTTCTTGTCAAAAAATAAAAATAAAAACAAAAAGAGTCTGAGGGCAAATAAAACGTTTCAATCACAATAGTGTTTCCATTTTTGTGTTTCATTTTCAGGAGTACTTTAGCCTTTTTTATTTTTATTTTAAATAAACCCAGCAAAATTTCTAAACCAATTATCATTTTGAAGCAAAAAGTCAGAACTCCTCATTTCAAAACCATTGAAGCAAAATGTTTCTTTGAAAAACAAACACACTTTTTTGAACAAAATTATTCACTGAAAGCAACCCGAAGTCACAGAGGGTATGTCTACACTACAAAGTTAATTCGAACTAACAGCAGTTAGTTTGAATTAACTTTGATAGGCGCTACACTAGCGCTCCGCTAGTTCGAACTTAATTCAAACTAGCGGAGCACTTAATTCGAACTAGGTAAACCTCATTTTACGAGGACTAACGCCTAGTTCGAATTAAGGGATGTGTAGCCACTTAATTCGAACTAGTGGGAGGCTAGCCCTTCCCAGCTTGCCCTGGTGGCCACTCTGGCCAACACCAGGCAAACTCTACTGCCCCCCTCCCGGCCCCGGAGCCCTTAAAGGGCCACGGGCTGGCTACACTGTTTGTGCCAGTTGCAAGCCTGCCAGCACCCAGCCAGCAGAGCCTGCACCTGCCACAAAATGAGCCAGCCACCCGATGCCACCCAGCCCTCCACTGCTCCCCAGGACCAGCCTGGCGGCTCCCAGGAGCCTGCCCGGGGACGCAAGAGGCGGGCGCCTGCTTGGTCAAGTGCGGAGATCGTGGACCTCATCCAGGTTTGGGGGGAAGCATCCAATGTCCACGATCTCCGCACTAGCCACAGGAACGCAGCCATCTACGGCCGCATGGCTGCCAGCCTGGCCGCAAGAGGCCACCAGCGTAGCCGGGAGCAGGTGCGCTGCAAAATTAAGGACCTGAGGCAGTCCTACTCCCGGGCCTGCCAGCCAGGGGCTGACCCGGAGGCATGCCCCCACTTTGAGGCTCTGGACCGCATCCTCGGGGCTCACGCCGTCCTGCCCCCCGGGTGGTGATTGACCCCGGGGCAGAGGGACCACTCCTGGACACGGAGGAGGAGGAGCCGGAGGACGCCAAGAGCCAGGAGCCTGCCCAGGACCCAGGACCCCCGAGGCACCCCACTGAGCACGTCTCCTGTGTCGTCCGAGGCTGGGAAGGCCTCCACCTGTGAGTACCATCATGCTCCCCTTATGTGTACGAGTGGGTGGGGGAAAGAGGGAGCCCAGGGACCATGCGCCTGGACCTTGCCCACCACAGAGCAGCAGCTGGGTGTCATGCAGGGGCCCTGGCCTTGCAGAGGGGGGCTGAGTTTCACCCACCTGGGCCCAGGGACAATTGACCGCTGCTCTTGTTTCACCACAGCCGCAGCACCTGGGACTGCAGGGCGCACCACCCTGCCTGCAACAGCCACCCGCGCCTGGGCCAGCAGGAGAGCCAGGAACCAGGAGGACTACCAGCGGTGGCACCTCTGGTTCCTGGAGCGGCTGCTCCGCAATCAGGAGCACTGGGTCCGGGAGGACCTTCAGCTGCACCAGCGGATTTTGGAGGTGCTGGAGGAGCAGAGCCGTGCCCTCAGAGGCCACCTCCAGAACCTGGTCGACAGGTTCCTGCCTCCTCCTGCTCCAGCTCCTGCAGCTGCCCCAGCTCTCGCTCCTCCTCCCACCCCTGCTGCCCCTGCTCCCTGTGCTCCCCCTGCCCCTGCCCCCCTTCCCACTCCTGCTCCCCTTCCCACTTCCTCTGCCCCCCCGTCCCTCTTGCCCCACCCTCCACACCCGCTCCCCCCCGAGGTCCCCGCACCCGCAGTGTTGCAAGACAGGAGAGCCAGCCGGTCCCCCAAGCCTGAGCTTTCCCTTCCCTTCCTCCCATTCCACCCCCTTCCAGCTCCCCCCTCTCAGGTTTCCCCCTCTCCTCTCCCACCCTCACTCCTCCCTCCCCCCACCCCAGTTATGTACAAGAAAAAGAGATTTTGTTTGCCAAAACAGGTGTCTTTATTTTACATTACTTAGGACGGGGGGGTTAGGAAAGGGAAAGGGGAAGGGGGGGAGGGTGGAAGAAGGCCCCAGTGGGGCATGCAGGGAGAGTTCAGTCCTCCTCCTCCACCTGGAAGCTCTCCCACAGGGCTTCCCGGATCCGGACGGCCCCCCGCTGGGCTTCCCGGATGGCGGCGGTATGGGGCTGAGCATACTGGCCAGCCATGCGGTCAGCCTCAGCCATCCAGGCTGGCAGGAAAGCCTCCCCCTTTAGCTCACACAGAATGTGTAGCACAGAACATGCTGCCACCATGGGAGGGATGTTGTGCTCTGCGAGGTCGAGACAGGTGAGGAGGCATCAAAACCGGGCTTTCGGTTGCCCGAAGGCTCCCTCTATCATGATGCGGTCCCTGGTCAGCCTCACATTGAAGGCCTGGCGGGAGGGGTTGAGGTGCCCGTGTAGGGCTTCATGAGCCAGGGCTGTAAGGAGTAGGCCACATCCCCCACCAGACAGACGGGCATGTCCATGTCCCCGACCCTGATGTGGCGGTCGGGGAAGAAGGTCCCAGTCCGCAGCCTCTGGCACACGGAGGAGTTGCGGTACACCCGTGCGTCATGTGCCTTGCCGGACCAGCCCACATTAATGTCCGTGAACTGTCCCCGGTGGTCACATACGGCCTGCAGGATCACGGAGAAGTATCCCTTGCGGGAACACTGGGAAGCCTGGTGTTCCGGGGCACAGATGGGGATGTGTGTCCCATCGATGGCCCCCCCGCAGTTGGGGAAGCCGAGAGCGCCGAACCCCCGGATGACAGCGTCTGGGTCAGCGAGGCGGACCACCCTGCGGAGCAGCACCCGGTTGATGGCCTTGACCACCTGCGGAGAGACACAGCAAAGCACGAATCAGTGGGGCGCCCGGGTGGCTGGGAATGTTCGTGCCCTGGCAGTGCCCCGCGCCCCACTCCCGGAAACAACCTCCCCGGGCGGAGTGTAGTATGGGCGGGAGAGACCAGCCCCTCCGGTGCGGGGCACTTTTGCCTCCTTCCCCCCCAACCCCTGTTTTCCCTGGGGTGGCCCATCCCCTCCTTGCAGCCCCCCGTCACCCCCGATCCAGTGGCCAGCGAGTGCCGTACCTGCATGAGCACCGCTCCAACGGTGGATCTTCCCATGCCGAACTGGTTCCCAACGGATCGGTAGCTGTCCAGCATGGAGAGCTTCCAGAGGGCGATGGCCACACACTTCTGGAGGGGGATGGCGGGCCTCATGCGAGTGTCCCTTCTGCGCAGAGCAGGGGCGAGCCACTCGCAGAGCTCCAGGAAGGTGTCCCTCTTCATTCTGAAGTTCTGGGTCCACTGTTGGTCTCCCCAGCTCTCCAGGATGATGCGGTCCCACCAGTCGCTGCTGGTGTCCAGACGCCAGATGCGGCGGGGCACGCCGGCGCCCGGGCACCGCCGCATCTGCACCATGGCCTCCAGGGTGGCCAGGCAGAGAGGCAGGGAGCTGACGTGCACCAGGTGGTGCACGGCAGCCTCCACCCATAGCTGGCAGGCTTGCAGCAGCAAGTCCAGAAACTGCACCAGAAAGTGCAGGGGGAGCTCTGGCTCCATGTTGCCACCTGTGGCGGCGTCCCCAAAGGGAAGCACTGACACACACGGGCGCAGAGATCAACGCTTTGCTGTCCCTCGGCGAGGTAGGCAAGCAAGCAGGAAAACCTGAGAACCGGCTGTCCAGAGGGGTCCCTTTAAGCACGAGCCTCAGATAGCCTCAGACAGCAGCCACACAAAGCAACTACTGACCTGATGCCCTGCCAGAACTGGTTTCAGCTGCCCTTAAATGCGCCTCAGCGTCCAATCAGTGTGGACGCGCTAGTTCGAATTAGCAAAACGCTAATTCAAACTAGTTTTTAAGTCTAGCTGCGCTAGTTCGAATTAGCTTAGTTCGAATTAACTAATTCGAACTAAGTTAGTTCGAATTAACGCTGTAGTGTAGACATACCCAGATAGTTTTGGTCAGCCTGGAACGGCCTTGTTTGTCCAATAAATAAGTTTTCAAATAAATTTCACATAGGTAATTTAACATACTTATTGAGCTAGGTTGTGACTTTAAGTACAACCCAGGAACACATTGCTATCCTGAACCAGTTGCTCCTCTGATTCCTCCCTGCTCTTTGGAGTTAATGGCTTGCTACTGTGCCATATCAGCAGTAAATTTCAATACAGAATATGCTGGCTGAGTTGTTCTGGCCAACTAGTATGGGAAGATGCAATCAGTGCTCTATCCATTCCCTGCCTACATTCTGTGTAGAAGGAGTAAGCAGGTGCCCAGGCCCACTTACTCCTGCATGGCTGGACCCAAGGTCTGGATAGTTGTGAACAGGTTAACTCACCATTAGCACCTCTTTGTGGCTGGAGATAGGAAGAGAACTACTGCACTGTCAAGTACCTCCTGACAATGGTTGCTCCACCTCTGCAGGTCTTCTTCTACCTGCAACTTGGCCCTGCAACCATATTACTTAATAGTCTCGCTCCTTCTGGAGCAATGAATCTATGAACACAATGCAAGGGGAATTAAGAGAAGCCTTCTGAGTATAGAGGAAATAGAGGGGAATTATTCTCTCTCAAGGTGCATCAAAAGCTTTTCCCTCAAGGACGGGCCACAGAGCAGCGAGCATTTGAGAAGCTTCTATCTTCAGTCAGCCCTTTCCTCAGTAGTTGAAGGTCTGTTCTCTGCCATGGCCTGTTATTCTTCTCACCTTTTAAGTTCCTCCTCCAGCCTATCTATGCATTGCAGTACTGATGGGGTGGAACTCCAGCTGATCCCCAGCTCTGCTTGCACTGCCCCTTTGAAGTGCTGGAGTGGGACTTCAAAGAGGCAGTTCAGCATTAACCCCTGCGATTAATGCGTTAATATTTTTAATGCGGTAATCCTGTCCTGCGTTAATCAGAGGCATTAACGTGGGTCAGTTGATAGCCCTAGTTTTTATAAAAGATGATCCCTCCCTAAAGCACTTCAAATCTAAGTATACTATAATAAGAGGCAACATATGGATACAGACAGAATCAAGGGAATAAAAGGAAACTATTGGTCAGCATGATAGTACCTGGTCTTAGCATACCAGCAGTCTAACCATTATTCAACCTTTTTTTATAGACTTTGTGGTAAATTTGCATTTTCAAAGAGGACAAGTTTTGCAGATGTTAATGGGGTGGGTTCTCCCATGGAGGCATGAGAGAAAGCACAGAAGTGTTTGTCTGGAAGTTGAAGAAGTGGGTAATAGAGGTTGGTGTCATGGGTAACTGGAGGTGATAATCGACTTTTCAATATGTAATGAGAAGAGGGGTAGAGATAGGCCATGAAGGGCTTTGAAAGTGACGACAAGAAGCCGTTGTTTGCTGTGGTACAAAAGAGGGAGCCACTGAAGGGATGCAAAGAGTCATAACAGTCCCTCCTACATGTTCTGATATTTCAGCATGTTGTGTCTGGGTCTTAGCAGTTCTGGCTGCCTCTTCTTAGCCTTAACTCATTTCCATATTTAGATTGTGTGTACCATGAAGCCTCCCTGCATAATTCATTTTATTAAAACTGTGAAGGAAAACCTGACAGCATATAATATTTGAAAATATCATCTGATCAAGCCACAACAAAGCTTGCCAGCCTTTCTTTTATGCATAGGCCAAACTCCCCTTATCACAAATTAGAAATGATTGGACTAGGAATGGGTGCTGGGCACTGGACAAAAAGAGTTCTTGAGACAGAGAGGGTGAAAACCACTGATGGAGTGAAAAATGGTGGGACTCGTCCTGATAGGTAGAGGAATAATTAGGTTGCATTTAGAGAGAGGGAGAGGCCAAGGGTCAAGTTGGGAGAGATGAGCATGTACCTATGATTTTGTTCAGTGTGTACTGATCCCACCAAGACCAATAAAAGTTGGAACAGGAGTGTGGAAATATTGAAGTGCTGTCTGAATACCAATGTAATACAAATATGATCAATGCAGATGAGATACATATCTCATTACTGAGTGTGGGTGTTTTGATTTAAAGATCCTCTAATAACCTGAGCCATCACACTATAGGGGAAAGAAGGAGTGAACGAAAGAAAGGTGAGAAAAGAAGGGTAAGAAAAAGAAGACCTGACGTTTTACATAAATGTACAAAGATTTGATAGCTTAACTGAGCTGAACCTTCTCAGGTTTGCTCATCACTGCTTGTGATACCCCTGGAGTGTATTTGGCTTATTTTGCAGTAACCATGTGGACTGTCAAATGGCTCCTGCTGTATTTTGTTGCCCTTTCAAATATTTCTCAAAGAGTAGGCTGTACCATCTGGTGGACAATCTGCCTGTGTGCTATAGCATCATACCTATCACAGTGTAGATGGGCCTAAAGTAACCATGAGCTCTACTGAATGCATCTACAGTAAACAGGCAGCTACGCAGTATGACTAAGGCCTACTCCATTAGGGTACGCCTACACAGCAACGTTATTGCGAAATAACTTAGTCCGCATATACACAGCAGGTAGTTAGATCGAAATAATGTTGAAATACTGTCAAGCTGGAGGACTTCTTACTCCGACTCCTGTACCCCTCATTGTATGAGGAGTAGGGGAAGTCGGAGGAAGAGTGCTCTATTTCAAAATGAGTGATGTGTAGATGCTCCCAATTTCAAAATAAGCTATTTCAACATAAGCTATGCAATTGATGTAACTCAATTTGCAGAGCTTATTTTGAGTTGAGCCCTGCTGTATAGACATATCCTAAGTGGGCAAAGGAGGGTGGGGGACAAAGAGCAGTATTCCCTACATCACACCCCTGTACAAGGGCTGCATTCCACCTGGCCAGTGCCAGCAATGGCATCTCTTACCAAGATGAGGAACCATGAGACACGGGCAGGATTTTTCTACACAAGGTACAGAGGGGAGCAAAGCTAAAATCTCTGCAGTACTTGTGCTCCCCAGACCTCGAAGAATGCTAGGGGCAAACAGCTCTAAAGCTTCCATTGAGGTAGTGGGGTTCACGTTGTCTTCACCTGGGCCTGAAGTAATATGCTACTAACCAAATCTCTGCCCCAGATGTGATGCTGTACCTCCCCAGGCTGGGGACCTCCCTGGGGCTGTCTCACACCTTTCATCAGACCCTCATCACCGCTACCACAATAACAACAAGCAATTTTGCCCTAATTTTAAACCCACAGAAATGAGGTGCTACATATTTCAACAGAGCTCTGGGTCACATTTGCAAGTGCTCAGCACCCTCAACTGGTGCCAGATTTTCCAATGAATTCTGCTGCCTTTTAGGCCCCTGAATAAGGGCCAGATTCTCAAAACAGCTCAATAGCCAACTCACCGAGCCTGTCTGGAAATCTAGCCCCACATGATTTGACAAAGTCACAGTCACAGACTGATTCTGTTGCAGAATCCTACTGAACCTACTTTACCTTGCAGCAGCATCTCCTGGACCCTATCCAATAGTGCTGTCACATGATGGACACTCAATAGCAACGTAGGCAGCCATGTTGTCATGGCTGGGGTAGGGGGAGGGACAGAGACAAAGACAATCTCAGAAGGATAGTCTCTTCATCCATTTTCGGGGCTTCTGGCTTGCATAGATCTCGCCGGCCTTTCATTATGTCCTCTCCATTTCATCCCTGTAAAGCTGCTACCCTGGTGTCAAGGGGAGATGTCTTTAAAGAGCTATTAAATATTTTAGGGTATGTCTACACTTGCCCCCTAGTTCGAACTAGGGAGGCAAATGAAGCATACCAAAGTTTCTAATGAAGTGCAGGATTTAAATATCCCGCGCTTGATTAGCATATTCACGGCCCGTCGCCATTTTAAAATGCCAGTCACCCAATTTAACTTACCACATGTAGATGCGGTAGTCCAATTTAAAACCCTTCCCTTGAATTAGTTGTTACTCCTCGTGCAATGGGGTTTACTCATCTACACATGGCAAGTTAAATCGAGTGACAGGCATTTTAAAATGCCGACCGGCTGCAAATATGCTAATCAAGCGCGGGATACTTAAATCCCGTGCTTCATTAGCAACTTAGGTATGCTTCATTTGCCTCCCTAGTTTGAACTAGGGGGCAAGTGTAGACATACCCTTACTTAGGACAGGGGCTAGGGCCCTTCATCTCTAAGGGTGTGTCTAGACTACATGCCTCCTTCGACGGAGGCATGTAGATTAGCCAGATCGGAAGAGGGAAATGAAGCCGCGATTAAAATAATCGCGGCTTCATTTAAATTTAAATGGCTGCCCCGATCTGCCGATCAGCTGTTTGTCGGCAGATCGGGGGAGTCTGGACGCGATGCGCCGACAAAGAAGCCTTTCTTCATCGGCACAGGTAAACCTGGTTTCACGAGGCTTACCTGTGTCGATGAAGAAAGGCTTCTTTGTCGGGGCATCGCGTCCAGACTCCCCCGATCTGCCGACAAACAGCTGATCGGCAGATCGGGGCAGCCATTTAAATTTAAATGAAGCCGCGATTATTTTAATCGCGGCTTCATTTCCCTCTTCCGATCTGGCTAATCTACATGCCTCCGTCGAAGGAGGCATGTAGTCTAGACACACCTTAAGGGTGCACCCAGAGCTCAAAATAAGCTACTTAATTTGAGCTATGCAAATTGTGTAGCTTAATTTGAGTTAATTTCAAAATAGCTTATTGAAACACAGTGCCAAATTTTGAAACAGCACTATTCTGAAACATTCCTTATTTCTTGTGGAATGAGATTTACAGGGACATTGGAATAGCGAGCCTGTTTTATTTCTAAATAATGGGCTTGCTCAAAAGATGTGGAATAGCTATTTCTGGATACTTCTGGTATCTAAAAATAGCTCCACAGTTTACCACTTTCACCTGCTCTAGAGTTACACTATCCTTCATGCTGAGTTTGGTGCTCTCTCTTGTTTATCATGTCTCATTGCATTGCTTTACTTTTAATTTCTTTTAACACATTGCACAGCCAAGCACACCAGCACTGCTTATTCAGCAACTTTCCCCTTTCCCCAATGTCCCCTCGCCTATGAGCAGTGTGTGAACTTGCCAGACAGTGAAGAGAATGCTCTTTTTATTTATTTGAACTCTGACTTTTGTATCTTTTTAGTATAGACAGACTAGGATAGTAATCTGAAAATAAATAGCATTTTATGGATTGTAACAGCAAGTGGAAAGGCTCAAGAGTTATAAAGAAAGGTGTCAGAGTCATATTTGTGTAATCATAGTGCCAAAATAATTAATTTGTCCACAGCTCCTTCATTTCTCAACAAAATTATATACAATTACATAAGAAACTATGAAAGATGTGTAGGTCTTGGATATTAAGACTTACATGTGGTGGATTGTTTTCAAAGAGCACCTGCACCAGGAAGGACATCTGGATTTGGGTTTCGCTTTAATATATTTATTCCCTAATTCCAAGAGACTCGAGTGTATCAAAACGGCAATCAGTTTAATTCAGGGTTAGCGAACTGGGAGGGGATTAAAATTGGGTGGTGGCCATTGGTTCTACAAAACCAAAATGGTCACCAATGTCCATGTCCCCTCACATTCCATGCACCCCACCAAGTTGTAAAATATGAACAAAGACTACTATGGCTGTCCAAAATTCTTCCTCTTCCCCCCATATATCCACAACATGTCCAAATCTTGTTTTGCTTCCTCAACAAAATTTTAAAACTCTGACCCCTCCTCCATGTCACAACACCTAAAGCACTCACCCAGATCTTGCTTGCCTCTCCTCACAATTACTAGTTTCCTCTTCTCTACCTCTCTGACATTCATATCATCAGGTCCAGTCTTTGCAAAGTGTGAACACTAAATGATTTACCTCATCATCAGTCTAACCATGTCTCCTCTTTGAACCCCTTTATTAGATCTCCCTTGCCCACAATATCAAGATTAAACTTAGATCCACAGCTTCAAGGCCCTGAAACCCTGTACTCCATCTAAGTCCTTGTCTATCATTAGATACTCTCATGTCCTCTGCTCAGTCAATAACATTAGTTTTCATATCTTGGTTATTTTTTCATCCCACTGCTATTTCTGTGCTTTTTTTCACCTTGTGCAAGGAAGATCCTCCCAGCTACAGTTTGCCAAATCACTGACATTACCTCATTCAAATGCTTCTTAAAGACCCTTTTATGATGCCACCAAGACATAGATTGAAAATATTTTGAAAAACAAAGTCTTCCTCTGAATATTCTCTTTTAGACTTTGAGCTCTTTAGGGTCTTTTCTTGTACCGAGCTGATCACACAGTTAGTGCCTAACAATTCGTAAATATTAATTAATAAAGGTAAAATGCAGGGTGAGGGGCTAAACCTATCAATAGCAAGTTATTACTGTGGACGAATTCAAACAAATGTTTTCTATTAATCTATCACAGAACTATACCAATTAGGGTATGTCTACACTGCAAGCTTCTTTTGGAATAAGCTTTTCCGTAAGAGATCTTTTAGAAAAGCTTATTTCTAATTAGCGCGTCCACACTATAGGAAAGCCTCAAAATTAGTCCAAGGCAGGCTCCCCTAAGGTGGACGCACTCTCTCGACTTAGAGCCCCAGGAGGCACCAGGAAGGAATAACTTTAGAATAGCCCTGGTGAGGAGCTATTTCGACATAGCAGCAGAACATCTATACACACTATCTTCTGGAAAAGCTTTTTCAGAAAAGGGCTTATTCCTCATGGAATGAGGTTTACCGCCATAGACTACCCCAGCCAGTCCCCTTTAAATTGGTTTATTGCCCAAACATAAGCAAAACAAACACAGTTCTTCAGATCACCCTTCTTAGCCAGCACCCCTCCCCTCCAGCTTTCTTACTCAACAGGAGAGCAACCTTCCTGGGTATTGGCACTGG
Source organism: Pelodiscus sinensis (assembly GCF_049634645.1). Taxonomy (NCBI): domain Eukaryota; kingdom Metazoa; phylum Chordata; order Testudines; family Trionychidae; genus Pelodiscus; species Pelodiscus sinensis. The sequence goes on along the minus strand of NC_134716.1, from coordinate 111,503,504 downwards.
CCCCTTGCATAGGGACCCAGCACAGGAGTTAGCTTCACTCCCCTCTTCAGGCCTGTTTCCTATCACTCCTCCTGTGGAGCTTTCAGATGCCTGGCATAAAGCCACACAGTATGGGCATGCACATTCGGCACTGTGCACCCTCGCAGACTAAGTGTATGGTTGTTGTAGGCCTGCCCCCTTTAATTGTCTCAGGGTATGTCTACACTATCCCGCTAGTTTGAACTAGCAGGGGTAATGTAGTCATCCGCAGTTGCAAATGAAGCCCAGGATTTGAATTTCCCGGGCTTCATTTGCATGAAGCAGGCTGGCGCCATTTTTAAATGCCGGCAGTTCGAACCCCGTGCCGCGCGGCTACACGCGGCACGGAGTAGCTAGTTCGGATTAGGAAGCCTAATCTGAACTAGCTACTCCGTGCCGCGTGTAGCCGCGCGGCACGGGGTTCGAACTGCCGGCATTTAAAAATGGCGCCAGCCTGCTTCATGCAAATGAAGCCCGGGAAATTCAAATCCCGGGCTTCATTTGCAACTGCGGATGACTACATTACCCCCGCTAGTTCGAACTAGCGGGATAGTGTAGACATACCCTCAGTTGGGCCTATTTGCTCTGACACAGGGGGGCTGGTCTAGTTGCAGGAATCAGCTACACTGTGATAGCCACATAGTTAACATTACTAATAATTACTAATTAGTATAGATATAGTCACGATGGTCATGGATTACACGTGCCAAGGATTGGGTTTTGAGGTGATTATCAAAATGAAAACACTACCCGTGAATCTGTTTACTGATCATCTACACTGAAGTTTAAATGATTCATATTCCCAAGCTCAGAAGCAGGCTTATGTGTCATATGGCTGTTACAGATCCATGTGGGCAGGCGCTGTGTTTTCCCCACACAACTGAGAGGTGCCAAATGGACAGTGTGGAACGTGGGACATGGAGCTAAACATTCTGCATCCAGTCATACATGCATTGTGATAAGGGAAATCAGGCTCAAAGGATTGTGGCTTGTGCCAAAGGTCTACTATATCTGTAACCTCTCAATCACCCGCAAATCTATGCCTAACATTTCTGGTAAGCTTCACCACTTGCTCCCTAACAGCCCAATCCAGCAAAGCACAGAAGTAAAGGCTGAATGTTAAGCATGGGAGTAGTCCTATGGAAATCATGTTGTGTTTAACATGCTTTCCTAGGGACTTAGGGTATGTCTACACTACAAAGTTAATTTGAACTCACAGGCGTTAGTTCAAATTAACTTTAATAGCGGCTATACATGCAAACTGCTAGTTCAAATTTAAATCAAACTAGCGGAGCGCTTAATTCGAACTAGGTAAACCTCATTCTACGAGGACTAATGCCTACTTCGAATTAAGTAGTTCGAATTAAGGGCAGTGTAGCCACTTAATTCAAACTAGTTGGAGGCTAGCCCTTCCCAGCTTGCCCTGGTGGCCACTCTGGGCCAAACCAGGGAAACTTTTCTGCCCCTCTCCAGGTCCCAGAGCCCTTAAAGGGGCACGGTCTGGCTACAGTGCTTGTGCCAGTTGCAAGCCTGCCAGCACCCAACCAGCAGACCCTGCACATGGCATGGCATGAGCCAGCCACCTGCTGCCACTCAGCCCTCCGCCTCTTCCCAGGACCATGCTGGCGGCTCCCAGGAGCCTGCCCAGGGCTGCAAGAGGCAGGCGCCCGCCTGGTCTAGTGCGGAGATCGTGGACCTCATCGAGGTTTGGGGAGAGGCCTCCAACGTCCACGACCGCCGCACTAGGCACAGGAAAGTGGCCGTCTAGGGAAGGATAGCTGCCAGCCTGGCCATGAAAGGCCACATGCAAACCCAGGAGCAGGTTTGCATGAAAATCAAGTTGGTCCAGTGAGACCCCCAACCCTGAGCCCTGAGCTTAGAACATAAGAACATAGGAATGGCCGTACTGGGTCAGACCAAAGGTCCATCTAACCCAGTAGCCTGTCTGCCGACAGCTGCCAGCACCAGATGCCCTGGAGGGAATGGACCAAAGACAATGACCAAGCAATTTGTCTCATGCCATCCATCCCCAGCCTTCCACAAACAGAGGCCAGAGACACCATTCCTACCCTCTGGCTAACAGCACTCCATGGACCAAGCTCCATGAATTTATCTAACTTCTCTTTAAACTCTGTTATAGTTCTAGCCTTCACAGCCTCCTGTGGCAAAGAGTTCCACAGGTTGACTATGAGCTGTGTGAAGAAGAACTTTCGCTTATTAGTTTTAAACCTGCTGTCCATTCATTTCATTTGGTGTCCTCTAGTCCTTATATTATGGAAACTAATGAAGAACTTTTCTTTATTCACCCTCTCCACATCACTCATGATTTTATAGACCTCTCTCATATCCCCCCTCAGTCTCCTCTTTTCTAAGCTGAAAAGTCCCAGTCTCTTTAGCCTCTCTTCATATGGGACCTGTTCCAAACCCCTAATCATTTTAGTTGCCCTTTTCTGAACCCTTTCCAAGGCCAAAACATCTCTTTTGAGGTGAGGAGACCACATCTGTACACAGTACTGAAGATATGGCGTACCATAGTTTTATACTTCCCCTGGCTTCCCCCTTCCAGCTCCCTCCTCCCAGGTTTCCCCCCCACTTCCACTCTCTCTCTTCCCCTCTCCCACCTCCTTTCCCAGTCTCCCCAGAGGTTAATCCCCCCTCCCCAGTTTTGTTAAATAAAGAGAGTTTCTATTTTTGAACACCCGTGTCCTTTATTTTTTACATCAGGAACGGGGGCTAGGGAGGGGTAAGTGGAAGGAGGTGAGGGAGGAACGGGGCACGAGCCCCCGATGGGGAGGACTGGGGTGACTCTGCGGGCACCTCGGGGTGGAAGCTCTGTTGCAGGGCTTCCTGGATCCTGATAGCTCTCCGATTGACCCCCCGGTTGGCAGCCTGCGGCAAGTGCAGCCGGGCTGATGGCCGAGTGCTGTGATGTGCCGAGTGTGGGCTCTCAGGGCTCTCCAAGTCAGGACTGCTTTGCTGTCCCTCATCAAGGTAGACAAGCAAGCAGGGAACCCTGAAAACTATCTGTCCGGGGTGGGGATCAGGTCCCTTTAAGCACAGCCCTCGGCTAGCCTGAGTCAGCAGTTCCACACTCTAAGTCCTAACCTGATGTCCTGCCGGCTCTGATTCCAGCCAGGCTTAACTTCGGTTCAGGGTCCACTCAATGTGGACATTCTATTTCGAATTAGCAAAATGCTAATACAAATTAGTTTTTAGGTCTAGATGCACAGGTCTATAGTTTATAGGTCTAAAGTTTTTAGGTCTAACCATACTACAAAGATCTAACAGGGGAGACCAGATTCGCAGATTGAAGGTCTGACCCAAAAGGGAGTTGCAGGTTATTTAGGAGGATTGCAGTATTATCTATACCATGTCATCTTCAATGTTGTGCTTTTGTCTTCAGAACTGAGCATCAAGAGAGTGATGGCCACTGACTGAGGGCCTAGCGCTGCCATGCCATCCTTACTTCTGTGCTGGTACTGGTGATGGCTCCGCCTTCAGATCTGGGCTCCGAGCCAGCAGCTACTCTCTCCAGCTACCCAGCAGGGGGTGCTGCTGCTAACAGCAGTGCAGAAGTAAGGTACCACAACCCCTCAAACCCCCCTTGTGAACTCCTCCAAGTCTCCTTGTTGTATCAGGACCCCTACAATTACAACATGGCGAAATTTCAGATTTTAAAAATCCAATGACCATGAAATTGACCAACATGGACCGTGAATTTGGTAGGGCCCTAATTATGTGGCAAGAATGTGCATGGCTTATATTATGTTATTTGCTATCTTCAGGAAAGCTGAGGCTTTCTTTAGGATTATTATTGTGGGAAAGCACTTGTGTAGTGATTAGACCAGTTCAATCCATTGCACCTCTGGAGAAAGGGCTTCTAAGAAATTATTTCCTGTTCTTCTGTAAGCTTCATGCTTGGCATTGCCTTATTCTTTAATATCCCCACAGAAGCCCTTTTGTGTTGGAGACATGTAAACTAGCTTGGAAAAACCCAGGCAGTTACATTTGACACAATATGTCTGTCACTTTGCATGGACATTCTCAAAGTTTCCCATTTACTGGTGACCTCTCAGAAACGAAAAAGAAGCAAATGGCGTTCTCTGCTTTCTACCTACATGAGTTTCTCTTCACTTCTCAATGTTAAGTTGTTTTTATATGGGGTTTGCTTTTATGAAATTAGTAGTGCTTGTAGAACTCTATTCTATTTAATAGTGGGACTAACTGATGACCTACTAACTTTCACTCAAGCCATTCACTTAACTGGAACTTTTTCCTACCCTCTCAGCGAGTTATGTTATTAGCCTCCCTGCGTTTTTCATCTTTGCTTAACAAATTTAACTGCTTTTGGATAACATTTTTATTTTAGACATCTTGTCTTTCCTAGGTAAGTATTCATATTGCCTAATTCCCCGTCAATTTGCACTCTTGCAACTAGAGAAGAAGAGATCTGTTACTTGAGTGCAGGCATGAGAGAGCTATGTGATGGATGTTTTTGTCAGGCGTGTGGTGCAACTTCTATTGAAACTAATAGGATTTACATGCTTGCAATTGTTAAGATGAACAGCCCCCAAATTTTTGAGATCATACATGTTAAACATACTTAAATATGAATAGACAGAGGCAGATTCTTAACTGGTATAAATCCTTAGCAATGGCGCTAAGCTGAATTATACCAGCTAAGAATCTGACCCATTTTCATTCTATTGTTGGTTTTTTTATGTTGATCTCTATCTCATAGCAAACAAGGGAAACAATGTGAAGTATTTATTGGATAAACTCCTTCTTCAGTCTGTAAAGTGGATGTTTCATTTCTTCTTCCTCTTGCGTCATCCTACGTTACTCCCATCTCTCTCTTGGCTTACTTGCTGTCAGCTTGACTGACCTTTTTCTATTTGCACTCCTGAGATGTAGTCCTTGACTTCAGGGTGTTGTTTTCTGTCCAGATGGCGTAATCTTGTAGTGGAACTATTTTCTTGACATAGAGCATTCCACGGAAATGTGATGGTGTAAGTGGTGACCTTGTCAAGCTGTAGACAAAGAAGCCTCTGCATAACCTGAAGTATGCAGTTAATAGTAACATAGGCTAATTGCATTGAGATCTCTGGGAGCAGAAACCCTCAGGGTCTAGAAGATTCTCTTTCCATTTGCTGAAATGTAGCTTGATATTTTTATAATAATCCTTTTGTTTTCAGAATTTTCATATTGTTGCAGAGTAATAATGTTGTAAAACTAGATACAGTCAGAATCTAGTTATTCTCAAGTGTTTTATCTAACTGCAAGGTATAGGAGCTGACATATGTGGTGCGTTTCACACACTTGGAGATCACAACAGAATTTGCAGGCTTAGATACATAAACAGAAATCTATCAAAAACAGCGTTTTGCTGCCTAACGGATCTTCCTAACAGCAGTGCTATTTTTTTTCTTACATTTATCAAACTCTGATTTGAATTCTAGGAATACCTGGAAAAATCCTCAAGTACTGCACCACATTGCATGCATATTAATGAGTGAGTGTGCCTGCTTATGATTGGACTAATAAAGATATAAAATCACAATCCATTTGGCAGGAGGAAGCAACTCTTACCCCGCATCAGCTCCTCCCACTAAAAACAGCACTGGTATTGGGAATGCTCCTGAGGCTGAAAAACTGTCTTTGATGAATTAGCTTTGTAATACATTGAGAAGTCAACACACTGAAAGGGTAAGTGAACAAGCTGAAGGAAGAGGACAGGACAAATCAGTGAGGCAAACAGATCATGTTGTTAATTGAATCTGATATATCTTCCCCCCCAAAAGTAGTCTCTTGGGTAAAGAGAGCAGGAATTAAATGGAAGATTGTTCCTTTGACAGACTCCTTTTTTATATGACATAAGCTTTGTGGTACTGAGAAACAACAATGGCAACTCAACATCATTTAAAAGTCTGCAGTAACAGCTATCATGTCCACTTCTATCTTCCACAATGTGCAAGACATAGAATAAGGGACAATCTATGGATTATGCAGGGAATCCTCCATGGCAAGGAGATGGAATGGATTTTTCCACTAAAAATGCATCTGCACTGCACCGTTTTCCCAGAATAACGACTGTTATTCCAGAAAAACAATACTAACGTCCACCCGATTTAAAGGGGATTGGTTGGGGTAGTCTAGGCTTGGAAGCTGGGGAGAAGCCCTGCCTTGCCACATATGCATATGTATAGCTACAGTTCTCACTTTTATTGGGGAGTGCAACATCCACCTGGCAGCTCACAACAACTACAGAACAATTTAGGCAAGATGATGCAGCAATCTCTAATTACCAGTATGATTAATTCTATTGAAGGGCTTGTTTACATTGGGAAACTAGTGTGCAATAAGCTAGATGCACTAGCTGCTCTGCACTCACTTTCCATGTGGACAGTGCACTCAAGGCAGGCCTGCACTTAAAACGCTGCGTAGGCACTGATGCTCCAATGCTGTTGAAAGAGTTTCTCCCCTCAGTGTAGTTAAGCCATGTCCCTGAGAAGTGATAGCTATGATGGCAGAAGAAGCTGGTATAGTGTTGTCCACACAATGGATTAGGAAGTGCCTGAGCCATGCAGTTTCTTGCTATTGATCTGTTGTGTAGACCTTGGTCAGGTGGATTATTTTAGTACACCTACAAAGTGTGCACTAAGGCACTCTTAGAGCAGGTCAGCATTAGAAGCACTACATAGCGCAAGGGTGGAAATGCTTAGGTCACTGTAACTTGCAGAGCTGAGAGGGGTGTCTTTTTCATACCTATGAGCAATGCAAGTTAGATCGACTTAAGCAGCAGAGTAGACCTCCCTTTAATGCACAGTAAGGCCTGGTGTACATGAGACCAGGCAGGTTGGCTCAAGATATGCCACCCAGATGTGCAAAATAGCTGGATTCAGCCTACCTTAAGCTGAGCCACCGCACAATGCAGGAGGCCAGCAGGAGCACATGTCCTGTTGGCTTCCCTTACTTTTCACAGAATGAGGAGAACAGGACGCCAGTGGGGGCTGCCCTCAGTGTTCAATTTGGGGGTCTAAACTACACCTGCTAAATCGAATGCTAGAAGATCGACCTCCAGACGGTCCATCTTCTCCATAGTGTAGACAAGCCCTAAGAATTTTCCCATGAGAAGTTAGGCCTGGGCCACACTACAGACCTATGTAAGTATAGCTACATCACTCAGGGAATGAAAAATCCACACCCTAGATATCGTTCTAATCTCCCATGAAGATGGATCTGTGTCAAAGGGAAAGCTTTTCAGGGAGGTGATTAACTACGCTGACAGAAGAGCTTTCTCCTACTGGCTTAATGAGTCATCATTAAAGCACTATGGCGTCACCGCTGCATTAGTGAATGGTACCAATGTAGCTTTTTGGGACCTCAGGAAGAGTTGCTAGTGAGCACCTGTCACTATGGGCTTTTTCTCCATGGACATTAGCCCTCATTGTAACTATTGTTCTTTTATTAATTTACTTGTTTTATGATAGAGCTAACACTCCTCACTGGAAGTACTGTGTACTACACACACACATAGAATAAAAAGAAAGTATTTGTCCCTACCTGAAATTGCAAAGAAGGTATATGATGAGACAAAATAGGCAAAAAGCTAGAGCACAAAATCTACTCCACATTAGTCTCAACAGACAGGCCAGGACAGAATGGGCATAGAAATTGCACTGCTCTCTCAGTCTAAATGTGGTGTTGAGTGAAGAGTTTGGGTATGAAAAAGGCATTCAGCCAGCTCAGGATTTGGGCATTTTGATGGGATAGTTCAGGGAAGCTTGTATGATTTTGCAGAGAAATAGATTATATCATTCTCCAGGGTCAATCTGTAACCTTTCCTGGTCATTAAAATGATCACTTAGAAAAATAATAGTGATTCTAAACAGATTGTTACAAAGAGAAGAAATTCTCAAGCTTTCATAACATAAATCATGAGTTCAGAAGCAGAAAGCATGTGTTTTTTGCACACTGAGAATTCTGTTCCCTTCAATATGTTTGCAGACTGTAAATCCTAACAAATGTTTAAAACAAGGAGAATGAGCATCAGAATTAGAACTTTCTGCTATTAAGAAATCTGGGGTTTAATAATATATAGGAAAGGGAGTTTATAGTCATTAAATCGTCAAATCAGTACTTGATTTTGAGTGCGTAATAACAAGTGAATTGTTATTACCAGAGTTGTCCTCGACCAATAAAATTCTGGCTTCAGTAGTATAATTATTTAGATCACCGTTTCACTATTATAGTAATAACTATGGATAATTGCACAATATTATCTTTCACACAATCATCTTCTCTGCATAAATTAAAGGGTTCAAAAATATAATTTTTCAAGGCAAAACCCTCCCAGGAAATCCATGGGGACAATCTGAGATAACAGCAGACATGATGACTTATCTTGGTTGCAGCACAGACATGTGGCTTCTGCATCTGTTTCTTTCATAAGGTGATATCTGTGCTTAATTGGCCTAGAGGGACAGAGCATACCAGGGCTCCAAAGGAAAAATAAATCGTATGGATGAGTGGCCAAAGGTATAGCAGGAGTCAAGTAGAATTAAATTTGGGTTACAAATATAGGAATGTTTACATGACTTCCTTGGTTCTATTTTCACTAACTACAAATAAGGTTATATTGTGATTATCATTTGGCCTAAACACAAGTCCCAAGGACTGATGTTTATTATTTGCTTGTTTGTTTATCTTCTAAGTATCAGCAATTGGTGTAGAAAAGCCAATGTTGGTTTCCCTAGAGCTAATCTAAAACCAGAAAGGGGTGGGAATATATGACAGTTCTGCACATGAAATATGGTGTTATTTTCTAGGCACCTAACATTTCGGCACTGTGACATTCAGCATTGCAGCACCTAAGGCTCTTTGTAGATCCAGGCCTCAGATGTTATCCTCAGAGGTGCCATACAAGTACCACAGAGGGGGTCCATTATAAGACTAAACTACTGTTCACAAATGACACTGCAGGAACCCAAGAAATGTTCAGGCTAGTAGTATATATCTTTTTACTGGTTCGCGCTATACTATTTCCATTCTTATGCCAACTAACATAGAATCTCTTCAAGTCTCTCCATGCTTTTTTAGCACTGTTTTGGTCTACTGCAGTAATCCCCCAACATTTCCTTCCATGCCCCTGTTATCCATAAAGAAACCCGATTGCACCTGTCTTCCTTCCCTGGAACCACCGCTGGAAAGCAAGGCCAGAGCCAGGGCCAGGAGCTGAGGCCAGGAGCAGGGCCACAACCTGAAGTCCACAGTCAGGGCTGGGAGCAGAGAGCCAAGGCTGGGGCAGGAGCTGAAGCTGAAGCTGAGGCCATGGCTGGGAGCAGAGCCGCAGCCAGAGCTGGGAGCCAAAGCTGGGGGCTAGGAGCCAGGGGCCAGAGCTGTACCTGGGGTTGGAGTGGGCCAGAGCAGAGCTGGGTGGTGCTCCTTGAACATCCCTCATGTGGGTTGGTACTAGACCCACTGTGCTCCCCTGAACATTCCAGCCAACAGCTTGGGGACCAGTGGTTTACCAGGACACATGAAAGGGGTTTTTAGTGCCTCTAAGGTCTGGTGGATCTGAGCCCCAAATTCAGAAAAACATTTAAACACCTGTTAAATTTTAAGCACCACCTAGTCAGCAAAACTCCTCCACGTGTACTTAATTTTAAGAATAAATTTAAGTCTCATTGAGATCTCAGGGAATTGAGCACACATTTAAACTTCCATGTTTGCTTAAATATTTTGCTGAATCAAGGTGGGGTATATTCACATGCTTAATGTTAAATGGTGTGATTTGCAGAACCCAGGCCTTAGTCTTTCATCCATTTTTGATCATTCTGTATTCTCTACAGGTATGTCTACACGACAGTGTTATTTCAAAATATCTTATTTCGAAATAACGCGTCTACACACAAAATGCATTTCGAAATAGCATTTTGCTATTCTGAAATAGCGTGTCCACACTGAGTGGATGCTGAATCACATTTAAGGCTGGCCAGAACCAGTTCCAGCAGGGCACCAGGTCAGTACTTACTGTGAGGGGCTGCTGCCTGAGGCTGAGGTCTGTGCTTAAAGGGACTCCTCCCACCCAGACAGCCAGTTCTCAGCTTTCTCTGCTTGCTTGTCTACCTCGATGAGGGACAGCAAAGCATTTTGTCTCTGAGTGCTCTGCTTGCCCTCACTCGGGACACCACAGCACTCTGCAACATGGATCCAGAGCCGCCCTGGGCACTCTGGTGCTTCACTTGGACACGTTGCTGCGAGCCTGGCTGCACTTTCTGCAGGCTGCCATCCGGGAGGTCCATCAAGGGGCTGTCAGTATTCAGGAGGCCCTGCGGAAGAGCTTCCACCCTGAGGACTACTAAAAGCCTCCCTGGTCTGCCCCACTGGGGGTTTGTGCCTCATTCCTCCCTCACGTCCTTCCACTTACCCCTCCCTAACTCCCCTTCCTGATGTCAAATAAAATATATGTATTTTCATGAACACAAACTCTCTTTATTTAACGAAATTGGGGCAGTGGGAAATGAAACTCTGGTGAGACTGGGGAAAGGAGGCGGGAGAGGGGAGAAGAGAGTGTGGGAAAGGGGAGGGGGAAACCTGGGAGGAGGGAGCTAGAAGGGGGAAGCAAGGGGAAGAAGAGGGAAGGGAAGCTCAGGGTTCAGTGATGGGGGTCTCGCCAAACCAACTTGATTTTCATGCAAACCTGCTCCTGCATTCGCAAGTGGCCTTTGGTGGCCAGGCTGGCAGCTATCCTGCCATAGACAGCTGCGTTCCTCCATCTAATGAGGAGATCATGGACATTGGGGGCATCTTCCCAAACCTGAATTAGGTCCATGATCTCCACCCTGGATCAGGAAGGCGCCCGCCTTCTCCAGGCCCTGGCAGGCTCCTGGGAGCTGGCAGACTGCTCCTGGGGAGCGGTGGAGGGCTGGTTGCCAGTGGCTTGCTGGCTCATGTTTTGGAGCCACTGGGTCAGGAGCAGTGACTGCTGGCTCTGGGCTAGCAAGCTTGGAGCTGGCACAGGCACTTTAAGGGCTCCAGAGGGGTGGGGGGCAGGGAGGTAGAGGAGTGTTTTCGGTTGAGGCTGGAGTGGCCACCAGGGCACCCTGGGAAAGCTGGAGGCCCCCTATTTTGAAATACACAGCACTTATTTAGAAACAGCTATTTCGAATTTGGCATTATTCCTCATGGAATGAAGTTTACCAAGTTCAAAATAAGTGCTCCTTAATTAATTATTATTTCAATTAATTATTAATTATTAATTTTGAAATAGCGGTTTGGCTGTGTAGAGGCTAGTAAAGTTATTTCAAAATAAGGGCTGTTAATTCGAAATAACTTTGCTGTGTAGACATACCCTATTATACTACGATCCATTTCCCCCTAATTCATCTTAAAGTCCTAGAAGTCTAGGACCTGCTTATTTTGCACTCTCCATTTCAAAATTCAGCACACTTTCCAAATAGGCATCATCATATGTTCAGAATTTTCAGAGGAAATCAGATTTTCACATTGACACCGTCCTTTTTATGAATGAAGGGAGCTGTTGGTTAAAAGATTTGTTCTACCTTGCACTTGGCTGTCTTTTAATGGTGTCTGTCATGATCCTTGAGTACAATGTGTAAAATGCTTTGGGAGGGTCCCCTTTTTAATCAGTCTAGAACTCAAGATATTGCCATTTAGAAATTAAAATGGATCTGTTACAGGAGAGATTCATGTAAACCAATCTTACAATTTTTACACTGCAAAAACTCGTCTGAGCTTTACTGGTCATACAGCCAGGGACTTGGCACAGCTTATGATGAAGTTCTGTATTGAGGTAGCTAATCCATCCTGCCCTCTTTTATAATTCTAAATAACTGTGTGAGTGAGCAGAAATCCTCTTTATTTCAGATAGCCTTTAAAGAGTTGTCTCCCAGGACAGCTGCCCCTTGGGAAGGAAGAAATTTGTGACCTTGTTAAGCTGAGCAAGCACATCAGTTAGTGGAGTAAAGGCACTGTAAGCATTTCCAGCTCAGCTGGAAACGAGGTCACAATGCAGCCCTGCTGGCTGCCACTAGTGGGTCTTACTGTGGACCATTCACAGAGGTCTAAAAAGAAGAGTACTGCCCTAGAATAAAGCACAGAAAATCAAAGTATTTTCAAGAATTCACGCGAGAGCTAGGATAGTCATCTGTAGTTTCAGCTATGCTGGAAAATAACTTACACTGTCAACAGTCTTGCTTTCATTTAAGAAAACAAGCTGTGCAACTGAAAAAAAAATAAAAACTGCCCATTGTTGGGAAGGTTTAAACTCCCAACAGTTCAGAGACGAATCAGAGTGTCATATAAATAAACAAGCAAGTTTACTGCAACAGAGAGGTAAAATTGAAATGATGTGATACAGAGTTAGGATTTTGTAAGAATAGTTTTCTTTAGGGTTTACATTACAATTTTGCCTAATTAGTCTCCAATAATTAATGCTGTGAGTGTAACGGAGATATAATCAGACAAAATGCTGCTATGTAAACCCCATGGAAGCAATACATCTTTTGATAGTAATGATTATGTTCTTTTTTATTATTAAAGATCCCATTAAAAAGAATTTATGATTTTCCCCTTTGTGAGAGAAATAATAAACATTACATTGGATGCTCTTATTTTTGGTATTGAGCAACAGAGCATGTGTAATTAGCCACAGTTAAAAAGAGATTTTGCCAGGAAGGCTTTTGGGGCACATTACAAGCCAAATTAAAGCCCAATAGATTTTTTTACATGTGGAAATACAGTACCAATAAATTACTCAAACACAGTTGTTTGAAGAAATGTTTGGATCCTGCAAAAAACACGTATGAGAGAGAAATGATGAAACCAAGGGACTGATTACTAGACCTGTGTGCACAAGGACTCTCAAGCAATACTTTCATTGATCTGTTTTTTAAGGGATTGCTTTACTTCCTGAAAATTCACTTTGCAGGGTTGTTAAACAATGACTTCCGTCAGAGGCGCTACTCAAATCTGGCTCCTAATAGCCAGAATTCTGATGTTTAGCTTTCTCCAGCTGGCTTTTCATGGTTGTTATTGGTTTGAATTTCAACAGTACCCAAATGCCCCTCACCTGGATCAGGGGCCCAGTGTAGAAGCACATTAAGAAAAGATAGTCTCTGCCCTGAAGAGATTACAATCTAAACAGACTCAATCAATGGGGAAAAGGCAACAAACGTGACATACATGCAGAGAGATACAAGCAGCGAGACCAGGGCCACAGGTGTGCACATTCTTAGATCCACGTTGTATTTTGTTTTTAAACATAAGCTATTTCCAGCTGCCCAGTTACTGTGACAGCCTGCAGTTCTAGCAGCTGCTTCTTTCTCCCTTCCTAGGAATGGGTCTGTCCTTCAGAGATAGCTGGAGTGTTGAAGGTTTAGGCATCAGGTTTCTTATGTTACCATGAGAGTTCCCTAGGTCAGTGGTTTTCAAACTTTTTTTCTCATGACCCAGTTGAAGAAAACTCTTGATGCTCAAGACCCAAAACAATTATATCTTTTGACTATAGTGTAGGCTGGGGTGGGGAGGGGGGCAAGAATGAGAGGTTTGGAGTCCAGGAGGGGGCTCCAGGTTGAGGAGGGGCTCGAGGCTGGGGCACAGGGTTAGTGCTCATGGTTGGGCATGGGCTTCAGCATCTGTTGGTCAGTGGTGCAATCTGGCACTGGGGACCACTCTGTGCCCCAGAAGTGGCCAGCAGCAGGTCTGGCTCCCAGGTGAAGGCACACGAAGCAGTTCTGCACAGTGCTCTCACCTGCATGCACAGATCCCTCTCTCAGTCCCTATTGGCTGGGAATTGGACAATGGGAGTGTAGAGCCAATGCTCAGGATGGGGGCAGTGCACAGAGCCCCTTTGCCTAAGAGCCAGACCTGCTGCTGGCTGGTTCCAGGATGCCGCATAATCTGTAGTGCCAGGACAAACAGGAAGTCTGCCTTCGCACCCTCACTAGTCACTGAGTCACCCTATAGCAAGGTGACTCAGTGCCTGACATTGTGCGACCCACTACTGGGTTGCGACCCCTGGTTTGAAAACCACACCCTAAGCCCTAGCAAACTAAGAATCTTCCTGATATTATTGTCTGGAGGGTACTGGGGATGCAGCTTCACAAATTTAGAAGTGTTAATGGGCAAACATTAGAATTTCCACACACACTGTTCATTTTGTCTCCATCAATTTGGGGCTCATGCCTGCAAAAGTTCAAGGGCCATGCATGCAAAAAATGCCAGGTTTGATTACTCAAGCTTTATTGCAGGAACATGCAAGGACCATGCCAAGTTAATGGTACTCTTGTTTATTTCCCACATGGCATTCTGTTGTGCATGCGTGAGCCTTGCACTTGTGCTGGCATGGGCGTGTGCAATTTCTGTATATTATGCACAGGTACCAGAAGTATTCTACAGTGATTGATGGTGTTTGTACATTCAGTGTGGGTGATGAAAATCCAGGCACAGTTTCACCTAAAGATACCTGGAGGCTAACAGCTGAAAATGTACCCATATCTGTATTGATTTTTTGCATGTGTGCACCTTCCCACACCAGTAAAAGTACATGATGTAAGGATCTTGCATATTCCATGCATGAATACTCTTACCTAGGGATAACACTTGCATGTTCCTCACATTAAAATCTTGAAGAACTGAACCTGGCATGCTACCCTGTTTTGTGGGATTATGTGGTTGGCTCTTAGTATTGAAACCCAGAAGGAACCTTGCTCTTAGTACTGAAGCCCAAAAGGAACCTTGTTTCTGTGGGGTAATTCCATTCCATTTTGAATGGAAAAGGGGCAGGAAGGGCAGGAGACAGTTAATTCTGTTGGAGTCTGCAGGCTGGTGGACACACATGACCTCTCTATATCAAGCCCAAGAAAGGGTTTAGGTTTGGAAAAGGGCTGCAATAACAAACAGATGTTTTTACAGTGGTTTACAACACTGGTTGTTGGTTACAGCAACATTAGAACCAAGGGATAGTGAAATCTATTTCAGCCACAGAGAAATAACTCTCAGGGAAGCAGATGTATCTGGTAACAGGAAAATAAAGAGACGATGGTCATCTCTAAGGTTTTGGAGAGATAGCATTGGTTAGGCACTTCCATACTCAGCAGGATTTTGGAGGATAGTCAGAAAAACCTCTTGGAACAAGAAGAGGCCACCCAGTTAATACATTGGTAGACATTCCCCACACCTCGTTGGTTTGCCTTGTGAGAAGCTGATGTGGCAATGACCCCCGGTATCAAACCTTGTGTGGTTAATGAAATTTGTATTGGTTCTCTCAATTTTTATCTTCAATAAAATTGCAACCTTTTCCCACAAATGTTATGGCATCTTCATCTAAGGGTATCTCACAACACTGTTTTTGTTTGATTTCTTTTTTTTATGCTGTGGTAATAAGCAGTCAAATATAGCCCATGGGACACACGTATCATTTATTGCTCTTATCACAATTTGGCTTCTAATTTAAGCAAAGACCATTTTCTGTTATTCAGTATCTGGCCTTATGCTGCAGTTAGACACCAGACCAATCATTAACTTATGCAGACCCTCCCTGTTTGAATTCATCCAACCGACACACTGATGTACACTTGCTAGTAGTCAGTAAATGTGATGGCATTAGCATTGCCTTCGTGGGGAACTAGCACTCTTTCCTAGCTGGCAATAAAGTGTCACAGAATGTAGCAGCCAGCAAGGGAGGAAATGAAACAAGAACTGTTAAAAATGCTGAATGTTTGCTCTTTGCTTTTCACCACAGAGACATCCCAGGGGTGTTGATCACATTCTGTAGCATGCTGTGTTAACACCTGTGCATTGCAACCCTTCTTCTCCCGCTCTGTAGTTCAGAGGTGACCAACTGCAATGCTGCACTTGTGGGGGAGGTGGGGTTAGAAGCATCTCAGAAGGTGGGAAATCTTGATGTGGTGTGAGAGAAAAGAAAGTCATCAATACAACCCCCCTGTTCAGGATTTAAAGGACACCTACAGCTACAGCTCCAAATGGCAAAAACAAGACCCTTAATTCACCTATAGCAGCAGCTCCACAGGTGATAGCAACAGTGGATGAAATAGTGTGGCACAGGTAGGCATAAGCGTTTGAATTACCATGTGGAGTTAGATAAGGTGGTGAGAATAATAAATACCTGAGCCCTGGCCACTCCAGCTTCTATAGTTCTTTTCAATGGGGTAGCAGCACATGTTGGGAATTGCAACTCTGACAATCGCTAGTTTAGACAAAGAATATGAGAACTCAGCCGCATGTGGAGAACTAAGATGTACAAGCCACTAGAATGAGCAGGGGAAGTGGTGCTGTTGATTACCTCATGGGAACCTCTCTGCCTGTAACAAATGCCTGAGACACCAAACAAAGTATAGTCATTAAATCAAGATGGGTGTGATCCTTGTAATCGCAACGACTTTATAAATGCCCCCCTATCTCCACATCGGTGCTATTTAGCAGCATAGACCACTCTCCACACTTTCAAACTTACATAAACATGAAGCCTATCAAGGGAGTCTGAGGTGGAAACAAGATGGGGAAGATAATCATGGGGTGATCAGAGAGGGAAAAAACACCATCTATGGAATCAGATGCTTTTATGTTGTTGCTTAAAACTGCTCAGAGTCAGGAGGAGGATGCTTCCACGTGCTATGGACCTACACAATTATAGTGCCATTACCTGCTGCCTTAAAATGCAATGCTGGGGCCCCAAATATTGATGATGTGAGCTCAGATATCTATTTCCCAGATAGAGAACATAGAGTCTACTTAATTAAGAACTCTAACAATATACTGTTTCTGTTTCAAGTCAATCCAGAATTCCATAAGAAATGTATAAACATGGGACCGATGTGATGTGGTCACAGATACGGTAGGAAACTAGCCAAATTGCTGTTGCATTCTGGATACGTTGCCAGTGCTAGAGAGGCTATGACAGCCCTGGGAGAAGTTAGGTGAACTGAGCCTACTAGATATGAGTTACCTGTGCATAAAAAAAACAATCACATGCACGGTGTTATCTGTAGAAAGGGAGTGGCTGAAAGAACATAACCCCGGAACTAGTGCCCTCAGTAACTGAGGACAGAAATAAGGAGCAAGCTTTCCCATAACAATGACCTCTACCCTGAGAAAATACATATTTCCCCAGGGTTAGATTAAGGTAGTTCCAGTGCATAGAGCTGGCTGTGTGCTTCAAACATTTCTCTAAAGCATAGTTGCATGGTCCAAAGAACAAGCAATATAAACTGTGTCCTATCACTCCACTGATAAGACCCTACACCCTCTTTAGATAGGATTCACTCCCCTAGGTATGGTCAGCAATTCCACTCTGAATCATGATTACTGATAAGTCTCATGCTAGAGCAGTTATTCAGCAGAGGGATAGAAAATAGCACTGCTACACTGGGTGTTGTGAAGGCCTCCAGAGTTACATCTGGGATGCGCTTTTCCAGCATCAACTCCAGTTTCCTGGGATTTTGTGTCCTGCCACAAATATTTGCAAATAAATCTTTGAAGCCAATTGATAACTCAAAACAGACATTTGCAATAGTTCAAAAGGCTCCTTCTAGATTTTTGCATACAGAAGCAGCCTGGATGCACAACAGGGCTGTGTCTAGACTGGCCAGTTTTTCCAGAAAATCAGCCGCTTTTCCGGAAAAACTTGCCAGCTGTCTACACTGGCCACTTGAATTTCCGCAAAAGCACTGACGATCTCATGTAAGATTGTCAGTGTTCTTGCGGAAATACTATGCTTCTCCTGTTCGGGCAAAAGTCCTTTTGCGCAAAAGGGACAGTGTAGACAGCTGAGATTTGTTTTCCGCAAAAAAGCCCCAATCGCGAAAATGGCTATGGGGGCTTTTTTGCGGAAAAGCGCGTCTAGATTGGCACGGACGCTTTTCCGCAAAAAGTGGTTTTGCGGAAAAGCATCCATGCCAACTTAGACGCTCTATTCCGAAAATGCTTTTAACGGAAAACTTCTCCGTTAAAAGCATTTCCGGAAGTTCATGCCAGTCTAGACGTAGCCCAGATGTATACAAGGCTATGCTTTAAATCTGGGTTCACTACCTTTTGGCCAAGCTGTTTATGTGAGGGATTCAGGGGCTGCATACTAGGAGGTGCTGAGCACTCTGGTCTCAGTTCAGCAAAGCACTTCAGCAACTAGATAAAGCTAAGTATGTGCTTAAGTGCTTTGCTGGACCTGCTCCGCACTATGTAGCTTGAATGGCAGACTTGAGGCACTCAGTCTGTTTAGCAGAACAAAGAAAAGGTTAAGACACGACTTGATTGTCTCCTGCAAATATCTCTATAGAGCACAAATAGATCATAATGGGCTCTGTAGCCAAGCAGAGAAAGATATGAAGGATCCAATGGCTGGAAGTTATAGCCAGACAAATTCCGACAAGAAATAAGGTGTAAAATTTGAATGTGGAGAGTAATTAAGCATTGCAACAGTTTTCCAAGGGTTCTGCTGGATTCTCCATCACTATTTTAAAATCAAGATTAGATTTTTTTCTAAAAGCTATGCTCTGGGATTTATATTAGCCCACAGAAAAAAATCAGTCTTGGGTCACACACAGCCCCATGGAGGGCACAGAGGCTTAGGACTTCCTCTAGGCAGCGGATTGGGCCCAGAAATTAGGAGATGAGGGAGGGGGCTGCAGAGTGGGACCAAGGGGTTTGGAGTGCAGGAGCAGGCTCAGAACTGGGGCAGGGTGTTGTGGTGAAGGTACAGACTCTGGAAGAGGGTTAGGGTTCAGGAGGAGGTACTGACCTGGGGCAGAGGATTGGGGTATAGATGGGAGTGTGGGGTCTCAGAGTGAGTTCAGCTGCAGAAGTGGACTCCTGGCTGGGGCAGGAGGTTTGGGTTGGGGTTGCAGATTCTAGGAGAGAGTTAGGGTGCAGAAAGAGGTTCTGAATTTGGGCAGGAGGTTTGGGGTAAATACATGGGGTCTAGGAGGGACTTAGGGTGCGAAAGGGGGTTCTAACCTTGGGCAGAGTTTTGGGGTGGGGGGTGCAGGTTCTGGGAGGGGTCAAGGTGTGGGAGAGGTGCCAGGGTTGAGGGTTACGGTGTGGAGGGAGGGGGGTGTTAATGCCAGCCAGATGCCACTTAACTCAGCTGGCTCCCAGTCAGCATTGCAATGGGCCTAAGGTTTATCCCCTCCTCCCCCCGCCTCCAACTCCATACTGATCTCAGAAGCTGATACAATTTGGAAGATGCATGTATAGATCCACAAATGTATATAGCCACATGGGCAAATTTGGCACCTGCACCCGCAAAGCATCTTCGCTCAAATAGGCACTTACCTGCTCAGATCAGATAACTGCCTGCATGTGTACCTGACTGTGCATGCCCTTAATCAGCGTGCAGGGGCAAAAGCTGGGTTGTGCTTTGTTTGTGTAGTTTGTACATGGATACAATTTACATGTGTAACTTGGATGTCTAAATTTTAAAGTGTGTTTTATGGAAAGTTATTAAGGGGGGAAAATCCTTTTAAGATCTTTCATGTCCTTTGGAATTTTGTTTCGATAGATAGTTCATGCAAATTTCAATCTATAGCTGCCCTGAATTTTTTCCTTATTGGAAGCTGATAAATTCAATTGGCTCATCTCAGCTGAAATTTTTAGAGTTTTTTAGTTCAGTGTTTGCTGTGGATCATAAAACAAAGCATGCACAACTTCTACTTCTTGTGTGGATTGTTATTTTTCAATTTCAAAATGCACAAGCACATTTTTATAATGATGTGCAGTCATGAATTTGGCACACTGCTTAATTCCACATACTGTAAGGGTGTAGCAGGGAGCTTTTCCCATTTTGAATCGAATGGAATTTGTGATTTGCATGCACCTTTGGAGTCAAAATCAAACATTTGCCCTGGATTGGCCCTGGTTTAATTAAAATGATGAGAATGTGTGATATGCTTTTGGTCTAAGGCAAAAAGGATGCACAGTACTGAAATTTGGAACAAACATAAAAAAAATTGAGAAATGCATGGTTGGAAGTGATAAGAAATGCCAAGACTATGTATTACATGGGATCACGGGATGAAAATAGAAAATATCCTAAAAAAATTCTGGCATACTGTGAAACTGTTGTAGGAAGGTTTGGATAGGATTACATGCTTTATGGATAATATTTCCTGTAACTAACACTGTAGATGTTTGCAATCTTTGCCATAGTCTTTCTGTACAGCTGATGGGGCTGCTCATCAGTACTAGCTGATTCCCCACCCCTACCCCGACTGGTGTAAGGGCAGGGGATGCATATTTTATTTTTAAGGATTCCGCTCAGAAAAAAACTGGTGGTTAGCATAAAATTAAATACAATAAAAGCTGAAAAAATTTCTTGATGGCCAGCTTGGGAAAGGCAACTGCTTATTTGTCCTGAGGGTTACTGAATTAACCACAAAATCAGCCTTTCACCCCTTTTACTATTATTAACATTATTTATATTGTGGTAGCACCTAAAACCTCAGTCATGGACCTGGACCAGTGTTCCCTCTTAGATGCGCGGCAACACAGCTTCAGCCCCGCTCAGTCAAAGGCTCAGGGCTCCCTGCACGGAGCTGACTGACTGACTGGGCTGATTAATCACCTGTGAAGCTGTGCTGCCATGCAAAGTCAAGGGAACACTGACCTGGACCCCATTGTGCTAGGCGCCGTACAAACATTTTTTCTCCTTTAAAGGAATTTATCATAGGGATGGAAATGAATAAATGCCCCTAAATACCATAGGCTGGAGAAATAAAGGACAGCCTTTCTATCTGCATTGCTCCTGTCTCATTTAATATAAACATTTACATACAAAATTTTCTTCCGGGAGTTAATTCCCACTCCGATTTCTTCAGCCTGTGCTTTGTCTAACCTGCTCTGTCCATACAAGCTGAAAGTTGATGATACATTCAAAAGCATGGGGGGAGGGGAGAGGGTTGTCAACATTTTATCTGAGTCAACATTTTCAAACTTAAGTGCATGAAGTTAGGCTCCTAAATCCATATTGTAACCCTCAAGAAACGCAACCTGATTTCCACTGCAATGAGTAGGCGCTCAATGCTTCTACAAATCAGGTCATTTGGACATGTAAGTGCCAATATATATGAAGCAGATATGAAAATTTTGGTCAATATCTTAAAAAATCAGTGAGCTTGAACTTCCCTTTTAGTGTGTCTGTGTGGCTACGTCTAGACTGGCATGATTTTCCGCAAATGCTTTTAACGGAAAAGTTTTACGTTAAAAGCATTTGTGGAAAAGAGCGTCTAGACTGGCATGGACACTTTTCCGCAAAAGCACTTTTTGCGGAAAAGCGTCCATGCCAATCTAGACGCGCTTTTGCACAAAAAAGCCCTGATCGCCATTTTAGCCTTCGGGGCTTTTTTGTGCAAAACAGTACTGTGCTGTCTATATTGGCCCTCTTGCGCAAATGATTTGCGCAAGAAGGCTTTTGCCCTAACGGGAGCAGCACAGTATTTCTGCAAGAAGCACTGATTTCTTACAGTAGGAAGTCAGTGTTCTTGCAGAAATTCAAGGGGCCAGTGTAGACAGCTGGCAAGTTTTTCTGCAAAAGCAGCTGATTTTGCGGAAAAACTTGCCAGTCTAGACACAGCCTGTCTGTGTGTGTATGTGAATACAGGTCCATCCATCCACCCCTTCATCTGTCTGTTCTCTGGTTGGATGACAGAAAAACTAAGGGTGCTTCTAGTGCATTGTTCATATGAGTTCATTTCTCAGTCATGTGGTAAGCACCTGTGCTTTAATAGCTGAAGGACAGCATTTTTCTAGTCCTTCCTTCTTTTGTGCAACTCTATTTTATTGTGCCTGATTTTTGTGCCATGTCATTTCTTTACAGCTGTTCCCCCATTCTGTTGAGTGAACGCACAGGATAGCCATGCTCAGTCTGTGCACACACAACATATTCTTTTTTGAATGTAGTGTTTTAAGCACATTCCTTTAAAAACATTATTTACATAAAACAAAATAAATCCTATAATGTTCATTTTCAAAAAAAGGGCGTGTGTAATATAAATAGCTACTGCATTTCCTTATACTGCCAGAAAGAGGTGCTAAAGCTTCCAGGAGTCAGTTTTACTTGATTTCCCGACATCCTCCACTTATTATGATTTCTAGTCATCCTAAAGGAAAACTCAATTTTAAAAGCACATGTATCTCAGGAGGCTGAGGGAAGTAGTACTTAAGGTTCTAGTCCTGCAAAAAAACCCATGTTAGGGTAAGCAGAATTGATATCAGTAGTGAATTGATAAGCAAGGTTCTGGGTGAACTGTGTGTGGGAGAGGATACTGGAATGAAGCAAGGGGAGATGTTAGGTCTGAGTTACAATGGAGATTTGGCACAATGATGGAACAGTAAAGGTGGGACAAAGGGATACATTTTGTTGTCTCCCTTCCTGCTGTTTACTGCAAAGCATCCCAGTTTTTGGGGGAGTTTGTGGTTTGTGTTAAACAGGATGTCAGATGAGATCATCACAATGATCTCTTCTAGCCTTGGAATCTATGAAACTATGAATCTATGAATTTCACTGCTGTGGAAACCAGTGAAAGTGCATTCAGAATTATGGGCTGTGTCTAGACTGGCCACTTTTTCCAGAAAATCAGCTGCTTTTCCGGAAAAACTTGCCAGCTGTCTACACTGGCTGCTTGATTTTCCGCAAAAGCACTGACGTTCTACTGTCCGAAATCAGTGCTTTTTCCGGAAAAGCTTTGACGCTCCCGTTCGGGCAAAAGTCCTTTTTCCAAAAAACTGTTGCACAAAACGGCCAGTGTAGACAGCTAGCTAAGATTTTTGCGCAAAAGCTAAACGGAAAAAAGCGGTTTGGACGCTGGGAGACCCCGTAGGAGCCCTGGACTTCCTGGTAATCCGAGCTCTTAAAGCAGACCCAGGGCTGCTGAGCGCACGTGACAGGAGCGCGCCTCAGACCTCTCCCCTGAGGTCTGCCACGGTGTCCCTACCGTGCCCAGCAGCCACCTCGCAGCCAGCATGGCAGCTCCGGGCGCTCATCCACCTGCACCCCCAGTGCAGGAGGCCCCCAGGGGCCAGAAAAGAAGAGCCCCATTGTGGTCCTCGGGGGAGCTGGAGACCCTGCTGGACTTGTGGCAGGAGGAGGAGGGCCTCCACAACACCCGGTCCCAGCATTGCAATGCCGACATCTTTGGCCACATGGCCCAGGCACTAGCCCAGCAGGGCCATCCAGCCCGGAACCTGAAACAGGTCCGGGCTAAAGTGAAAGAACTGCAGCTGGGCTATATGTGGGCCAGCGAGGGCAGGGGGGCAGGACCAGACACCTGCCCCCGTTATGACCGGCTGCACGCCATCCCGGACCAGCCAGCCCCGCAAGCCCTGGACGTGCCAGTTGACAGCAGCGTGCGCCCGCTCATCACCAGGACCACTGAGGCGGGGGAAGGAGACAGCACTGAATCAGAGGATGAGGCCAGCATTGCCACCCAGCAGGCCCCCTCCAGAAGCCCTGACATCTCCCGCACATCCTCCGAGGCTGGGGAAGGATCCACCGGTGAGTCTTGCACTTTGCACTCAGAAGGGCGGGGGGTGGGAGGGAGGAGCCAGGTGCCCAGAGGGGGGAGGGGGAGAGCAAGTCACACAGGCCATGTGAGCTGCACGCTGTGTAGCATCAGGCAGCAAGCAGCACGTGCAACCACGTGCAGCCTGCTGACCGAGTGGCATGTGACCATGGCAGGCAGCTGCAGGGCACGCCTGGGACCGTGCTCACACCCATTCAGCGGGAACAGGGGGAAGGGTGGATGCCAGCTGGAACCAGCCAGAGCCCCAGGGACTCAGACCAGAGCCCGCAGCTCCGCCAAGGGTGCAGCACAGAGAATGGCAAGACTGTCCCATGCCCGGCTGTGAGGCACAGCCAGCTGCTATTGGGTACACTGCAGCCCTGTGAACGTGGCCCCCACTGAGCCCCTCGCCTGCTCCCAGTGCCTTGGCTGGCCCCCCGAGGGAAGTCCCCACTGCGGCCACACACGTCCCTGGGCTACGTGTGTGAGGGATAGTTGGAGAGAGAAGCGGGGGAAGCACTCAGGCCGCCCTTAGGGCCATCTGAGTTTTGCTGCAAGGATGGGACATCCCCCCCCCTCAGTCACTCTCCTGGTTCCGTCCAGGAGATATCCCACGCGATGGGGATCTGAGAGCCCAGACCACATCTGCCAGACGTGCTCCCAGGCACTGTGTGGGGATGCATCTCACTCCCTGTCAAACACCAGTGATTAGCCCAAAGCCTCACAGCCTCCACCGGCAGGGAGTTCCACAGGTTAATGCAACACAAGCGCCCTCCCACCCTCCACAGGGCCAGGACACAGACCGGTGGTTCCAATACATGGAGGAGGACCCTACTCCAGGGGCGGTCCTCCTTGCAAACATACAACACGGGGGGCAGGGGGGGAACCAAGTGGGCCCAAGCCACACTACTGTGGTGTCACCTGGGCTCAGGGGTGGGGTGGAAGGCATGAGGTGTGGGGACAGTGGCCGGGCTGCCTGACTGACCCATCCTTTCTTCTCTTCCCTGCAGCGGGACTAACCAGGAGCGGGGGACCCTCCAGTCTGGCAGCAGCAGCACCCCCAGCTGCCCAACCACGCAGGCGCAGGCACAGGCTCCGCCACCGGGCCCAGCTGCTTCGCTGGCATGTGCAGGCCATCGAGCGCATCGAGGCATCGATTCGGCAACATGTCGAGGGGGATCTGCAGTGGTGCCAGGAGTCCTGGGCCGCCTTCCAGGCCCAGTGCACGCGCATGGCTGACTCCATCGCCACCCTCACTGCTCACATAGAGCATGCCATTCACTATGGCATGGCCTTACCTCATACCCCCGCCATCCTTCCCCTAGCACTGCCCTTGCCCCCTCCTGCCCCTGTAATGCCCCCTCCTACCCATTTCCCCGTGCAGCCTGCCCCGATGCGGCCTGCCCCGCATGTCCAGGTCCGCCCCCGCAGGAGCACTCTCAGGGGCCACCCCTCCCAGGAGTAGCTCCTCCCCCTCCCAGTTGAAGGTCTCCTCCTCCACCCCCTCCCCCTCGTAAATAAAAACATACATTTTTCAGTTGGAAACAAAACTGTGTTGGTTATTGTGTTACTCGAGGTAACTGTAATAAATGATTTCAGATGCCAATTAGCCAACTAAATT
Organism: Pelodiscus sinensis; assembly: GCF_049634645.1. Classification (NCBI taxonomy): domain Eukaryota; kingdom Metazoa; phylum Chordata; order Testudines; family Trionychidae; genus Pelodiscus; species Pelodiscus sinensis. The sequence goes on along the minus strand of NC_134716.1, from coordinate 111,478,331 downwards.
TAAGAGGATTACAAAATGTGGACACCAAATTCTGTATCTATCACCGGTCGTTCCTTTAAGTGGTCATTGGTTTGTGGCGCATAAATAAATACTGACACTTTTAAGTAAAATGTAAACCACAACTATATTAACATAGATAACAAACAAGCAAGAAAGGTTAAAAGACGCACACAAAAGAATATGTACATAGTCTAGACGCAGGGGACGATTGTAGTGTTGCTGGCAACCTCAATCCTTTGGTCCTTCCGGGCCTCGGGAGAGGAACAGCCAAGAGATCCCTCGATGGAAGACGATGGCGAAGCTGGCAACCTCAATCCTTTGGTCCTTCCAGGCCTCGGGAGAGGAACAGCCAGGAGATCCTTCGAAGACAACTGGAATCGGGTACGCTGACTCGATCCTTCTGCACGAACCACGAATCCTCTTCCTGTTCTTTGGGACAGCTTGGACAGGCGATGGTGGCCTAAACCATAGTCTAAACTAAAAAGAAAAACCCTAGCTACGTCCCTAGCTACCCAACGAACATTCACGATGACGGCCGATGTGCTTGAAACCGACGCTTTACAATTGGGGGGAGGTAAAGGGAGGGGAAAAGGAAGGGGATGGGAGGAAGTTGAATGGGGAGACCGAGGCGACCCTACTATGGGGCTTGTGTGAACATGTCTGCCAGGGCCTCTCAGATGCGCACCCCATCCTGGTGTGCCTGGCGGATGGCAGCTGTGTGGGGCTGTTCAAACATCTGTGCCTCGGCTGCCATCCATACAGGGAGGAAGGCCTCCTCACTCCGCTCCACAATGTTGTGGAGCACGCAGCACACGGCCACTACCTCCATTGAATTCCACTCACCCATCTCGAGACGGGTGAGCAAACAACGGAAGCGGGCTTTTAAGTGGCTGAAGGCGAGCTCCACCTGATTTCGGGCCCGGTTGAGGCAGTCATTGAACCGGGCCAAGTTCTGATCTGGCCGCCCCATGTAGGGCCGCATTAGCCAGGGCAGCAGGGGGTAGGCTACGTCCCCGATGACGCAGATGGGCATAGGCACATCCCCGACAGTCAACTCCCGCCGGGGGAAGTAGGTGCCCGCCTCCAGCCTGCGAAACAGTCCGGAGTTGTGGAGGATGCGGGAGTCGCAGCCAGCCCACGTAGACGTCCAGGAAGCGGCCCCGGTGGTCCACGAGGGCCTGGAGAACAATAGAGCAGTACCCCTTCCTGTTCGTGAAATAGGCTGCTCGATGCTCAGGGGCCCGAATGGGGATGTTGTGTCCAGGGCTCCCCCGCAGTTGGGGAACCCGAGGGCAGCGAAGTCGGCCAGCGTGGCGTCCACGTCGCGCAGGCGGATCACTCTCGGGAGCAGGACATCATTGATGGCGTGGACAACCTATAGAAGGGTGCAGAGAAACACAAGCGAACACATCACATAAGTCAGGGGTGAGTGTGCGCTCCCTTGCCCCCCCCCCCCCACCATGATTCCCTCTGTCCTCATGCACACACCAGGGCCCCCTCGCCCCAGGGCTCCCCCTCCCCCAGCAGGCCTGTGCAAGGGAGGGATGGCCCAAACCCCTGGGTGACCCATGCTTGGAGTCTTGGCTGCCCCTGGGCATGGAGTGCAGCACTCTCCCCACACCCCACTCCCCCTGGGACTTACCTCCATGACAATCACACCGACGATGGATCTTCCCACCTGAATTACTGTGCCACCGATCGGTAGCTGTCTGGGGTGGCCAGCTTCCATAGTGCAATGGCAACCCTCTTGTTCACGGGGATGGGTGCAAGCAGCCGGGTGGTGGCTCTCTCTGGAGCGCTGGGGTGAGCCAGGCACACAGCTCCAGGAACGTCCACTTTTGCATGCAGAAATTCCAGCGCCATTGCTGGTCATCCCGTACTGGTGTCCAGTCTCCAGAGTGGCCTCTCCATGGTGAGGTGGGGATGCCACAGGGAATCCATGGCCTCCCTGGTGAGGGAGTCCAAGACAATTTGTGCCTCCTGGTCCTGGAACACGAGGGCACCAGCCTGGAGCACCAGCTGCAGTCACTCGAAAATGGCTGACAGAGGCCAGAGCAGGCACATGGCCACCCATGGCTCCATGGCAGACAAAGCAAGGCACAAGAAACCAAAACCAGGAAAAAGCACTAGGGGCAAGAGGGTGGTGTCCAAAAGTCAGAGGGACACCTGCTATGGCTGTCAGTCCCTGCAAGAGGTCCTAACGCACGGAGCAGGAGACAAACGGCTGTCCAGCGAGACCCCTTTAAGCACGTCTAAACGGATCTCCAGCCCCGCCCCCAGAAATGGCTGGTGCCCTTTAGCCCTCTTCAAAATGGTTCCTGGCTTCTGCTTTTGTGCAAAAGCGCGCCGCCAATCTAGACGCACTTTTGTGCAAAAGCGTATCGTTATAACGAAAACTCCGGGACCAATCTAGACGCTTTTTTGCGGAAATACTTTTAACGGAAAACCTTTTCCGTTAAAAGTATTTCCGGAAAATCATGCCAGTCTAGACGTAGCCATGGTGTATTGAAAACTATGATTACAAGCTATCATTTTAAATTTGTAAATGCTCCTGCTTCCAACATGGGGGCTCCCTCAGGAAGCATGTGATGTGGATCTTCTGCAGCTATTCTGCAAAAGAGCTGGTCCATAGCAGGGCGGGCAAGTTGTTCCAGTGTGGCTGAAGTAGCAGTCTGCTATCCCTCTTTGCATAATTGGGGGTTGTGTGTTATCTTTCCAGATTCTAAGAAATGTAAAAAAGGGTAAATGTTTTTTTCCCCCTAATTCTCTGTGTGTGTGGCGTGAACTTAACAAGAGTCAGGTCCAAGAGACAAACGCCATGGAAAGGTAAAAGTTCATTTCAGATAATGTGACACCAAAAATCGCAGTTCACCAAGGACAGAAAGAGCAAGGAGAATGAACACATAAGAGTTGGGATTCTTGTCCTTAACAGTGGTACTTCCTCATGTAATGGGAGCTGAGCACCATGGGAAAAGCTGGAAATGCTGCTGCTCTATGTTCTGTGGACAGACGACTCAGTCTCCAGAGCTCCAGAACCTTTCACCAGCATTAAGTTCCCTGTTAAAACATTTCATGTGCATAACACTAAAAAGTCAGTGCAGATCATTACAGTGTTGCCACCCATCCATGAATCGCTGTTCAGGCTTATAGATCCTGTTGCCAGAGTTCCTGTCCCTTTAGTAAAGGATGATCAGACAACCAAGGATGCCCAGTGCAAATCTAGGCTTAATGTAGGTACAATATATTGCCACAGGTCAAATGGAGACAGAGATGCATAAACATCCCATCTTTGAAAAAGATGCCTTCTGCAGCCCCCAGGCTACTCACAGTACCCTGAAGGACTGTGCTCTTTTCAGAGAGACAAGACAACCCCAGAATTCAATGTGATTTTATAAGAGATGCTCTCCCCCCCCATCACACACCTCTACCCTGATTTGGTTTGATGCCCAGGCCATCTGGTCACCCTATAGCTCTTTTTTATTCCCCAGGAGTTACATTTTTCTAAGCATATCACCAATTGGCAACAGATGAGCTGCAACTGCTGGCACCAATGAGGCAGTCAAGCATAGCATGCCCTGGGTGTCCTCAGCCAGATCACCCACATCCTTCAACACAGACCTATTGGGGTACATGATTTGTGCGGTGCAGGGGGATTTCATAATTAATAGTAGCTGCTTATTGAAATTAATTGTACCCTGTTCTATGGGGAGCACTTGCTATTTTCAGAATAGTTTTTTCCTACTAGGTAATTTGGGCACCCTAAGCAGCAGTGTCTGGTCTTCTCCAACACTGCTGATTTTGAGAGAGAGTAGCTATGGGAAATGGCTTCTCTGTACTGGTTTTTCTTCCCTCTGGAGTATCAGGGGGCAGTATAGTATCAGCCCTCTGGAAGCCACTGGAGGGATGATGAGGAAAAATGTCTGATATACACTCACTGATGACACCCAGATCTATGTCTCCATCACATCTGAGCCAGACACATCTGCCCTTGGCAATGCGTGTGACCTTCTCTCTCTGATACAGGGAACCTTGCTACAATTCTTTATTTTGAAATCTTGTGATCAAATTGCTTTCATGAGCTAAATGACAATCAGAACATGCCACTAGAGTGCAACATTGCATTTCTCATTAGAACATAAGAATGGCCATACTGGGTCAGACCAAAAGTCCATCCAGCCCAGTATCCTGTCTGCCAACAGTGGCCAATGCCAGGTGCCCCAGAGGGAGTAAATCAAACAGGTAATGATCAAGCAATCTCTCTCCTGCCATCCATTTCCACCCTCTGACAAACAGAGGTTGGACACACCATTTCTTACGCATACTGGCTAATAGCCATTAATGGACTTAACCGCCATTAATTTATCTAGTTCTCTTTTAAACCCTGTTATAATCCTAGCCTTCACACCTCCTCAGGCAAGGAGTTCCACAGATTGACTATGTGCCGTGTGAAGAAGAACTTCCTTTTGTTTGTTTTAAACCTGCTGCCCATTAATTTCATTTGGTGGCCCCTAGTTCTTATATTATGGGAACAAGTAAATAGCTTTTCCTTATTCACTTTCTCCACACTTCTCATGATTTTATAGACCTCTATCATATCCCCCCTTAGTATCCTCTTTTCCAAGCTGAAAAGTCCCAGTCTCTTTAATCTCTCCTCATATGGGACCCGTTCCAAACCCCTAATCATTTTAGTTGCCCTTCTCTAAACCTTTTCTAATGCCAGTATATCTTTCTCACCTGGAATTCATTTCATCTTTGTTCTGGAACATGCACGGGCTAGCAGAAAGTTTCTGAATGGAATTTAAAGCATTGGCAGCTAAATAGTTTGGGATCTGATTATCCAAAAGATAATCCCAAACACACCAGATAAAGAAACACATGTCAAGATGGGTAAGGAAAACTTAGTTTGATAGCATCTCATCCAGCAAGAAACTCCTTATCAATAGTTGGAGTTATGGAATCTTCATTCTATGATTATGGTCTTCATTTTCCTATTGTTTGTTTGTATGATCTCTGTCTGGTTTTTAATGGTTTTTGTCTGCTGCATAATTAATTGTGCTAGGTGTAAATCAACTAAGGTGGCAAGTATGATTCGTTAGGTAATTCTGTTACAGTTTGTTAGGATTGGGTAGTACATTTTTAGTAAAATAACTGTTTAAGATGTAGCTAGGCAGGACTCGAGTTTTGCTACATAAATTGAGGCCCAAAAGGAAGTTCTTTGGGAACTAACTTGGGAGGACACAGCTCCAAGAACAGAACTGTCAGACCATAATCCTTTGCCAATGACACCTAGCAGAAACTAGCATCTCGCAGATGGCCCTAATCTTGACTGGCCATCTGTCTTAAGGGGAGTGGTGAGCACTGTATCCTTAGCATGTGCATTTTGGTTTTAATGATTGTTAATAAATAGAGGTTAAGTAGGATATTGCATAAGGTTCTTCACTGGTAAGAGACACCACAAACACGCAGAGTGTAAAGTTATGCCTGAGCTCAGAAAAGGCTGAGGGTGGGTGTCTATATTTAGAGGGTTATGCCTGAATCCTAGCAACAGGTAGGTGCGGATGCCCTTGGAGTGTATGAATGACAGAGAATTTTGGGTAAGTAACACTCAAAGCCTGTGTGATGAGCTGAGACCCTACGTTGCAAGATGCTGTACAAACACATACTTGAAGGTAAGGTTGCTGATCAAATGTGGACCCAAATGTTGAGTAGTTTTAGTAAAGATCAGAATGAAGAAGAATCCATTGAGACGGCTATGTCGGGAAGTCTAGAACAGGAAATCAATAGAAGAGAACTGGGATGATCAGCAAAAGGAAAGATTTCAAAAATTTTAAATAAATGGCTTGGAAGCACTTCAGTGAACAATTTAGACATTAAAAAACAGTCCAACATCTGTCAGTCAACGTTAGCTCATGGACTGGGGTTGTGTGTGTCCTTGGCATATGCTTCAAAAGCATACAAAACACTGACTAAACCACAACAGAAGTAGGCACAGAATGGAAGAGAAATGCTGGCAATTGTTTTCGTTTAAAGCTGTTTCACAAATATGTTTATGCGTAGAGATCCAGTGAGGGAGAAGCAGACCAGAGATCTTTGGAAGACGGAGCACATAAACCCTTTTGCAAAGCACTGTCTGGACTTCAGAAAAATGATCAAGAAATTGCAAATGTACTCGCTGAGGGCTGGGTTGAGCCTTTAGACACAGGCCTGAGTCAGTGTCACTGTGCATTTGCGCTAAACCAGGGGCTGCTGTACAATGGGATAATGCCTTGGAGTCAGTCCTCTGAGCACAATCCTGCTGAGCACCTCGTATTCACCTCAGTGTGGAAATATTACACAGCTTATTACCTGAGTAAACTCCCCCTCTCCCCCCCCCCAACGGTAGCATGAGTAGACACAGCCATGACACCAGCCATTCCCACCTCTTATTCCATCCCCCACCCCTTCCTTTCAAGGGGTTTATTCAGCACACGGCCATTGCTCTTCCCTCTATGTCTGGTCAAGATCCAGGCAGACCAACCTGGCCATTCAGAGGCAGATTGAATCACACTCCCCTGTATGACTGCATAGGATCCACATACAATTTAGCACTAAATGTAAAACCCAGGCTCAGCAAGGAACTTCTAATCGCAAACATGCTTTCAGGAGCATCTCCAAATAGTGAAACCCGGGACCTTCAGGAACCGAGGCTGAAATAAATGTGACTCAAATACTTACCATTTCCAAAAGAAAATCAGACAGCCTCAAAAGAGGAACACCAAATTACCTCCGTTTTCAAGCTTTTGAGAGAAAAATTCTAAGTAGATGCTCGCAGAGAAAGTCCAGCCATGCCTAGCCTTAGAATTGTCTAGTTATTATGTAATCCTGCCTCTGGACTAGATGACCTCTTGTGGTGCCTCTCAGTGCTATACTTAGACAATTCTATTCAACTGCTGAACAGGAGGAAATTCAGGGCAAAAGACAATGTGTGGTCAGTATTGCTAAGTGTGCCCCGTAGGGCCCATTGGGTTTTGAACAGGGGGAGAATAGAGATGTCCTAATCTGGAAAGGTATGAGTGATACCATTGGATATAAGATGTGAAGGATATAAGGTGTGAAGTCAGAATCTAATAGAATCACTTAAACCCTATGAGATATCTTATCCCCTTTTGTCTAAGGTTGGTGCAGGTGTATTTGAATTACATAAGTAAGATTATTTCATTGGACTGCTATTCAAATCTTTCAGAAATCTTGCACAGCACAGTGAGTAGCAATGTAATAACACATTGCACCTCACAATTTGCTCCTCTTGGGATTTCAAATGAGCTAATAACTGACAGTGTCCCATAATTCACAAATGACTCATTTTGGTATTTCTCTGATAATCACAGCATATCAAGTGCTCAGGATGCGATGGCTCAGAAGAATAAAAAATAGCTTGATTTTTAAAATCAATTTTTAAAATTAGGATCACAGGGTTAGAGATGAGTTTAAGGACAAATATCTTAGGGCAAATTCTGACAACCCATGCCAAAGATAATGAGTGATAATGAGTAGTCTTGCAGCACCTTAGCCTATGTCTAGACTACGCTCTATTTTCGAAAGATAGAGCGGAATTTGCATATCTTGTATATATTTGCATATCAAATATCCTGCAGAATTTGCATATCTTCTTCTGATCTCACTTTCAAAAGTGGAACTTTTGAAAGTGAAAGTAGTCTGGATGCGTTTTTTTCAGAAAAAAACCTGCTTTTTCTTTAAAAATTAGATTTACGAGGTATTTTTGAAAAAGGGGGCTTTTCCCAAAAAAACCATGTCCAGACTACTTTCATTTTTGAAAGCGGAATTTGCATATCCTCTTTCAAAAATAGAGCCTAGTTTAGACATACCCTTAGAGACTAGCAGTCCTTCAAAGCTGCCACTGTCTATCTTCCAGGGTTCAAATTAGCGGATCTAGTTAAGACACACTAATTTGAACTGAGAGGCACGCTGATCGATGCTGTTATTCCTGCTTCCACGAGGAGTAAGGGAAGTTGAAAGGAGAGTATGGACAACACCCAAAGTCAAGTTAAAGTTCTTCGACTTCAGCTACGCTGAAGTTGTTCATCTTAATTTGACCTTCTCTGGTAGTGTAGACATATCATAAGGTGCTACAGGACTACTTGTTTTTAAATTTACAGACTAACACAGCTACCCCTCTTAGACTTTTATGCCAAAGATATTTACCTCTGAAACAGTTACCCTCTATATTATTACTATCAGGTCCTTGTATGTCCCACATCACTGCAGTATGGAGTGCCAAAGAATGACCAAAGAAGTGGGAGAGGGCATTAAATCCCAAACACACCGTGAATGATGACTGGCAAGGTAACAGTGATACATGCCAGCCCAAACTCACACATCGTAGTCACCACTGAAGGTTAGTCCATTATGAAGAGCAGAAGACACCAGAACAATGCTCAGGCGAGCACTGTGTTTTTGTCTTTCTGTTTCTTAGTACATCCGGGGGCAGTTCCACCATTCAGCATCATAATAGGCAGAAGGAACAAGAAGTAGCTATGTGATGAGTAACCCACTGAGATTCAGAGACCGTAATTATTGACAGATGTCCATTAAGAGTCAGAATAACCCTTTCATCTGTCCAAGTGCCCAACTCGTCCCCCTCCTTTAAGTTTCTTTTAGTCTGCATTATTAATTCATTGGCTTTCTTAGATGTGAGCCTTGTCTTTTTGGTCGATGTTATGTTTTATTTGCATTTGGATTTTTAAAATAGAGGATGATAATTATTACTCTCAGCAGACACTGGCCTCTGCCATGTGACGGGACGTAACCTTTTGTATCTTTGTCTCAGATCATGTGACCGAAGCTGGGCAATAAAGATCAGACTCCTATGGGATGCACTGTAATTACACGTGGCAGATGTTTAGAACTATCTGATCTGATCCTGCAGGTCTCGAGGAAAAGAGTATGATGGTGGTTTACAAGATTGTGATGGGAAAAAAGCACAACATAATGCTCCAACTGTTTGGGTTAGCAGTACGCTAATATTAATATAAATCATAACATTTAAAAAGTGTAACAAAATAACCAAATGTTTTTTTCAAACCTTACCTCAGTCATGACATAAGTATTTCAAGATGTTCACCAAAGTATTACAAATCACAGTGCGGGCTATCAATCTGTCAGTGAACAGCACACGCTTTGGTATTTTCAAGTGATATTTGAAATCCTAACCCCATAAGAAAATTAACTCAGGCAAAAACATCCTGTTTTCCACAGAGAGCATTCAGCTTCCCTAGTAGTGGGAAAATGCTGTTAGAATCGACTGCTGTAATTGTACTCCTCATTCCTTAGCAAAGCATGTAATGCAAAGCTTCAAGAACTAAGCCCTTCTGTTTTACGCTGCACATTGATTTGGAAGCAAATATTTTTCCAACAACATCACCAGATTGAAAGCATTTTGAGACTCTGAACCCTTCTCACAACATTGTTTAGGAAAAAACACCTGACTGAATAATAGTAGATCTGTCAGTGACAAAAGCCATCACTGACCATTTAGTTTGGACACGTTAACACACTGTGTCAAATAGTTCTGAAAGCATATATCCTTACAGACATCAGCCAAGCGTAGCACCTATTCCTTCAACACTAAGCTGTTTCCTATGAAGCATTACCTGAACCAATAAAAGTACATAATGGGCGAGATTCTGCTCTCATTTACACCAGTGTAAAAACAAAATAATCACTGAACTCAATGGAATGGTTCTGGATAGATGGTTTTACAACTAAAACCAGAATTTAGCCTCAAATGCTCTTTGCGTATCACATTCTTCTCCACTCTATTACACCAGTTTCATGCCCATGTAATTACACAGAAGACAATGGAGTTAAGCCAGTGTGAAAGAGTGGCGAATCACACCCAAATTCCAATGGAAATAACTTCTTTAGCATTTACTGAACTTGGTTATTCTTTGCCTTCTCAGCTGAGAAATATGTTGTTCCTCAAACTGGAATCTATTTAGTGTTCCATAGTAGAACCTTCTTTGTTGGTATGTAAGCCTTTAATACCCTCCAAAGCTTCGTTACTCTGTACTTTCTTGCTACTCTGTTTTGGGATGAATGATGGAAAAATGTATTTGCCACAAGGTGGCATTGTTTTGTTTTTTCTCTCTAATAAAAAGCCTTCAGTTACTGAGCGTAGTATTAGACTAAAATATAACAAAATGTAATCATGTATCTTTCACCATTAAAAATGTCCCGAAATTAAAATCATTACTTATATTAGATTTCTTCTCATGTTATAATTTTATTATAATTTTTATTAAATGAACAGAGTATTAAAAATATATACATAAATTCAGATACAAAGCAGTTACACTATATAAAAATTAAAATATAGACATCAGATGCATAATTCCTATTCTAATTATGTTGTGCTGCCCTGTAGATGTGGAGCCTGCTTCAGATTCACATCTCTAAATAGCCCGTTCTTCTTCGTATATACACAACTTGGCTCAGGTAGCTCATGACCAGGATTCATAACCAAATTTGAGACTGGTTGGACCATTAGTTTCGCCAGCCCAAGCCAAGTACTGATGGGGAGTGCAACGTGAACAGAGAGCCATGTCCATATTGTACCACAACGTGAAATAAACTAGGAGCCCAACCTTGGGCCATTGTCTTCACTTTGCGAAAGACTGATGCTGCCGTGATGATCTTCCAGAGTTTGATTTAAGTCTACTTAAGACTTGTTAAATCAAACTCAAAGGTGCCCTACCAGCTGCCGGTACTCCTGCATGTACAAAGAGTAAAGGAAGCTGATGGGAGCATTTGCTCCCATTGGCCTCCCACCATGGGGATGTCAGGGAAACATGAAACAAGGTATGTCAACTAAGAATGTAAGCAACTAGTCGAATAGCTATAAGCAAATGCTTATTGGGTAGTCGAGTAGGAACTCGACTATCGCTTCTCCCCCATCCCTTGATGCCTCTACCAGAAAGAAGCAGCAAGGTGCGGGGCGAGCAGGAGCCGGTGCTGGGGGGAGCTGGCTTAAAAGCCAGTTCCCCCCAGCACCATCCCTGCAAGGGGCAGGGAAGGCAGATGGCAGCAGGGAATCAGAGCAAGAGGGGATCAAAACAGTCCCGATCACACCAGTCCTGAGTGCTGCTCCTCTCCCTTTGAAATGTACAAGAGCCGCGGGGAGCTCTTGTACATTTCAAAGGGAGAGGTGCAGTGTAATAGCAAGCGCCCCCCCCCCCCCACCTTATTGGCTAATTGAGCAGTCAATGGAAATTCCATTGACAACTTGATTAGCTGATTAATTTAAATTTAATAGCCGTACTGCCAACTCCAGCTACATAATTAATGGAGCTGTAATTGTGTATCTTGTTTCAACATCCCTTTTTAGTGTAGACCTGGCCTTGGAAATCCTACCCACTGAAATCAATGGGCTTATCTGTGTTTATGAATGTTAGAGAAGAAACGGGCCTTAATATGGCTCAGAGAAACTAAACTATCACTTTAATACATAAAAACTCTGTAAGCACAAAAATAATTGCATCTTACATTAGTTATAGTAATTTTTATGTAATATTTTAAAAATTAAATTCTAAAAGGAATGTGCATTTTTCCTGTTCGTAATGCCAGATGTTAGAGCAGATGGGATAAAAGGACCACTTTACTGTCGATGCACGTTTACCTCGGACCCCCAACACAATGTTCCAAGTGGCAATGATCTAGTACCAGTTACACTTCTTTATTTTAGTATGTTAATTTACATGCTTATTACTACTTTCCCTAAATTCTTATTTAGTAATGTTAACTTTTAAACAATGAATATTATCAGACAAGTGATGACTATTATTATACCTGCCCCGATTACTATTTACAGAATTTTTAATTAAATTAAGTTTTTTATACTACAAACTTTGAGTCAGCAAGTTACAAAGATTACGAAGAATGTGACCCTGAAAGTATTTTTTTACAGACCAAGTGCGAAGACAAAACAAAGAAAACATAGTTCAGTGCAACTATTTTCCTAGTCTGCCATGACAAAGGGGAAAAACATGCTCAAACAACAATGCCTTTTTTATAGTTTGTTGAAAGGATTTAAAAAGCAGACAAAATCATTCAATCACAATTTAATTTTGGGCTTATTAAAACTCATGCCACAGATTAGCAGGCAAAATTCCTCACTGATTTCAGTGGTGATTTCTACTTCAAAACTGATGGAATTATATTGCCCATTATTATTGTATTCCAACAAAAGGACAAGATCTTGAAAAGTTCAGAGCTTCTCCAGAGAAGGGCTGAAATTCCTCAGTTCACAATGAATTCAACTCTTGACAGTGTAACATACCATACGGCTGCTTTTTAATTCCTTTTCTCTGTAGTTTGGAGCCAGATCCTGCAGACCTTTTTTCATGTGCACAATCCTTAATCATGCAGGAAGATTCACTGAAGTTTCCTAAAGAAGATACTTTTCACAACAAACACAAGTCTATTCACAGGACTGCAGACTGGGAATTTGCTGCTTTATTTAACTGTATCTATCACCATGGGAGGGGGAATCTCCTACAAATTAAACAGGATTAAAAAAAACTTAAGTGGCATAAAAACTGGCTAACAGAGATCTCAAAATATCATTATAAAAGACGGTGTGAGTGGATGTGTTGCCAGTGGGCTCCCACAGGGATCAGTTGGCCCTGTGCTATTTAATGTTTTTATCAGGAATGTGGTAGAAAACATAAAATCCTCACTGAAGTTTGCAGATGACACAAGCATTGGGGGAGGGGTAAATAATGAAGAAGAGAGATCACTGATACAGAGTGATCTAGTTTGCATGCTAACCTAGGCACTAGCAAACAATATGCATTTTAATATGTTTAAATGTAAATGTGTATTCTAAGAGCAAAGAATGTAGATCAGACTTACACAGTGGGGAACTCTGTCCTGGAAAGCAGTGACTGTGAAAAGAGTTGGGGTTGTGGGGAATAATCATATAAACATTGTCTTCCTGTGGCAAAAAGGGCTAATGCAATCCTTGGATACATAAACAAAGGAATCTTGAGTAAGAGTAGAGAGGTTCTTTTGTATCAGTATTTGGTACTGGTAAAACAGGTGCCGTGTCCATTTCTAGTGTCTGCAGTTCAAGAAAGATGTTTGATAAACTGGAGAGAAGAGAAGAACAATAAGAATGATTATTGCCAAATAGTGATAGACACAGGGAGCTCGTTCTATTTAGCTTAAGAGAGAGAAAGTTAAGGAGTGGCTATAAGTAGCTTCCTGGGAACAATATTTGCTAGTTGGCACATTAGTCTAGCCAAAAAAGGTATAACAGGATCTAGTGGCTGGAGGTTGAAACTAGACAAAGTCAGACTGGAAATAAGACATACGTGTTTGACAGTGAGGGTAATTAATTTACCAAGGGTCATGGGGGATTTGCCATCACAGGCAATTTTTAAATTAAGATTGGATGTTTTACAGAAATATGTGTTCTAGGAATTATTTTGGCAGAGTTCTATGCCATGTCTTATAAAGGTCAGAGAGATGATCACAGTGGCCCTTTCTGGCCTTGGATTCTATGGGTCTATGAACAGGAAATAAGGGATGGGTGGAGCATAGCTTCAACCTATAATAGTCTGAGTAACTCAGTTAACCCATTGACAATCACTTTGCTATAAATGGCAAGATTGGGCCCAATATTTGACTTTACTAACTAGTTTTTTAACTGGCCCTTGTGTTCTGTGTTTCAAACTCTCTGTAGGTCCCAGGGACCCAGCCTGCAGGAGCAAATTAATAAAAATGGCTTTATTTATGGGTTGTTAGGAACATTTTTTGTTTGTGGGCCCAATGGAGTCCACAACCTTCGCAGACGGAAAAGGAATTACTGTTGGATTTATAAGCTTTGCTGGGATTCCTTAAAGGACTTAGAACTATTTCCTTAATTAGTGGACTCCATTTGGAGCTTGTAAATCCTGCATGAACTCTTGGGGAGCATTACAGTGCATTAATGCTACACAACTATAGCTCGGGATTTATCAGGGGAATAGGAATGTGTGGCATTGGAACAGGGAGTGATTATGCTTTTATTGCAGGCTTTGTCTCTTTGGGTAGTTGTAGCTTGTAAAGCATCTGCTGCTGATAAGATTTAAATCAGCTGATTGAGGATGTTTTACTCATGTCATATGTGTCCAGAGTAATAAATGAGCACATTTTAATAGATAGCAATTTTCATCAGGACATCTCAAAGTGCCTCATGATCTTTGAAGTATTTATCTTCACAACACCCTGTCAAGTAGGACAGTTCTATTAGCCCTATTTTACAGATAGGGAACTGAGACAAGAAAGGCTGAATGACTTGCCCTTGGTCACATAGGAAATCTGTGGAAGAGCAGGGAATAGAACATGGAGCACCTAAGGCCTCAGCTAATGTCCTACTCATCCTTCCATTTATTTTTTAAAAATTTAGAAGAAATAAATTGTGTCTTTCCAAATTAGTAATCTAATCAAAGTATTACAGAATAATTATTCTTTATTTTTTCAAAAATAAAGAAAACTCGAAGGAAACAGCTCAAGATATAGTGAGGTTGTAAATATATATCAGGAATTAAAGGGTGAGGAGAGATCCTGAAAGACTATTGAGGTTATTAAAAACATAGAAAATTTCCCAAGTGTCCAATTACAACAAAACTTTTAACAAATTAGAATATCTGGAAATGCACAGCAAGCTACAGTAACTTTGTCCCTACCATGTCTGGCCTACAGCCTGTCCTCTTGCCACACTTGAATTCTGCTCCAAAGAGCAGCAATGGGCTTGGGATACAGGGAAAGAGCATGCTTCATAATCCTTACCTACACTGAGATGTGAGGACTTAGGCTCCCTTCCACACATTGGCCCTTTGAGACTGGAATGAAACATATGACAGATGGGGTTTTTTTTAAAGCAATTATCAAAAGGGAAGATTTTGGAACATTTCCTTTGAAATAAAATTTTGTATAGCTTTTCAAGCAGCTGAAAGAATTTTCAGAACATCTGATGAGAGCTTTTAGAGCTTCATTTCCTCCTCTCACTAGCCAAGTCATCCATTTGCAGATTGTCTGTGGCACATCTAGTCCTCTTTGTTTTACTGCTATGGTATTTTCCATGGGGGAAGAGGAAAAGCAGATATCAGGAGAACAGAGATTTGAGCCACAGACTCCTTAGCCATTTGAATGGTATGTTTGTGAAATACTCAGGGTACGGCTACATGGATGCTTTTTTTTTTTTTTAATCTACGCAAAATGCGCTCCACATTTTGTGTAGTTTTTTTAATCCTTTTGTCGGAAGAGGCTTTTCCAACATTTGGCCTGTTTAGACTGGGCCAAATGTTGGTAAAAAAAAACTTTTTTGAAAGTCCCTTTATTCCTTGTAGAACGAGGAATACAGGGGCTTCCAAAAGAGTGTGTTTGCTCTTCTGGAAAAAAAACAGAAGAGCAAATGCGTCCCGGGACACAGAAGAGTTTTGTAAGCTAGCCGTACCCTCAGTGGCTTAAGGAAGATGGAAGAATTATATTCTGGACCTCTTCATGCCCAGGAGAATGAAGTCATATATTTCTGTCCCCTCTTCCCATCATTTCCTCTGCCTCTCTCATTGCTCCAAAACCAACAAAAGGATTAATCAATAAACTGCTTGGTCCATGAGTGCTCTGTGCATTACAAAGAGTAACAGATTCACAGATGTTAATACTAGAAGGCACCATTAAGATGGTCCAGTTTGACCTCCTGCGTATCACAGCCCAAAAGAACTTCACCCAGTAATTTCTGCATCAAGTCTATAACTTATTTTTGAACTATAATGTATCTTCTAGAAAGATATCCTGTCTTAATTTAAAGTCTTCAAGAGGAGTATCCCTACAGAAATTGTTTCAATGATTAATTCCCCTCACTGTTGCCCTCACATTTCTAGTATAAATTTGTCTGGCTTCAGCTTTCAGCCATTAGATCTTTTACAGTCCCTTTCCCCAAAGATTCTTGTTTGCATTATACTTCTGTAAAGCCCAATTCTGCCACCCTTCCATTGTCTAGCACTTCATCATGTGTGATTTCACACTGAGTTCAATAGGACTGCTTGTGTAAGTGCTATTAGATGTAAATAAAAGTGGCAGCTCAGTCCCTTAAGTGGCACAATGCTCAGAGCTTGATGATCCCTATGAGGACTGAAGAGTTTTTTAAATCACTATTTGAGAGATTTTAAGGACTAAGACATTGAGAGACTATGCAAATGTCGGTATCATCTGCTGCAACAATATAAACTCTCTTCATTTTCAGTATCTAATCAATCAAACAACCTGAAGTCTGGTGAGTGGCTGAAAATGTTCCAAGCTGCAGGAGGGATCTGGCCATTGTAATGATCTGTTCTAGAAGGATGTGTCAAATAGTATCTCCTATAATACATTTTTTCACTTGGTTCCACCACAATAAAACTTTCAACATTAAGATGCACCCTGCCCATCCACCCTGGTCTCAAATGAGATCCGTAGGTATCAATGCATCTTTTAGATATTGCTAGGTTCATAATATAAGGAATGTCAAGATAAAAAATAACCAGAATTCAATAGAAACAATTAACTAAATTCAATTATGAATCTATGTGAATCTAAACAACTATTTAGGGGGGGGAAACCTAGCAGGAGCCTAACTTGGTGTCATATTCATCTTCTTCCAACAGTTTGTGGCCGTTTTCTTACACTGCACCATCTCCCTCCCACTAGACTTTCTTCTGAAAGCCCTACATAATCCATAATGCCAGGAGCAGCTGGTGCAACCCATCTAGTCGGAGTATCTAAACTGGGATTAACACTTCAAGCACCAGCAAATAGCTGGAAAATGAATCCTGTGTATCAAGAAAGAGCAATACAGGCTCTTTGCATTTTTTAATTGTAGCCACTGAATCTCTCTGTTGAGTATCTAGTAGAAACTTTTGATATGACAATGTGTGACCTTTCCTTGTAAATACAATAAGTCTTGGAAAAAGGGATAACAAGGCCTTGAATGAGATTAAAGGAGTACACTTCGTCTGATGTGAATGTTGCTGGAAAGAAATATTTTAATCTTCCACCGAAGGGGAGATTCGAGGTCTTTAAATCTCTTAAGCCTTGTTAGTTAAGGTTGATTCTCAAACTTCCCTCCAGCCTTATAGTTCCATCCTACGGAAGAGAGGGAAAGGCCTGTCAGACAGGGTGATATTGGTGATGGCTCAACTCTAGAAAATGGCTGATCAGGTGCTTCCTAAAAAGTGTAAGATGCCTCGCAGTAGAAAGTAAGTGAAAAGATTTTGACTCTTTCATCTTCTACCAGTTCCTTTCTCTTGGGCTATGTTTAGACTAAATTCTTCTGTCGAAAGAGGAATGTAAATGAAGCAAATCGAAAGTGCAAATGAAGCACGGATTTAAATATCCTGCACTTCATTTGCATATTCACATCCGAGCGCTTTTTCAAAAAAAGGTTTTTTGAAAGTAAAAGTGCTGTCTATATGGGGTTCTTTCGAAAAAAAAACCCTTTTTCAAAAGAACCTGTACTCCTGAAAAAATGAGGAGTACGGGTTCTTTCGAAAAAGGGTTTTTTCCCCGAAAGAACCCTGTCCTGACTGTGCTTTCACTTTTTGAAAAAGCACTCGGATGGAAATATGCAAATGAAGCACGGGATATTTAAATTCATGCTTCATTTGCACTTTTGATTTGCTTCATTTACATTCCTCTTTCGACAGAGGAATATAGTTTAGACATGCCCTCGAATATCTATTTTCAGACTCTGAAAGATGAGGTTGTTTCAAGATACACTTAGCATAATTCTCTGCCATGTGAGAACACCTTTAATGTTAGACATATCAGAATACAGCAGCTCCCCAACTCATGAACAAGTTGTGTTCCAAAAGTTTGTTTGTAAGTCAGTTGTTTGGAGTTTGGAAAGCATTTTCACATAGAAACAATGCTATAAATAGTAGTTAGGTTCCCAAGCTAGCCCACAAAAGCCCCACGCATCATATAGCTGAAATTCTGTCTATTTGCAATGAAAACTATTAGACATAGGTTTTTATTAACCTTGAATGCTGGCGCTTGAGGAAAGGCAGGTATAATTAAAGGAGAATGAGGAGGTAGGTGGAGATTCTGCAGGGGACTTGTAGGCATCCCCAGGCACCACCCCCAGTTCCTCATGGGCTCTGTGCCAAATCCTGCAGCCAGGCCCATTCCTTCCTTGTCTCCCCCGTCCCCCGACATGGGCTGTACCCATTCCCCACTAAGAGGCAGTGAGCGTCGCAAGCATGGGCCAGAGGACTCTGTAGGAACAGGGGGTGGCAGCACAACCAGTGGCTGGAGAGAAGCAGCAGTTTTCCCTGTCCATCCACTAGTTGCACAACCATCCCCTGGTCCCCCATAGCCCTCGGCCAGCACTTGTGCAGCTCACCACCACCTGCGCCTCTTGCCTTCAGATAAGCTTTGTATGTGTGGGGATATTCATTGGTCAGATGTTTGAAACTCTGGGAGTGCCTGTACACATCAGTCTACATTAAAATAAACATGCTTCCTGCTGAAATAGCCATTCAGGCTGCAACAAGTTTCCATCACTATCTAGGTCCTGGTAATATTCAGCAAAAGAGGGTTTTTTCTCACTAGGGATCCAATCCAGCCACCACTGAAGGCTCTGGGAGGCCCTAGTTACAAAGACATAGTACCTGCCTGGAAGAGTTTACAGCGTAAAAAAAAAAACAATAAATAAGCTGAGCCTGGGGAAAATGGATACTTATATAGGCCAAGTCATTGTGGTGTTGACTGATCAGACTGTATTTGTTCCAAGGGTTTTTCTTTTTGTAGTAAGCCAAAGTCTAGCCAAGTTATAGTGGGACAGGCTTTATGTGGGCCAAAGCGAGCATGGAGATCATGGATTAATTGAATTTCCAGTTATTGTCTAAACAGTGGAAGGGCTTTTCCAGGTAACACAAAACTGTGAGGGGAAAAAAGATTTTAAAATACCAACTAATGGATTTAAAATGGTACAGAAATAATAGGTGAATCTGAGAATGCCATAAGTTCTCACATTTTTCCCCCAAAATAGCACATAAAAATCCATAAAGCTAGAGGAGGAAGAGGCTGATACGTAATAAAGACACTATACTCAGATACATGATGGAAGACCCTAACTAGCACCATCGGCCCAGATCTTCAGATTTGCCATGTTGCTCATGCTGATTCATAATTGAAAATAACAAGAGGATTTCTTTTCTTGCAGTCATAGCATGTGCAATTACAATGCATCTCCAATCAAGAGCAAAATAATCATGGTGAAATTCTGCCCAGTTACACCCATCCTACCTCATTCATTTAGCTCTCTAGCTAGTCCAGCTGAAGTGACTTAGAAAACATTCACATTGGGGAAGTGTATGAGATTATGGGAAGTAAGGGCACCCACAGGAGAATTCCCTCAGCCAATGATACAAACTACTGTGAGGATATTGGGGAAGCAGGTGAAAAAGAGCAAATATTTTCAAGGAATAACTGAGGAAATACAATGTAAAAGAAAGAAAGATTAAGAAGAACTTTGAAAACAGAGCTATTTTTTTTTCTTTCAAAGTCTCTTGCTTAACGAGAAAGATTTTAAAAGAAATCTTGGATCACTTTGCAGAAAATAGTATCCACTGACTTTTGTAGTTACCTCTACACCAGGTGCTTCAAATTTAGCAGTCAAATACTCGAGTGCCCAAAACAATTGGACACTTACAAAATTTGAGGAATTTAGGGCCTGTTCTGATTGCAAGCCAATGTAAACAAGTAGTAGTCCTCAGTTGAACTAAGAGAGATACATATGGCTGTAAACCTGGGCAGATTTTGGCTTTAATGTGATAATTTGGAGGTTTATCATTTGTGGGTGAGTGTATTTATAATTTTAAAGTAACAGGATATTGCAATGCAGAACAAAAAAACCTGCTAAAACATTATTGTGAACCACTACTCTGTATTTTGTGTTCTGTGTATTACATAAAAGTCTTAGCAAACTTAACTCTTGTACATGATGAAAGTCCTGGAACAATCAATCTTTCTTGAGAGAAAGCATGACCTCCATGTGCCTGTTCAAGTCTACAACTCCTTTTTCCATTATCACTGAAGTAGGCAAATCTGTGGTTTCCTAGAGCTGAGATGAGCTAAAATAAATATGATTTAATCAAGGACATTCAGTCATGAAAGATAAGTATGAGGGGGGTCCTGTTTGGAAATACAGTAAATCATTATTGAGTTCACTGTAGAACTACAGGGGACCAGATCACACAGAGAAGTGAATCACTCCGAAGGCATGAGGTTCTCATTCAAAGTTTTCATGCCTGTCATCTTTATTCTGTTTCTTGCTGCAGTGAAGACTTGAATCACTGTCTTCATCTATTTCAATCATGGATTAGCTGATTAGACCCCCAAGGAAAATGAAAAACATGTTGGGCTAGCTAAGTGTGAGTATTGCTTCCTTAATCAATGCACTTAAGATCTGTATGTTTAATAGGTCACTTTTTTTTTTTAAACAAAGGTAGGTAACATAGGAACAAGTTTCTGCCAACTTGCTCTAGTAGAGGTAAACTTTTTGCTCAAATGGAAAAAAAAAATCACAGTCCTGGTTCTAATTCCACTTTTGGCATCTCCCTACATATTCAAGTATAAACTGGCACATTATGAGGTGGGGAGTAGCCACGCTGGTCCATACTATACATAGAAAATATCTAGTCTGGCACCCAGACTCATTACATTGGTGCATTAGACCTCCTGGGATTTGAATCTTTTGTCACACCCATATCACGTCAGACACTTAATTGCTGGCGTTGCATTGCATGTTGACAGCTCTATATTTTGTTGCTGTTGTTACACATGCATATGAAAATGTGCATCACCTGCACCAACAGTGAAGCCTCTAACTCAGCAGGAATACTTTCCTTGGCAGTTTAAATGACTGTAGGGCATCCTTTCATTTCCTTCTCTGCATGCAGACTTCTGCTGCAAAACCTGCATGTACAAATTAGGAGTGCATCTGAGTGTACATTTTAGGTGTGCTATGGAAAACAGGTTTGGGGTGTTTTTTAGAAATTGTGCTTTTAAGGTCAACATTTTTTAATTTGGGTGCCTAGAGTTAGGCATGCAAATTCGTATTTAGGAATCTAAAAGAGAAGAACACCTACCCTTTCCACTGATGTCAGTGGGTCCTGTAAGCACTCAGAACCTCTTAATTCATTCAGGTGCCTAAATATGGATTTCAATGCTTGACTCTGGGCACCCCAATTTGAAAACTATGGCCCTGTACTTCCTACCACCTTCTAACAGTATAGGAAAAGATGAGTGTCAATGTTATTTTCACATCCTGGCCTCCAGGGTGAAGTTTAAAAGATGTGTGTGCACCATGAAAAAGCTGTCCTAGCACAGTCAAAAGTCTAAGGGGCAGATCCTCAGCTGCTGTAAATTAAAAGCTTTATTGAAGTATCCCACTGGCTTCAGCGGAACTATGACAATTTCCACGCCACTATGATAATTTACACCAGCTGAATATCTATCCCGGGCCAGGCTTTCAATAGGATTTTAATACATTACAAACTCTTAAGAGGCAGCAATTGTTATTCATCAAGAAATCTCACTCCAGTTCCCGTTTCTCACTCAGCCTAACGTCAGTGGGGGACGTGCTTGATTTTTATCTCTTCTTTTATAATGTTCATTGACTTCTTTATAATGTTCAATGACTTAACCACCTGCATTCTGCTACAAAGACCTTTTACATCTGCTCTTGAAAGGGAATCCTCTGAACTGTCATTCATGTTAAAATTCGACACTCTCCGAGAAGGAATGAACAAACACTCAAACTATCTTACCCATTACCAAGATAGCTTCCCCAATTATCACCTCTAATACCATTAGCTCACAAACATCCCACTCTCCCCATCTCTAATATCATCAATTCACAGACACTTACCTTCCTTCCTCCCCCCCCCCCCCCCACATCCCCCTCCTGTTCTGAAATGTGATTTGTCCTTTTCATATGTGTTCATTTTTTTAATTGTATCCTTTGGTATATATGGTTGTGACTATTTTCTTCCACTATTTGATCTGAGGAAGTGGGTCTGGCCCACGAAAGCTCATCATCTAATAAACCATCTTGTTAATCTTTAAAGTGCTACATTGTCCTGCATTTTGCATTGACTTCTTGGTATCTTTGCCATCCAGTCAAATATCACTGATTTGTTGACATCAGAGAGATTTCTGTTTTCTGGCAATTTGTACAAATATAGCCCAGTTGTCGTCTGTGTGCAGAATAGTCATAATCTCCCTAATGGCCACAGCATTATAAACAACAGTAACAAACAAGCCTGCCAACAGGGGGAAAAGGGGATAATAACCCCAGGGCCTGCTGATTCAAATGGACCCAGGGCTCCTGGCCATGGCTGCTGTTACCACGGTAGCAGCCAGAGCCTCAAGCCCTTTCAATCGTGTCTGGAGTGCTGCGCCGCATGCTCCGGGGAGTACTGAGATCTGAAGGAGGGCACCCTACACTCCAGGCAGCACTCAGGGCTGGCTGCTCAGGCCCTGCCTCTTTTGCCTGAGACCCTGCCCCTTCTGGGAGTGCAAAGCCAAGCCCCCACCACCTTGCTCAAGGGACCGTGGATGCTATTGGCACCCCGGCTATCAAGAAGTTTGAGTCTGTAAGCATTTCCTGGGAGTGTGGCATTTATTCCCATGCAGCACTTTTCATCAGTTGATCTCAAAATGCTTTTCAAAGAAGGTCTTCATTGTCATCATTACATCATCTGCTTTGCAACATCCAACATGACCACAGCTGATGGCATCACACCAAGCACCCTGTAATGCAGTTCCCAGAGCTAGCTGAATTGTGTGAATCCACAAATCTGTGAGGCAGTCCCACCAGGCAGGTTCAGGGACCTGGGTGCCTGCAATGGCACTTGGATAGGGAATTTGAGAGCACAGTGTGTAGGGTGTGGTTTTGGTCATTTACAGATGGGGAAACCAAGACAGAAAGAGACAAAGTGATTTTCCTGAGCTCACTCTGCCAGCCAATGGCAGAGCTATAAAGAGAATCCAGGTTTCCTAAATCTCTGCCTCCTATTCTTTTCCTCTCAGATTTTTTAGGATTTTAGTTATGTGCTATTTATATGGCAGACAAAATCTAACTGTTTTCTAAATAAGGTGTGTTTTAAAATACTGATCACTATATTCACAGGCTAGACTACAAGAACTCTGAAAAAGCTACTGGCCTTACCAGAAAAAAAAAATGCATCTTTGAAAAACTGAAGGTGAAACCCACTTGTGTGCAGAGATCCTGTGGAAAACCCTCTTCACCTCTTAAGATCCAGCTAAAGGATTTAATACTTCAGAAAACAGCATAATGTTCTGTGACTGATTAAAGTAGGTGAACAATAGGGCCAGATTGCATGGATTTGGCTTCTGACTTTAGCACAGCACAAGCACAACTGCTAGATGGAATGAAGGAGATGAGGTCGCTAACTTCTTACTATCCTGCTGTGTTCCTGTTAATATAGCTGCAGCTTGCACTTATTCATATACATGTTTTGAAACATAGTCCCACTAAAGTCGGTGAGAGTTTATCCATGGATGTCAGTAGGGCCAGGATTTCATCCATGGTATCTTCCAAGTTTTTCATATGATTTGTTATGCATATTTGCTTGTTTTTATGTTCATTTTTAATCCCACAGCTAGTAGTACCTTATGGGGCTCTTTCCAATGGTCTCATGTTTTTGCTTCTTAATATGCTACATGAGATGTAAAACTTCTTCCTTCTTAACCTGGTACTCTAAGGCTACGTCTGCACTGCAGGCTTTTTGTGCAAGAACAATTGTTCTTACACAAAAACTTGCAGAACGTCTACACTGCAGTGTGTTCTTGCGCAAGTAAATTTACAGTACAGTGTCGGAAAACAGGGCTTCTTCCAGAAGACTTATTCCTCTCCCCACGAGGAAGAAGACCTCTTGTGCAAGAGCTCTTCCACAAGAAGGCAGTACACACAGGTAACATGAATTTCTTGTGCAAGAAACCCCTATGGCTAAAATGGCCAGTAGAGCTTTCTTGCACAAGAGAGCATCCACACTGCCATTGACGCTCTTGCGCAAAAGCACATGGCAGTGTGGACACGCTCTTGTGGAAGACCTTTTGCACAAGAACTTGTCCACAAAACGGTTCTTACGCAAGAAGCCTGCAGTGTAAATGTAGCCTAAGGGTGCATCTACACAGCAGGGCTTAACTCGAAATAAGCTCTGCAAATTGAGTTGCATCAATTGTGTAGCTTATTTTAAAATAGCTTATTTCAAAATTAAGATCATCTACAAAGCACTTATTTCAAAGTAGAGAACTCTTCCTCCGACTTCCCTTATTCCTCATACAATGAGGGTTACAGGAGTCGGAGTAAGAAGTCCTCCAGCTTGACAGTATTTCAGCATTATTTCAAAATAACACTAATTATGTGTAGACGTACCCTAAGGAAACTTGGATTTACAGTGGCAGCTTTTGTCTCTTACATCTTCCTCATGGTACGATGGCAATATTTATACAGTCATGGTGTCACATCAAGAAGGCTGTGATGACACTGTTAAACAGGCTGTTCCAGCTCACTTATGAAGCTATGATTGTTAAATCAGTTTCCCCGCAGCCAAATCCAGATAAACAAACACTGGCAAAGAAATGACAAGAGAGGAGGGGAAAAGAATAAAAGACGCACCTGATGATTCAATGTGAGTGGATGGCTGTAATATTAAGTCAGGCTGAGGATGGTTCTCTCTCATGGTGAGACAAGATCACCCTTGTCCACAGCTGTCAGGTCAGGTTGAAGGCCAGAGAGCTAGAGACAGGGTCCATTTGACAAATGAAGTTCCTCTGCTATACCAGCAAAAGTACTAGTCCTGGTAGTATCAGACAAGCAGGCAATCACCACCAAGGCTGCTAGCTAGGCTGTCAAAGCCCAACAGATACCATAGGCTGAGGATCAATTGGCATGACACACATCAGACTTGCAACTTACGATGGAAAATAAGAAAAGTAAATGGAAAGATTTTGGGGGTTACATCTTTCCCCCATCCATAGTTTGCCACTAGTCACACAGTAACCATGGAAAGTTGCAGAAACTTCTTCCCCACAAACCCTCAGAAACATCAGGACTTGATTTGCAATGAAAATTGTTGTTTTTTAACAGACCTGAAAAACCTAATCTCTAATGTGTCTGTGTAACTTTTAGTGGCCAGGCCTACCCTAGGCAATAAATTTCAATTAAGAAATGCAACTCAAGCTACGTTACTTACATAGCTGGAGTCAAAATATCTTAAATTACATTTGGTGCCAATCGCACGGCGAGAGTTTGAGGGAAGCACACTCTCCCTTTGATTTCCCTTACTCCTCGTAGGCACAGGACAACCGGCATCAATGGGAGTACCCTCTCCGTTCGAAGTAGCGAGTCTTCACTAGACCCACTAATTCAAACCCTGGCAGAACGACTGTGGCTGCTTCAATCTTATCTGTAGTGTAGAGATAGTCAGTAGAAGTCCTGGGCTCCAAATCAAGTGTAAGGATATCACACACTTCAAGATAAATCTGAGAGCTCAGTGAATGAATTACTGGGTGAAATTTTATGGCCCATGGTAGGTCAGATTAGATGGTCAAAATCTCAGCATCCATGAGAAAAGATGATCAGGCTTACCCATGATTCCAAGGAAATTAGGAAATTATCCAGAAGGCCTAACATTAAGTTTCTCACCCAAAAATTATGTTGTTGGTAAGTAGGTTCCATTGTTATGACAGATTGCACTTCTCTGATATAGTCCAATCTTTTTATTAACCACTTTAGTACAGCAGAATTGCCATGCTCAATAATGACTAAATACACTGCAGTCTGTTCAGAGTATGATTCTGAAGAAGCGGATATACAGATTTTCTGAAATGCTGAACACACTAAGGTCCAAATTGAGCCTTTGTGTAAGCTGTAGCATTCTACCTTAATTTAATTTCTATGGGTGGGACCTCCCTGGTCTGACACCCTCAGGACCTGAGCAATCCCAAACCATGGAGTTTGCTAAACCAGGGAAGATCCAGGCTTCCCTCCCAGCCCTGCTCCCCACCACTGGCTCCACAACCCCGAGCCCTGCTGGGACTGCACTCCCACCCAGAACCAGGGCTGTGCTCCTCAAGGGGGCTTGCTTTTGTTCTCCCAGGTGCCAGCCCCACTGCCTCTGGCCTGGCCAGGGCTGCATTTCCTGCCCACCACCAGCAAGGGCTGCACTCCAGGGTGCTGGCCCTAGTGCCTTTGGCCCAGGTGGGGCTGCGCTCCTGTCTAGGGATGTGTTTCCCGCTGCCAGCCCCAGTCAGGGTTCTGCTCCCCACTTTGCTGGCCCCATAGCCAGCCCAGCCCCTGAACCTGGCAACTGGGGCTCTCTGGTCCAGCAACATCCATGATCTTACTGGTCCATGGATGTTGCCAGATCAGAGAGTTCTAGATTTTAGAGGTTTAACCTGTAGTAGAGAGTGATTACAGAGGGGCTGGTAGCACTGCCTATTATTACAGTTGCCTGGTATTTTCCACTATAAGACCTTGTTTAATGTGGTGAAATGGTTCATGTGGCCACAGACCTGGTGACACCTGGAGGGTGGGCCAACCCCAACACCCCAGCTGTGTTGTTTCTATGAAGGAAAGAAGCTCAGAATAGAAAGTGGCTGCAAGGCAAGAAGGGAAGCTCTCTGTAGTGTCTCTCTGGCTAGTAGAGAGCAAAGATGCTTCAGGAGGGAGTTTACACCCTGTCCTTAATGCAAGACATTCGCAGTGGTGAAGGAGATTCTTAAAGTGGGCCTGAAAGAAGGCAGGGTGAAGGTGGTGTGGGGTAAATGGGAGCTGAGATGAGGCAGGAGCACTCCTGCAGTGGGTAAACTTGAATACAGCCTGTTTTCAGTTGATTATAACTTTACCAAACATCAACCCTCTGAGCTGAAATCCTATTTGCCATGTGTATGAGACACTCTGATTTTTTTTTTCAGGAACTTTTCGGCAAAAACCAGTTCAGTTCTTTCCAAGAACAAGGATAGTGAAAAATGCAATGTTTTGCCTGTGTTAGAAAGTTCTGGCAGTTTTTTCTTTGAGAATCATTACAGTTCCCATGCTTCGATTCAGGGAATTGAACTTTGGCAAGGGGGTTTGCTCTTGTGCCAGGGATGTGTTTCTTCCATCCCAGTGAAAATCCACCCACATTTGGGCAAGTTATACATCTCTGAACAGCTGCAATTTGCACATGCTTAGTAGAGACCTGCTAGACCTTCATAGATAGCTAAATGCCACAGATTCCATCCACACTGAGCACAGGACACAGCTCACAGCTCCTGGGCAAAGCTGGACTTACCCTGCAGTGGTAGCTTTGGACTGCTGCAAATGAAGTGAGTACTGGGCACCCAAATTGAGAGCAGGGAGCTTGTCTTTCAGTGATCCACCTGTGGGGCCCCAGTGGAGGAGGAAGTGGCCAGATTTGAAGCAGGTACAAAAGCCGGACATGTGTGAGAGAGGTGTAGGGCAAATAGATTAAGCCAAGAAATCTGGTATTTGAGCCTGGCAAGGAAGAATGGGCCTGGCTGGGAGAGAGCACTGAGGGTATGTCTAGATTACATGCCTCTGCTGACATAGGCATGTAAAATAGGCTACCTGACGTAGTCAATGAAGCGGGGATTTAAATATCACCAGCTTCATTAAAATAAAAATGGCCGCCGCACTGTGCCGGCTCAGCTGATCGTCAGCACCGCGCACGAGACAAGATGTGGATCAGTCAACAAAGGAAGCCTTTGTCGACTGCTCCTGTAAACCTTGTTTCATGAGGCATAAGGGAGCGGTCGACAAAGGCTTCCCCTGTCGACCGATCAGCGTCTTGACTCGCACACTGTGCCGACAATCAGCACAGCGCGGCGGCCATTTTTATTTTAATGAAGCTGGGGATATTTAAATCCCCACTTTATTGACTATGTCGGGTAGCCTATTTTACATGACTCTGTTGGCAGAGGCATGTAATCTAGACGTACCCTGAGAGCCAGAGGTGCAGAGGGAAAGAAGGCAGATCTGATGAGGATCCAAGGCATATGGGAAGAAATATGTCTGGCTGGTCAAAGAGACAGGGACAAGAGTTGTGTGGGAAACACTTAGATTGGACATGGAGTGCTGAGGTAGGAGACTGGGAGTGGGAAGAAGTGGGGACGAGGAACATGGGGAGGGAGAAAGAAGAAAGAAGAGTATCTTTTAGAAAAGTTTGCAAGTACAATGAAGAGGCATATTTTCAGTGAAATCTGCCAAGAATCACTCTTCAACTCACTAAACTGCAGAACTAATGGATCGTACGATTCTGCATGAATCTTAGCACCAAAAGTGTTGGGAACATGTATTAAATATAATTCCATGTGCCCATTTGTCTCGTTAAATCATCCAAATTTCCAATAACACTGTTCTGGCCGCGAGTCCTCTTACCAGTGTAGACACGCCCTTTGAGTCCATTGTACAAAGAGAAGAGATGACAGTGAGGTGAGTTATTTCAAAATAACTCCCCTTATTTTGAAATAACAAGGCAAGCATCTACATGACCAAGCCTGCTATTTCGAAATAACAGGCTTGTTATTTTGAAATAATAACTCCTGCTTGTGAAGAAGAATATGCTTATTTTGAAATAGTTATTTTGGGAGTTATTATTTTGAAATAACTTATTTTGAAATAACCTAGTAGTGTAGACATAGCAAAAACTTTATAAACATGGCATTATTATCCTAAAGAAACCATCATGTTCTACTAACTGAGTTTTGTGAATTCATTGTTCGCATGTATATAAGCAGGCTCATGTAAACTTGAATGTTTTAATCACTGGAGATTTTTAGAAGGCCAGTTTTTGAAAGCATAATGAAGCAATAGAAATTGTCTTTCTTTTAATCTTTGAGCATGAAATCTCACCTTAAATACTGTGTTATGCAAGCCTCTTATTTGCAGGATGATCGGCTGTGCTAAAAAGTAAAACAGTCTTATAGAGAAATTTCATTGGGTTGAGCCAACAGCAATGATTCAGGATAAGTGAATCTAAGGAGATGAAGCATATTTAATGTAATTACACATCCACTTCTTGTGATGCACAACCATGTGAAGCATTACTAATCCCCAAACAGATACCTGCAGGGAGAACTATCAAGAACAGCTGTTTGGACAACAAGAAATGAACCACATGAACTCTCAGTTCTGCAGGCATTAGACTGAGTGACTCAGAGTCAGATTGTGTCCACTTAGTCCAAGATTTATAAGGAATTAAACAGTGTCCTGTAAGAAAGTACATTCGTTTCTTACATAAATCACATTGCAAAATCATTTATTACTGTAATAACCTTCAGCATTTCCATTACTGGATAGGACTTCTTCTAAAATGAATAATGACATCCCTAACTCACTACATGAAACTTTCAGTCAGACTCATTTTGGCTTCCTATTTCAAGTGGCAGGAAGGCAAAGGATAAGCCTTCATGTCTTAACACTAGTATCTATTGTGAACTAATGCATTTCATACATTTATTATGCATTTGTGAGTTAGTAAATGAAAGAAAGAGAATAATGGAAACAGTACCTTTCCACTTGGCGTGCTCAAGAAATCTACATTACTGTTTGCTGAAAACGGTTAAACTAGCAACAGAATTGTTTACATGCAACATCTTTAATTACAAGAGCTTATCAGCTCTTTACCATCATATTACAGTACTTTAATAACCTATATTTTATTTATACCTTGTTTCTAAGTTTATTATGCTTATTATAGGATGTGTTTTTAATTTTATGTTTTACAAAACAATTTGAATAATTGAAATTACTTTTGTGAATTTTTTAAAGCTTGCAATAAGATGAGTGAATTATAAGAAGCCATTTCTTAAGCATGCTAACAGGTGCAAAAAAGATTGACAGACCCGTTGGAGTAAATATTCTTGCCATAGATTTTTCTAAGGTTTTTTAATGGAATTTCTTGAACCTAAAGAAATGACATGAGTCATTTGGCCAAGGAATATGGTAATGTATACATCTGTACATAGCTCAGAAACACTATCTTGTTTCCAAAGGCTTAGAGCCACGGCTTTATGGATAGCCACTTTGCACTAGTCCACATGTGCAAAACATACGCAAAGCAGCTGTAAACCTAACAGAACCAGGCAGCAGAGGATTCACTATGGTGGGATTATAGTCAGATGCCATGCTGATGGGTGGTTGAATTTGTACACAATTCTCAGATAGGATTGTCATAGCTTTCTTATGTCTCCTTTGTGGTAACTAAGAGCATGCTTCTTTACTGTACTTGTTCAGCATTGGAGAAGGACACAACCAGAAAGGATTTTTAAATTGTTTCCATTCAAGGGAGAAGTAGGATGCAAGTGGAATTTGATAATCTGTTGGTTTTATGAGCATTCAGCAGTTTCTTGAAGGGAAAAATATGGCACATATGAAACCCACTACACAATTTAACATATTATGTTCCACTGATCATTAAATATATTTTTATCAGGTATATGTAGGTTATATATGACACTGAATATGTGAATTAGCTATTCAAGTTCTCTTCTTCCTGATGCTGAGGAAAAGATGGAATTTCTGTTTACTAACCTTAACTAATGTGAGAAAGTGCTCTCAACTCCTTAGTCCGCTGCAGTTCATTAGTTTTCTTGTGCTCAGATGCCAGTATAGTTTACTCCTGATCTCCAGGAGCTTAAGTTCCTGGGCTTCAGACTGAAGAGATGACTGCAGAGCAATCTGGAAGCAAATCTTCTGCCATCCAAGTAATGTCACTTGTCCTAAGCCATAGATACAAGGAGAAGCAATATAGATGGGTGGTTTCAGGCAGTCCACTATCTAATTCAATGATAGGCAACCAAAACTGGTTAAGTGGGCCAAATGAGTAATCCTCCTTTTTTTTAAGTGGGCCGCATGATTGAAATCCAGTGGTGGGCAACCTGCTGCCCACAGCCCATGCTTCCTACTCCTCCCCTCCTGCCCTGCCTCCCAGCACTTTTGAAGCACCAGAACAGCTGATTTGCAGCATTCAAGCTCTGGGAGGGGAGGGAAGGGAAAGGATGGGGACAGAGTGCGAATGAGCAGATTCATGGTGCTCGGAAAGTCCTGAAAGAAGATGGGATAGGAAGTGCAGGGCTCCAGTGCATGAGAAGTTTGTGGTGAAGGATACAGACATGGGGTACATGGGATTCAGGTTACCCACCACTGGCCTAATTACTCAAAGTTGTCTGTAGATAAGATTGTAAACTGATGTGTTCAACCTGTGTTCGGCTGCAATCAACTTGGTGAAGTTCAATTATGATAAATGCAAATTGACATACTTAAAAAGGAAAATCCAACGCAGAGCTACAAAATAGGAATTAATTGGTAGGGTGGCAGTACAGAAGAAAAGAATCTAAAGGTCTAAAGGATCAAAAACTGAACATGATTCAACAATGTGATGCAGCTGAGAAAAAGGCTATCATTCTGGGGTGTACTAACAGGAGTAAAACACGAGAGGCAATTGTCTCACTTTATACCTGGTGTTGGTGAGGCCTAAGCTGGAGTATTTTGTCCAATTCCAGGCACCACACCTTAAGAAAAATGTGGATAAATTGGAGAGAGTCCAGCAAAGAGCAATAAAAATGATAAAAGGTCTAGAAAACTTGACTTACAGGAAAAGGTTAAAAAAAAGTGGGGATATTTATTCTTGAGAAAAGAAGACTGAGGGGGGACTGGATAACAGCGCTCAAATAAATACGTGTGATGGGTATACCTGACTTTTGCATTCTCAACAGGAAGCCCCACAGTCCTACCACAATCCACCTCAGAAAAGGTTCCATGAAATTGATCCTTCAGGCCTGCCTAGAGATGTGTCATGGAAGCAGTAAACAGAGCCCAGCAAGCATAGATAAAAAGAGCTGCAAGATCCTAGTAGGTCAGTTCCTGGCTGGGACCAGAGTGATGAAAAATAGTGTCAAAGGAACTCAAGGGATAACCAGAGTTTGTTTCTGGCTTCATTTGCTTAACAGATTTGCAGGGAAAGAGGACCTACAAATCTTAACCCTGAGGTAAGGATAAAATTAAAAGGGGCTTGATAGGAAAAGGCCAAAGAAGAAGCAGCAATACACTGAAATGGAGCAAGGCATAACTACTGTTTACAGGGTCCTTGGGTCGGAACTCAGAAGAGTATGTGGAATCAGGTTCCTCTATCAAGCAAGGTCAGAAAGTGTAAATGCTAAGAAGGGGACAGCCTTATTTTGGAGCTCAAAGGACTGAAGTGAAAGGGCCCAGAGCTGAAGAGCCTCGTGAGGGCAAATAGACTATTATTGTGATCTTTAATACCTCAGAAGGGGTTCATTCAGACTTTGACACTCAGCTGGAGGGCTAAACCATGAAAGATGCAGGTGACAGCCTGAAGGGAGCATCAGGGGCAGTGTTCCCTGTAAGCTATGCACGTGTGCAGCTTCTCAGGAGAAATTTAAATGCCATCTAGAGGATTAGTAGAGCACCCATGGCTAGGTTGAGTGTTTCTATTGGTGGTGCACATCATACGTGCCTCAGTGCACATAAACATTTACTCCACACGGAGTAAATTTTCCATGTGGATGGAAAAGATTAGAAAGAACATTGACCGGGGTGAGAAGGATTGCAGTACCACACCCAGCCACCAGGAGATGTTCAAAAGATAAGTGTTCCCCATTATACAATGTTATAAAGAAAATAGTGATCAATTGTTCTCCAGGTCCACTGATGGCAAGACAGAAAGTAATGAGCTTCACCTGCCACAAGGGAGACATAGGTTAGATATTAAGAACACAAATGCTAATTCTAAAGGTAGCTAAACTCTGGCATAGTCTTCTAACAGAGGTTGTGAAATCGCTATCATTGGAGGGTTTTAAGAGAAGGTTGGAGAAACATCCCTGATTAGGGATAGTCAAAGTTTTACTTGGTCCTGCCTCAATGAATTTGATGGCTGGACTTGATCACTTCCTGAGTCCCCTTGTAATCCTACGTTTCTGTGATGCTAGGATCTTTGAGGCTGCAGAAGTCATTAGTTCTCAGTGATTTGTCTTTCCCTGATATCAGGTCTATATCATTTCTGGATTCAGAAGTCCATGTTTTCTGGATTTTTTGAAGCCCAACTGTGGTAACGGCCCTCATCTTTACCAGTTGCTTAAGGTGGTATCATGATGCTGTTAATAGCAGGCTTTATCAATGATACAAGAAACTGTCTTTTAGCATTGAGATGTTTGCTAGTAACTTCTAGTAGCAAACCACTTGTTTATTAAAGACCTCAGTGAAATGACAAAGAAGTTAACTGAGAAGGTAGATGCATTTTGGCTTCCATGAATATATTCCTGTCCGAGTTTCAAACTGGACTTAAGATTGCATACATTACATTTATGAATGGTTTCCTGCTGATTTTAGAATGTGGTCTGCTAGGCATTTTGGTTATGCCAGACTTTTCAGCAGCTTTAGATACATTCAACCACTTCTACCTATTCAACCACTTGTACCTATTCTGGTGACTAAGGGATATTGCTTGTGTGTTTGGAGCTATCCTTCTGTGGTGCAACAGAAGTTAGTGAATGGTGACTGATAAATTGTTTGTCAACAAAGGGAAGACTTGGAATGTGGAAACATCTCAAGGATCTTTTCTGTCTCCCAAATATACAAAAAGCCTCTTGGAGAGATCATTTCTAAACCAACAGTAGAGTATAATAGGGACACTGATAATACACAGCTGCTTATCTCTTGCCTCATGGGCCCTGTAATTTGAGCCTATGCCCTGGAAACCAAGGGATTTTTGATGATGTTTCTGGCTGGATACACTGGATGTACTTTTTATTTACAGCTGACAAAATAGAAGTCTTGCTGCTAAGGAGATGTTCTCAGTAAAAGTAGGTTTGCTCTTTCTTCACGTCCCTCGTTATTAAAGGTTTTTTTAATTGAGTTTATAAACTAAGCTAAAGTAAGTCTTACAACAATGTCCGTTCCATAGAAAACTATGTGTCAAATATGACACATATCTCATTTCTTCCGAGAAGCACACATCCTTGCAACCATGAGGATTCTCTCTTTGTAGCACTTTCGTCAGGATTTCTCCACTGCTTTCTCACACACCTTTTCACAATGAATGTCATCTTGCCTTTGTTGTGGTAAACCTTAAAAGGTTTAACTCATCTCCTGAAATCCTTGTCTGTCCATCTCTCCATTAAAAGTTCTTAAAACTTTTACTCCCATGTGTGTTTTTATTGGAATTAACTGTCTCTGTGCTCATGAATTCTCATTTCCTTCTGTTCCATTTTCCACTCTCACCATTATTCATCACATTTACTCTCTGCTTCAAATTCAGAAGATGGTTTTTAATTATGATTTCACTGTATTTTATTTGGTTTTCATTATGATCTTTGGGACCCAGTGAGTTCTATATTTGGTGCCCATCTTTAAGAAAGTCCTGCTCTCAAATATTTAACCGAAGGTCTTTCAGCTTTATCTTTTTGGTTGAGTGCAGTTCCCTTGGAGGGTTATAAATGTACAAGTAACTTCTATGGAAACCAGACATTACCCATTGCAGGTTTTAAAGAGCAGAGTAAGCCCTTTGACTATATCCAGTAATGAATAGGGATCTGGAGAGATGTATAGAGCCACGGTGTGATGAGCTCTTAGTAGCATGCCCAGCTCAAGAGGTGAGTATCTATTCAGCAAAAGCTACAGCTTTATGTGGGATTATGGTCTTTTCTAGGCAGATTGACTTACTGCAGGCCAGCTTGGAGTTGACAAAAGAATGAAGCACAGAAGTCAAGTCCAGATCTGTTCACTGGGAGAGACATGGGCACAAAGCCTTAGCTATCTGAATGTGGAAGAAGGCATTTGCCATTCTTATATTGATCTGGGATAGTATATAATATTTGACATAAAAGTGTAAGAGTTATTATCAAACTTCTGAGATCCACGGTGAGAATATTTGAGATGCATGCTGCCAGATGCATATTCATAGGATTTAGTTTAGTTCCAGGATTCAGTAAAAGCTAGAGATTTGGACCATGGAACCATTGTATTGGATAAAGACGGCCAAACTATTTCAGATAAATAAACCCCAAAACTAAATTTGACACTTCTTACATTAAAAATATCAATTTTCTAGTCCAGGCTAGTGTCAGATATGGAGACTTTCAGATGCAAAAGATACAATTATAACAAGGAGTCCGGTAGCACTTTAAACACAGCTATCTCTCTGAAACAGATTATGCATTTGTAAAGACTCTAATACTGCCCAGATGTCGGAGCAATTTTGCAGACTCTAGAGACAGATTTGCACAGCTTGTCCCTTAAAAGCTGAGGATCTATCCCCAGAAGTATGGATAAGGATCAGATCCTTTTAGTTGCTTATCTCAACTCAATCAGATCATTTATCCCTTTGAGGTTTACTGGTCAGTTCTCAACATTTTTATAAAGAAGAGTCTATGAAATGCTTTCTGTGAACATAGGTGTTTTCTTCTGCCAGGATGTCATTTGTTTTTCATATGCCATTGGCCCATCCTACATGCTCCCATATTTTCTCCTCTCCCCAAATATGGAATGCATGCCATTGTTAAACTACCTATTGTTGGCTGCTTTATGAATAAAATTTGCACTGATCATCCCCAATGAGGAAAGTAAGTGACAGCACAATTTGGTTTATTATCTTTCTTTCAAATGATACAGTCCGTCAAAAATTGACATGATAAAGCTACACTAGGTTATTAACAAATATAAAGAAAGATTGTTCATCGGTGCATAAAAAATCCCTGACTATAACCCTATTTTGATGAAGAAATGTATAAAATTCTGTTTATTCCAGTCTACTGTACCCACATTAAAAATCTATTACAGTACTTAAACATGACCCTCTGTAATGAGACCACAAAAAACAATTATTACACCGCATATATTGAAAAATGCTTGGTGCCCCTCACTTATATGTTAATCCTTTGCTTCCTGATAGACTGGGATGCTTTCAAAATGAGCAGAAAAGAATGAGTCTTCCTAAAAGAAAACATATTGACAAAAGCTAAACAGGTTGCTGCTATAGTAGATACTTTAAACACATTTCTTTAGTTAAGAACCATCTCCAGTCCCTTTGAGTTTGATAATGCTTAGTCCCTCCAGCTAATGTGATATACCAGGAATATGTTAAATTCTATTTGCAGGTTAGGTTTGTGGGTTTTTTTTTTTCAATATTCAAGTTTTTTACAAAATAGCACAAACTCTTTTTTTTAGATGTGCTGTAGTCAACACTTTAAAAATGTTGGTAAAATATACAAAAACGCTCCCACATCAATTACCCTCAAATTTATAGTTCTCTTCACATCAAGAGCCAAATTCTGCCTTCAATGGTAATTAGGTAATGCTTTCATACTCTGTCCCCTCTAATGAACAGAAGGTGTGAT
This sequence comes from Pelodiscus sinensis, assembly GCF_049634645.1. Taxonomy (NCBI): domain Eukaryota; kingdom Metazoa; phylum Chordata; order Testudines; family Trionychidae; genus Pelodiscus; species Pelodiscus sinensis. The sequence continues at coordinate 111,441,863 of NC_134716.1, read as the reverse complement.
CCTCAGCTGATGTAAAGTGACATACAGGACAGCTGGGACAACTTCTATAGTGGTGGTGCTGAGAGCCATTGGACCAAATTGTAAACCTATATGTGGGGGAAACCACTTCATGACAGAAGCTGCAGCAGTACCTGCAGCACCCCTAGTTCCAGAACCTATGCTGATGTACCTATGTTGATATATATGATACTCAGAGCTAATTCATTATGTTTAGCATTATTTTTTAGCTAAAACTATTGTCTACTTGAGAATTTGTTTTTCAAAAATTTTAGTTGTGATACACTGGGAGGGAAAGGATGATTTCAAATATTGAACCAGCAAGTGGTCTGTGATTGAGATATGGAAGTGGAACTAAGGAGATCTAAGCACATATTAGATCTCTGCCACAGACTTCTTATGTGTCCTGGGGCAAATCACTTGACATTTTTGTGCATCACATCCTCATTTGTAAATTGTAATAAAATAATGCATCCTTGGTCTGTTTTATCAGGGTTGGGACCATTACTTACTACAGGTATGAAAAATGCCTAGCACAACAAAAGCCTTTGAGTCAATTGGGGCCATTCGGTGCTACAGTAATATGCATTTCCTTAGCAATGCATAAGAAAGAACATGTTCGCTGTGTGACAATCATCTGGGGTCTGAGTGCTGCACATAGATCCAGTTGTGCCTTCCTTTTATTTTTAATCGTGAGGAGTAGCATTATGAGTCTGGAGCTGATGAGGTAACTAAAAACCTTGCAGCAGCAAGAGGTAGCTGATGAATGACACCTACATGTTCACTTTACAAAATAAAAACAAACATAACTCAGACTAAACATTTCAGCTCAAATAATAATTCCCATTAAAATCTACACTTCTCCTTTATAATGTGCAGTGTATTAAAAAGGCATTTATAGTATGGAAAGTTAATTGGTTTAGGCATCAAATGAAAAAAGCAACACTTCCATAAAACAGAGGGAGTGCAAATGCTCCAGATTTAATGAACTTCCTCTCAAGGAGACTAATGTGTAATATTTTTCCATATGAGTTTGCATTAGAGATGTGCTGAGATGGGAATAGTCATTACCTGCTACCATTGGAGCCTTGCACAAAAATATTGGCTTCTCCTGAGTAACTTGACATGATTATCTACAATTTGGGGAAGGTACCGTGTGATCAGGGCCTATAACAAGAATTGTGACATGTTGGTGTACAGAATGAATATCAAACCAATCCTGGAAACTCCTTGTGCTGCTGCCTCCAACTAGCTTCTGCGTCTGTTTGGCTTCATATATCACTGAAAAGATGTTTCTGTGGTTATTTCTCTTTAATTCTCGATAATGTGTATTGACTTCATTGGAATCAAAAGTCTTTTTTCCCCCCTTCCTCTGATGCTTGTCAAATGTAGCTATAGCAGAGAGGTGAATGTTCATAATAAACTAACCAGTGGGCTGTGCTGTACATACAAGCCAAATTTTTGTAAGGAGACCACTCAGGGCAATAAAGTAAGTTTACTCACAGGATTAAAGGCTAGGAATTTGCTGCTTTATATAACTGCTGACCACAACAGAAAAGCATGGGAGGTGTGGGGCATGACTCCACCTCCTAATACTGGCAGTAACCCAGCTAACTCTATAATGACCACTTTACTACAAAAATTGTAACAAAAAATTTGTATTGTCTCGAAGATCATCAGCTGCAATAGAGGATCTGGCAGCTTGTGTAGGAAATAAGCTCAGAACTGGGGAAGAAGTGAGCAAATGCCTCCACTCATTTCACCTGGTTTTGTGTCAGTATCTCCAAAGTATACCCTATTTCTGTTCTCTTCATACATGTCCCTCCTAATATAAGTGCTCTGGACATGCCTGCTGAGTCTGTGGACACCTGGAATGAAGAGGACCCAGTCTACTTCCAGGGAGAAAAAACAAGGATGTGATGAAGTAGAGGAAGGGGAGATAATTGGTTTAGAGTGGTGGGTTTGGTCGGATACATGATGCCGGATGAATGGGTAGGAGTGTAGAAATTGTCTGAATCTGAATAGGCCAAAACTAGTTTGTTATTCTGGTAATACAGAATCAAAGGTGTCTGGTGTTTTGCAAACACAAATGGCCAGATCCTTATCTGATGTAAGCTGGTGTAGCTTCATTTCAGTACAGTTATGTCTGTTTACAACTGTTGAGTATCTGACTCAAGGTACAGTATTTAGTTTTGCCAGGTGGCAGAGTCTGGGCTCTAGGAAGTCTGTGGTTGAGGTGCCTCAGTATCTTTGTGAATCCACATTTCCTCCAGGCCTGCCTTCAATACCATGATCTAGAATGGGAACTGTTATATAGTTATGCCCACTCTATAATTCCCAAGGATGCCTTTATAAACTACAAAAGCACCAGCTAAGTAGACTACCTGACACCAGATAATGAGAATGGGAAGACAAAAGAGTCAAGACCAGCTCACCCTGGACCTCCAACAGTCCTCAATGCCAGAACAGCTCTGGGAAACATTTGGCCTAGTTTGGGAATTCCAGGGTTCCAAACTTCCTCAAGAGCCAGACCATTGCAGACCACATGATAAGAGGGAAGTTGAAAAGGACACAAATGACTCCTTTACCCGTCCCCTCTTAGGAGCTCCCATATACTCAGTGGGTGCATCTGGCCTTATGTTTCACTTTGAAGTGTGAGTCCTTGTTTGGGGTCCAGTTTATGTCAAAGGAAGCGTGGAATATAAATTTAGCACGCAGTTGTCAATATTATTAGGGACCATGTCTACAGATCATTTGTTTCTATCTTTCAGAAACAAAAGCTGTGGTAAGCCAGTTTACACGATGCTGTGGTGACCTTTGCACAGCATCACTGCAATGTCCAATAAATGATATGTTTACAGCTGTATTCTGTTATTAGGCAAAGTATTTGTTCAGAGGTGATGATATCTGTAAGTGTTGGCAGAATCTTGCAGCATTGTTCATCTTTTCATATCACAATCCAGAACGGCTTTTCACTTGTGTCACTGTCTCTCTCACTAGAGGCGTTGTCTAATAGATGATCACACTGCTCTCTGGGTAGCCATCTTAGATACTCTTCTTTTTCAATATGGCTGTGTCTAGACTGGCCAGTTTTTCCGGAAAATCAGCCACTTTTCCGGAAAAACTTGCCAGCTGTCTACACTGGCCGCTTGAATTTCCGCAAAAGCACTGACGATCTCATGTAAGATTGTCAGTGTTCTTGCGGAAATACTATGCTGCTCCCATTCAGGCAAAAGTCCTTTTGCACAAAACTTTTGTGCAAGAGGGCCAGTGTAGACAGCCTGGATTTGTTTTCCGCAAAAAAGCCCCAATCGCGAAAATGGCGATCAGGGCTTTTTTGCGGAAAAGCGCGTCTAGATTGGCACGGATGCTTTTCCTCAAAAAGTGCTTTTGCGGAAAAGTGTCTGTGCCAATCTAGACGCTCTGTTCAAAAATGCTTTTAACGGAAAACTTTTCCGTTAAAAGCATTTCTGGAAAATCATGCCAGTCTAGACGTAGCCAATATGTGTATGTGTGGGGTGGAGAGAGGGGGGGATTTATGGGTGTACCAGGCCATTGCAGTAGTTTAGATTGTCATTTCCAGGGGCCCTGCTGTGAGCTGATCAAATGATTTATATGCCTAACAGCTCTTTTCAAGTTGGTGAATTTTTTATTTTCATTTTTAGAGGCTCAAATTTCAACAAACAGAATTTGTTCACCCTTTGCATGCAAATGGAATAGTTTAAAAGTTAAAAGACAAATAGAGAGAATCCTGCTTTAGACATTCATTGCATACTAAAAACATTATAACAAAGCAAGTTTGCACATTTTTGTGAGCCATTTCAATTAATATTCATTTGCAGATGCATTTTGAAACAACAACCCTGAATGACATCTCTAGTGAGTTTCTCGCACTCTGGTGCAATAGAAAATATTTTCAAAAAGAAAAATCTCATTTATTTTCTTTGGCTATAGCCCACAAATGAAAGTCAACATGGCCTAGTGGTTAGAACCCAGGACATGAGGGTTCTAATCCTGAAATTGCCAGTGACTTGCTATATAATCTTTGCAATAGTCACTTAACTGCTCTGATCTTCTTTTTGCCTACATGTAAAAATAGAGGTTATATGTTGCCACTTCTGAGATACCATAAGGTTTTAATTGATTAATATGATCCCATTAACTGATCTTTAATCAGCTTAAAGAGGCATATACATAGTATTGTTGGCAATCAGTACGATCAGCAGTAATAATTTAAAATAGTAAAACCTGTCCTGAAGCTACCAGCAGAGCATGGGCCTTAGCAGCGAGATGTGTAATGGAATTCTGATGCCAAAAAGATGGCCATGTGATATGATTGTAGTGGGTTTGCTATTACTTTTGCTGTTAATGCTTCTGATAGCATGATCCTAGCAATTGTTGAGAGAAAGGCTCATCCTGGCCATAATTCAGCAAGGGGCACAAGCACATGCTTAGCCATATACACATGCTTAAATCCCCGACTTCAATGGGAATAAACACATTTTTATGTTCACTGCTAATTCAAAACATCTGTTCTTAGAAAACTAAGAAACAAGAGTAGATGTGATGGCCAACTTTCTGGTTGCAATAGAGCCATCATCCTAAGGTACTTCCTCTAAAGAACAGCCATACTGGGTCAGACCAAAGGTCTAGCTAGCCTTAAATCTTGTCTGCTGACAGTGGCCAATTCCATATGCCCCAAAGAGCACAAACAGAACATGAAATCAAGTGATCCCTCTCCTGTTGCCCATTCCCAGCTTCTGACAAACAGAGGCTAGGGACACCATTCCTGAACATTTGGCCAATACCCATTGAGGTACTTCTTCTCCATGAATTTATCTAACTTTTTTTTTTAAACCCGTTAAAGGGCCTTGCTACAGGATGTTGTGAAGGTCAGGAGTTCCACAGGTTGGCTGTGCATTGTGTGAAGAAATAATTTTTTGCTTGTTCTAAGCCAGCTACCACTTAATTTCATTTGATGACTCCTAGTTCTTGTGTTATGGGAACAAGTAACTTTTTCTTATTTATTTTCTCCACGCCTGTCATGATTTTAGAGACCTCTATTATATCTCCCCTTACTCTCCTCTTTTCTAAACTGAAAAGTCCAACTCTTCTTAATCTCTCCTCATATGGCAGCTGTTCCAAATCCCTAATCATGTTTGCCCCATTTTTCTGAACTCTCCTGCCCCCCACTCATGACAAGAGCCAGAAATAGAGCCACTCCAGCCTCACAACATCAGTACAGTCATAGCACTGACAGGCAGAACCAAACCACGAGAGCTTAGTGCATGAGCTACTACAGCTTGAGCTATAAAGCCAGCTAGCTCTTAATTAAGGCTGTAGAGCAAACTCTCTTCCTCCCTCCCATCCCCCCTACTATAGAGACTAGTGCACCACACTCAGTAGGTGTGTGGGCTACACAGTGAGTTTGCTCCCATGGGAGTTCCCACTAGGAATCCCACATCTTGTGAGCTAACATTGTCTCCACTTAATGCAATAAAGCCTCTTCCACCTTTCCTGGGCTCAGTCCTCCATGGACTTTCACTCATCTCCCAGACTCTGAAGAGCCCTTCTCATTATATCATACAGCACTGCTTCCCAGAGCTTTCTCCTTGCAGGTCTAGCCCCTCCTAAGCTATTGACCCTCAGGGATTCTTCCCTGGACTTTCTCATGTCCCAGGCCTGCTTTAGTAGTCCTCTTCCCTCCTGTTTCCCTCTCCCTACAGTCATGGTCCTAAGGTGCAAGTTTCTTCCTGAACCCTATGTAGGGTCTCTCTCAGAACAAAATCCCAATCACCTCTCATCTAGATTTCCTTTCTCTATTACCCTGCAGCCCTTCTTTTATAGGAATCATCTAGCCTGGCTCCCCCCAGCTGGGTCTAATCCTTACTTACCTGTCTCCTCTCCAGGTTTCAGTAATGGGCTAATTGGTCTTTCCAGCCCCTTTTTACATTGTCACTGCCAGTAAGAAGGATACTCCTCATAACAGCATTAGTAAATAGTCATTCATATAAAGGTTTCCTTTTCTTGCTCAACATTTTGGCTATCCATGTGCATTACATGTACAAGAAGAGTTTAGAAAGTTTATGTGATACTTACTAATCTCAGGATTAGACATACAAAGTATTCTGTGTTGCTATGTCTTCTCCTTGGTCAAACCCCCTTTTTGCAATTGAAATACATTAAAAGTGTATTGAACAGTTAAACTTTGGTTTTTGCAACATAAAGAATCTATTAATTAACAGAACTAGAGTGATTCTGTTCATAAAGAAAGTAAGTATGAAGGGACAGTATTTCAAAGATCAAGAACTAGCAAACATCATGTGAGCTATATTCATGCCACAAGTGGAATCCAAATATAGCAGCTAATCTTCAGATCTCCAACAGAGATGTAAGTGACTAGTATCAGAGGCATGAAGCAGCGGAGCTGGAGCCTGTCCTGGGGGGAGCCATCTTAAAAGCCAGTTTCCTCCACGGGGGGAAGGCAGGGACAGACACACGGGGGAAACCGCATGAGCAGGGACCAAAGCAGTCCCCGCTCTCCCTAGGTCCCAACTCTTGTGCCCCCCCCCCTTTGAAATGCACAAGAGCCACCCACGGCTCTTATACATTTCAGAGGAAGAGGCGCAGCAAGGAACCTGCATGAGTGGGAACCGAAGCAGTCCCTGTTCACCCAGGGTCCCAACTGCTGTGCCTCTCCCAAGAGTAAATTTCAAAGGCAGAGGCACAGCAGGATAGTGGACGCCCCTCTTATCAACTCATTGAGTAGTCGATGGAAATTCCATCAACTACTCGATTAGCTGATAAATTGAAATTTAATATCCCTAATCTCCAAGTAGTTACCATAGAACAACCTTTTCTAAAGAGAATTAGAGAAGACGATGACCACACTACGTAGCAATGGCTCATACATACCAGTGCTCCCTGTAAGGTATTCAGATGCTACCTAGCTGATTAGCAGAGTGCCTTCTACCCCCATAGCTGGCAGCATGTATCTCTACTATGGGTGGACATCTGCACATGCCTCGGTGCACATAATAAATTTATTCCTAATGTGGATGAAAAAATTAGAGGGAATATTGGAACTTACATTCATCTTTTCTAATTAAGATTCTCATCTATCTCGTGTGGGCCATTTTATGTTTCCTGAAGTAAATTTAAACATCTTTCCTCATCTCTAAAGTTGAAATTTTTTAATGTCAAGAGCCATCTGTACAACTTTTAACATGTATGTCACTGTGCTTATTACAGTTTGAATTTAGCTAACACAGATTTATGTAAAGATATTTTCTTGGAAGTAGTAACAGACTCCACTTGAATATGCATGTTTCAATAGGTAAATTCTTTTCTGTTTTTGCGCTTGCAGTTTGCTTTTTACATTTTGAAAAAATCAGGAAGTTCTGATTTTTTTAAAGGTACACTTTCAGACACACAGCACTTTCCTGAGAGGTGTACAATAATCCAGGTATGAATCTTTGCCATGAGAATTATTTCTAATTGTGTTTCATAACAAAACCAAAAAGGAAAGCACTTTTCTGAGGTCTTATGCTTTTTCCATTGTAGACATTTCTGTAGAGAACTTTCAGCCTGATTCTCTGTTCGCCTACACTTAGCCAGGATTGACTGCACTAAAATCAATGGACTAACCCCCAGTGTAAAAATTATGTATGGGAGGGGAGAATCAGGCCTAGCTATCTTGTGGACTATCAACCTTCTTGGTTGCAAACAAAGAGAACATTTCCTGTCATTCACTACAACAGAACATCCCTGAGGCTATCACCTCAGTTTTTTATCATATGTCTAACTCTGTAATTGGTGCAAGTAACTACAGCATTTGTAGACATTTCCAGGCAACTTTGAAGTTGGCTACAGTAAGTACCAAAATCAGTGAAACAGCATGAACTTCAGAATGGGCTAGATGCCTTTGTGATTACCCTGGCTCTCATGGGGTTTGTATGGGCTGAATTGACATCCATGCAGCTACAACGTCACTGCTCATGGTAGATTAGAGCTAGTTCAAGGGAATCTACATTGTCCGTTGTGGTGTAGCTATACCCTAAAATTGACAAATAATACTGGGTAACTATTTTAGCTGCCTTGTAATGACATGTATCAGCTGGAAACAAAGAGGGTCCAAACCCACATGACTAGCCAACTCTCCATGGACCACCACTATGTACTGTATAGACCATCAATAGTTCATAGGGCAATGTTTTAGTAACCTTTGTGTTACATGACAAGGCCCACTAAAGACAGTTTTGTAATCCCGGTGCTTTGAAAGATAATTGACTTACCATCCACTTTATCCTGTACTTTTTCTCTCTACCATTCAAGATCGTTGTGAAGTAACGGCTGAGGTGCAAACCACCAGAGTAAGGAAAAAAGAAGGGAGCTTTCATGGTCAAGTCAGACCTAGCTGAAGATGCAAAACTTAGAACCAGAGTCTGAAAGGTCAAGAACATACATCAAACTTGCCTTCTGGAAGTTTTAACATATGCCAGTGGATTTTTATGCAGATAGTAACCTAAGGCAAAAATGACCTTGGCAACTGAGACCCAGAGCATTACCCTTGACCCATCTTCTACTGATTTACAGCAGCAACACTAGCAGAAAATATGAGGGCATTGGTATTTTTCAAGCAGCAAAAATGCATCGAGATCTGGCCTGTACTTAAGCATATCTTCAATTCCATATCTTATAGTGTACAGAAGAGGGAATAAAGATGTAAGTGACGAGAGACACTCTCATTATGCCAATAAGCATATTTATAAATTATGCCAATTTACTAGTATAATAAACATTGAATATTTAGATCTGATAATTAACATATACTATCAAGATATAATGCCTATAAGAACCATCAGTCTACAAAGTCACAACTAATTATTTCTGATATCTAAGGCAAAAAAAGAGGTTCAGTTAAGTTGCCTTATGAATAGAGACGAGTCCCATCCACAAAAACCAGGCAATAATGTCTTGCATGTCTATAATCTGAAGACTCAATCTAGCTCCTTATAATAATTAAGGGCCAGATTCTATCTTCCTTAGGCTATAGCTACACTGCAGGCTTATTGCATAAGAAGCTTTTTGCGGAAGAGATCTTCTGCAAAAATGTATTGCGTAAGAGCACGTCCAGACTGTAAGACTGTGTCTAGACTGGCAAGTTTTTCCGCAAAATCATCTGATTTTGCAGAAAAACTTGCCAGCTGTCTACACTGGCCGTTTGAATTTCCAGAAAAGCACTAACGATCTCATGTCATTTTTTTTTCCCGAAAGACTTTTGCCCAAAAGGGCCAGTGTAAACAGCACAGTAGTGTTTTCCGCAAAAAAGCCCTGATCGCAAAAATGGCGATCGGGGTTTTTTTGCGGAAAACCGCATCTAGATTGGCCATGGACGCTTTTCCGCAAAAAGTGCTTTTGCGGAAAAGCATCCTGCCAATCTAGATGTGCTTTTCTGAAAATGCTTTTAATGGAAAACTTTTCCGTTAAAAGCATTTTCGGAAATTCATGCCAGTCTAGACGTAGCCTAAAAGTGCACTGAAAAAGCGGTGCTCTTTTGCGAAAGAGAGTGTCTGGACAGCATGGATGCTCTCTCACAAAAAAGACCACCTGGAACCACTTCAGGTAGGGCTTGAGGTTACCAGTTGCTTCCAAGGGCTGGTGCCAGAGCCCTGCAGAGACACGTGTTTAAAGGGACCCCACTGGACAGCTGTTTCTCTGCTGCTGCTGTGGGCTTGCCTACCTCTTTGAGGGACAGCAAAGCTAGAGCAGTGCCTGCTGTGGTTGCCCTGTGATTTTTTTGGATGCCACAGCTTTTCCACTAGTGCCATGGAGCTAGAGCTGCCCCTGGACATGCCATGGCCCCACATGGCCATGCTGCAGTTTGTGCATGCCATCCTGCTCCTGTAGGAGCTTGACCCCGAGCTCAATCTGGAGTCCCTCTCCTCGGGTGCAGCTGCTACACTCTGACAACCTCATCCCACTGTGAAGAGGCGGTTCTAGAGGCCAGCCACCAGTTCTGACTGGTGGGACTGGCTGGTCATGGAGCAGTGGGATGACCAGCAGTGGCTCCAAAACTTCTGCATGTGGAAGGCCACCTTTTGGAGCTATGCGCCTGGCTTGCCCCTGCCCTCCAGAGATGTGACACCCACCTGCAGCCCGCCATCCTCCTGGAGAAGCAAGTTGCCATTGCCTTCTGGAAGTTGGCCACCCCAGACAGTTACCGGTTGGTGGACAACTGGTTTGGCGTGGGGAAATCCACTGTCGGGGCCCTCCTCATGCAGATAAGGCCCTCTGGGGCTGCAATTCCTGCATGGGACGGGGGAGAATCCTAGCTGTGGGGGATGGAGTGGCAATGGGGGGAAGCCCTGTCCCCAGGAGGTTGTGCTGTTCCACCCTCACACAGCTCTGCTGCTGGGGAGGGCAGCCTCATAGGGGTGGCTTCTGGGGTGTTTGGGGGGACAGGGGTTTGGAGGGAGGCGAGCACCTCCCAAAGGCTCAAGCACCCCCTATCTCTTATTCTCTGTGTATTTTCGGTGTTTCTTTGTGTCCTTCTCCAGATGGTGAGGGCTGGATTTGCTGCCCTTTGGTTCCCCAACTCCGGGGGAGCCATAGACGGGACCCACATCCCAATCCAAGCCCCAGAATATCAAGTGGCCCACTTCATAAATTGAAAGGGCTACTATTCCATGGTGCTGCAAGCCCTGGTCACCCCCAAGGATACTTCATGGGCATTTTTGTGCCCACATCTTTAGAAACTACAGCCTGTACCGCAAGCTGGAAGCAGACACATTTTTCCCCCACCGGGACTTTGCGGTTGGGGATGTGCAGATGTGGGGATGTGGTATACTCCCCTCATGCCATGGCTGATAAAGCCGTACACCGGATACCTGGACCCCAGCAGGGAACAATTTAATGCCCGCCTGAACTGGGCCAAGATCCAGGTCGAGTGTGCCTTCAGCCGCCTCAAGGTGAGCTTCCGGTGCCTGCTGACTTTCCTCGATGTGGGGAAGCACAACATTCCTGAGGTGGTCGCAGCATGTTGTGTCCTCCACAACGTTGTGAAGAGGCGGATGGGGAATGGGCATAGCAGGGTGGGGACAGAAGGGAAGGAGGGAGCCAGGAGTAGCGGCATGAGGCAGGTGTGCCGCCATGCTGGCCATAATATTGCACATGCGGTCACACCACTGGAGGAACTAGCCCCAGGCATGTTCCCGCCACTCGAGATTGGCGTGGATCTTGTGCACCAATGTCCACTTCATCCTCTCCAGGACAGTGATGTGCTGCTGCATCAACTTCTCCTGGACCCTGGCGCACTTTAGTGTCCCCCGGGCTGTGGCAGGCAGCTGTGGTGAACTGGCTGGCCCTTCACTCCCGGCTGGTCCAGCTGTGGAGAACACACAAGAGGGAGAGGCAGCCAATCATCCCTAAAGATACTGTCCCTGAGGCCGTGCCCTCCTCTGTGAGCAGCGACCAACAGTCTGTGGCCCAGAGGACTGGGCTGCTCGCTCCCCCCGCTGCCCAGAGACAAGCAGCCAAGGGAAGTGTCTGGCCACAGTGGGATCTCCTCAGGGGTGGCAGAGGAGCTGGGAGCAGCCGGGGCCACCCTGGGAGACCGCACACACAGGGGCGGCTCACAGCGCTGTTGATGGGCATGGCTGCTGTCTTGCATGTGCAAACTCGTCTGCTTCCAGTCAGCACACCTTCTCTCCATGCCCCCGCCGTGGCAAGACACGTGTGGCCAGCAGGATCCCAGGCGTGCTCAGGGGCTGCCTTCTGCATCCATGTGCTGCACAGTAACAATGCATGAGGTGGCATGTGCACGGACAGAAGTACAATGTGCAGCCCAAGCAGCCAGAACGACACTCCAGTGCTCCCACGTCCCCCACCCTCTGTGTGAGTGACAAAGAGACCACTCACATGAGGATCCTTCCCAGGTGTCCGAAGAGGCCTGGGAGACGTCCAGGCTGACAGACACTGGCTCCAGGGACAGGGTCACGGTGCCTGTGTCCTCCTTCTTCTCCGCGGCCGGCTGGCCCTCACCCTCTTGCTCCGCCTCCAGGTGGGTGATGACAGGGTTCGGCAGCCCAGCGTCCATGAGGGTGGATGCGGGGGACATTTTACCATCTCCCAGGATGGCATGCAGCTGCCTGTAGTAGGGGCAGGTGTGGGGTCCTGCCCCTGAGTGCTCAGTGGCACGGACATATCCCTGACGGAGTTCTTTGATCTTACTCTGGACCTGTTCCAAGGCCCAGAGTGAGTGTCTGCGCTCCACCAGGGACTGCACCATTCGGTCATAAATGTCACTGTTCTGCCACTTGGCCCAGGAATCCTGGAGAGTCTCCTCCTGGCCCCACAGCTCCAGGAGGGACTATATCTCCAGGCCAGACCAGAAGGGTGCCTGCCTCTTGCTCCCCCTGGGTGGATCTTGGGACCCCTGGATCTGCTCCCTGTGTGGGCCAGAGGAGTCTTAGGGGGCTTGTGGCTGTGACATGGGTTAGCCGGCCTGAATCAGGGAGAGCTACGTGGTGAGGTGCTGCTCTCTGGGCTGGCTTCCTGCCGCATGGCTTGTCCAGGGGGCCTGTAGCAGTAAGAGGGGCCAGGAGACAGGAACTATAAAACTGTGATGAGTTTTATGGAGTGTCTTCCAGAGCACGTGTGCTTTTTCCTGGAAGCTATTTCTTGCACAAAAAATATTTCCTTCCTGTCCACACACGCCTTTTTGTGAAAGAGCTGTTTTGCGAAAAGGCTTCTTCCTCATAGAATGAGGAAGACCAATTGCGCAAAAACTCCTCTGTTCTTTCGATTTACTGTCAATTTACTGTCGAAAAAACGTGCTTGCAGTGTTCTTTTAAAGATACCATCTTGAGGGGACTATTATCAACTCTCAGAAGAACAGAGAAAGCAGGGAAATCATACAAGCTTTTCCTTAGACTGACTTAACGAAATGCAAACAATCAAAAACATACAGTAAGAATAGCAACATATATGTAAGTGATGGCAGAGACAGCTTTTTAAAAGAAAAAAATTTCATCTGACAATAAATAAGAGGTCCAGAATCTCCTTCTAGCTATTACTATGCAACTCCAGTGAATTCAGTGTGCTTGCAAGAGTAAAGGGAGAGTAGAATTTGGCCAGTGGCTTTAACAGATAAGCCACAAGTCTGCACAGTGCTATATGAGAAAAAAGTAATTACATTATATTTGTGATTGTAATAAACATAATGCAATATCACCAGAAAATTACAGCTTTTCCAATATTTATCAGTTTAATAAAATCTGTTGCACATAAATTGATTTTAAATTTAATTTCTTTCTTTCATATGTAAAATATGGTTAAATGATCAGCACAACAGTGGTCCGTTTTCATGCTATTTAAAATAGATGTCATAGCAATCTATTTGTAGCTATTTCTATAGCTGTAGGTTGTAGGCTTTTCTAGTTGTGAGGTTTTTATGTAGTACTCTATTTCCATTAAGGATTCCTGAGAGGCCCATAAACTGCTGAAGAAAAAGATCCCTGAGATGTTGAACATCCCCCGAAACCTGTCTTGTGCCCTCCCCTAGGGATTGTTCACACAATGCCCCAAATAAAGTCACAAATTCTCAATGGGTGTCATTGGGGAGATTTGCCTGACTAAGGATTGTAGTTAAAAATCTCAGGTGAGTAGTGGTGGTGGGACAGCTCCCATTACAGACCACTAGTAAAGAGGATAGGGTCATGGACACACACAGCAGTGCCACACACAGCACAGGCTCATACCCGCACTCTCAGGGCAGCATCTAGTCCTGGGGAAGCACAGTGAGGCGGAGGAGAACAATAGGGCAGGGATAGAAGCCCTCTCCCAGTGGCAGGCTGTTACTGCCAGACCCGGCGTGTGCATGGCATAGAGGGGAGGCAACGGGGTGGTTTGGCCTCCCCTCCCACCCATAGTCTCCTGGGTTGGCCAGCACCTTCTCATGCTTGCTTGTCACTGGGACATGGAGGTAGCAAGGCTCCCCTGGGACATCTGTGCCCTTGCAGGACAGTGCCTGCTGTCTAGGCCATGGATGCCCTTGATGAAAGCACATAGCCATCATCTGAATGGAGAGCTTTCCGTGTCAGCTCACACATGTGGGCTAGGCTTCAGGCACCGTCTCCTGGGATGACTGCTCTTCTCTCTAATCTTCACAGCTGGACCAGCTGCAAGTGAGGCACATCCACCGTCTCTTGAGCCAGCCTCACGACCCTGCGAGAGCCGCCGTGGCTGCAGACAACCCCAGGAACACCTGCAGTAGGAACTTGTTGCCTGCATGTCCTGCAGTGGTCTCTGGAGTGGCCATGGATGCCGACCTGGAGGAGTGCCGTGCTCACAGGGCACTGCACTGCAACATCTGGCTGGAACTGTCCCAGGAGACCTGGAGCATGTGTGAGGCATACACCACCGCCACCGACTGCCTGGTGGCTGCCATTGAGCCATCCAGTAGCCAACTGCCCCACTCCTGCTCCCACTCCTGCTCCTGCCCTTCTGGCCTCTCCCCTTCATTCTCCTCCCATGGCTGCTGAGGGCCCGGCACACAGGGCGGTGGGGCCCCCTGAAGCAGGAGCCAGTCCAAGCCTCATCCCAGACCCTCTCCTCCTCCCCTTCTACCTCCTTTCTCCTCCCTCCCAGGCATCATGTGCATTCCCTCACCACCTGATGTTGATGCTGGTGAATCAGCCTCAGTGGTTCACAAGGGCCTGCAGCATAACTGAAAAGTATCCCTTCTGGTTGATGTAATTGGAGGCTCGGTGTTTGGAGGTCTGGATGGGGTTGTGAGTGCTTTCAATGGCCCCCCTTCAGTTGGGCAAGTACATGGTGGCAAAGCTGCATGAGCACGGCTTCAACGGTCAGTCGCCCCACACTGAACTAGTTCCCAATGGAGCGGTATCTGTCTGGTACGGTGAGCTTCCCAAGTGCAATGGAGACCCATTTTTGAAGGGGGATGACACATGTGGGTGTCCCATCGCCTGAGGGCAGGGGCAAGCCATTCACAGGGATACAGGAAGGTGTCTTAAAGAGAAGCTAGATAATTTCATGGAGGTTAGGTCCATAAAAGGCTATTAGCCAGGGGATAAAATGGTGTCCTTGCCTCTGTTTGTCAGAGGCTGGGGAAGGATGGCAGGAGACAAATCGCTTGATCATTGTCTTCGGTCCACCCTCTCTGGGGCACCCAGTGCTGGCCACTGTCGGCAAACAGGATACTGGGCTAGATGGACCTTTGGTCTGACCCAGTACGGCCGTTCTTATGTTCTTATGTTCTTATGTTATGTATGTGAAAGTTCTGGAACTGCTGTTTGTCATCCCACCACTGCCTGATGATCCAATCCCACCAGTCAGGTCTGGTGCCCCATCGCCAGAAGCAGCGGTGCGCGGTATGCAGGGTTGTGCTGCATGAGCAGCACATAGAAAGAGCTGAAGAGATGCTCCGCAGTGAGCCTTGGGTCCTGTCCCTGCAGTGCCACATGGGCAGTGAGCAGTAACTGCAAAAAGAGATCTAAAAGCTAGTAAGTGCTTTGCAGCAGGTCTGGCTCCATGGCAGAAGTGCTGTGGTGTCTGCAAGGGCAACCAGAGCATGCAGTGAGATGAGTTTGCTGTCGATGAAGAGGTAAGCAAAGGTGAAGAGTCTGAGACACAGCCTTCGAGGGTAGTTCCTTTAAGCACGAACCTCAGATAGTCTCAGGCAGCAGCTCCAGGATGTGACTGCTGCCTGATGCCCAGCCTGACGTTCTTCCAAGGGGCTTTACATGCGATTCAGCCTCCAATCAGCTATAGTATAGATCTGCTCTATTTTGTGGGCATTTGTAGTGTGGACACGCTATTTCAGGGGTGGCCTACCCACGGCTCTTCAAAGAAAAAATTGCAGCTCCCGCACCCTGAAAGATGCAGCGTGTTTATGTCTGCACGGGATGCTAGTACAGACTTCAAAATGGCCTCCTTCAAAATGGCAGTGGCCAGGGCTTTTTTTTTTTTTTTTCTCAACAACTTTTCTTCTTCTGCTCTTTGCGTTGTATCCACCACTATTTTGGCTCTTCATCTCTCATGGGTTTTGCGCTATTTTGAAGTAGCTGTTTTGGGAGTTTTTATTCCAAAATTGCTTATTTCAAAATAAGCACATAGTGTAGACGTACTCTTAGAGAATACCCAAAATATATAGAATCATGAGCTTTCATGAGCAAATTTATATGATGATGCAGGCTTTGCCCACAAAAGCTCATGATTCTATTTATTTTGGGTAGTCTCTAAGGTGTCACAGGACTACTCGTCGTTTTTAAAGGCTGCAGTGTTGGACCTTTACATTGTAATGTTGATCCCTTGTGAAACTGTTCTCGTTAGAAACTGCACAAAATCAGTGGGGGTACATCTACACTGCATCCCTAGTTTGGACTAGGGATGCAAATGGAGACGACCGAAGTAGTTAATGAAGTGGGGATTTAAATATCCCGCGCTTCATTAACATGATCTCGCCGGTGCGCTAGTTCGAATCACAGCTGATTCGAACCAGGAAGTGCGTGCCGGGATGCGTTAGTTCCGACTAAAGCCCTTAGTCCGAACTAATGTTATTAATCAAAAAATATTTAAATCCCCGCTTCATTAACTACTTCGGTCGTCTCCATTTGCATCCCTAGTCCGAACTAGGGATGCAGTGTAGATGTACCCTGGGAGGGGATGGCACTTATAAAATATCTCTGAGTATTTTTATAGGTGTGATGTAGGGAAGATGCTTAATCTACCCTCTGAGTTGGCTTCACATCAGTAAAAATCTGGATACTTCCCCTACCTCACTAGGGCAATGAGAAGATAAAATCCATGGTTCTGAGGCACTTAGATACTATAATGTGAAGGAACACATAAGTATCTAGATACATTTTTGTATCACTTTAAAGACAGATAGTGTGTGTGCTCTACATGGGAGACTTTACTTTCATTCTTTCTTGTTTTGCTGAGTCTCTTAAACTAAAGTAATGCTCATTCATACTGAAAAAAGTATGATTGCTCTCTCTATTCAGAGACACACAATTTTTACTAATAGAAGATTCCTTCGGCTTAATATTTCTGTAACCTCCTCTGGCATCATACACTGGTAATCTTTCTCCTCCTACTTCACGCTTTTGATAAGCCTTCTGGTCCCACAGCAGATGCATTGAGAATCTTCTCCTTCTAAGTATCCTGCATATGTTTCATTAAAAGTGTTTGTTTCTTTGATCAGCTTGAAGTTCTAATGTGGAAAAAAAAATTTTTTTTTGGACTTCACTTGGCAGCACATGGTCCCGAAATGAATAGCAGCACTTCAGCACATGCAGACATGAAGGGTCCTAATGTCAATCATTTACTCATTGCCAAATTATGTGCCTGTCCTTCCAACGATGCCTTACAATTTGCACTGGCACCCAAAGATAGAAAACAGCCTTTTTATTTGTTACATTGTGGAACTGAACATGAAAGAACATGGTGGGAGGTGCCAAATGGGAACAGCAGAAAATGGAATATATTTCACTTCATGTTGCTTAGCAATAGGTAACACAGGAATGCTGACATTTTCCGGGGGGGAGGGGGGGCATGATCCATTCCACACTCACAGTAGCAAGTGGAAATATTTTGAGAGACAAAATGGAACCACAGAAATTATGGCATTAATGGCTACAAAGAAAGGCAGTAGCTTGGTGGGAATCACTGTGGCTACTAAGAACTGAAGCTATTTAAGTGTTCACTAGGGGAAAGAGATGAGACCATTTAGTAGAACTGGGTAAAAAATAGATGATTTGCCATGGAGATCTTAAAAACGATACCATGCAAAGAAGAACTGCCCAAAGCTGTTACATATTTTAGAGTTCTGGGGCATGTCTACACTGCAACACTATTTCGAAATAACTAGCGCTATTCCTAAATAACTTAGTCAGCATCTACACAGCAGGCAGTTATTTCAAAATAGTGTCAAAACACTGTCAAACTGGAGGATTTATTAGTCCAACTCCTGTAAATCTCGTTGTATGAGGAATAAGGGAAGTCGGAAGAAGAATGCTCTATTTCAAAATAAGTGCTGTATGGATGCTTCCTATTTCAATAAGATATGCAATTGACGTAGCTCAATTTGCGTAGCTTATTTTGAGTTAAGCCCTGCAGTGTAAATGATGAGCACTGTGGGTTTGTTGAGTACCTGTACTGCTGAGTTGCGGCACTATGTGAATTAGGGTACAGGCTAAAGATGATCATCACTCTGTTTTCTCCACATTTCACCTGTTGCCCTTTCACCAACTTTATAAAGAGAGAGGAAGTGGTCAATCACTCTTCTATGATGACTTCTAGCATCCCATTATTTTTCAGAGCCACATATGGCAAAGATGGTGTACATTACTGACAGATACTGATGCTGCTGCCAATGAAACTAAGACACGTCTGCACACTTGCCCATAGTGAGGTGGAATTTTCCACCTTTGAACCTGACCAAAGCTGTCTGCTTCTGCCTTTGCTCTTTCAAGAATCACCAGGATAGGCCTAGTCAGATGGGCAGAAAGGGTTTACATTTTGTTTAACCTTGGAATAAGCCCGATTGTCAACCACCAGGACAGCTCCCCCAGTGCAAACCTCTAGCATAGACATGGAAAGCCACATGCTGTACTGGTGGGGCTTTTGATGCTATGGAGCCTACTCCCTGAATCCCCAACATAGACAAAGCCATAATGTCTGCCTCCATGAAACTAAAAATTAGCTATTGAAGCAAAACGAAACAAGGTCCAGCAGCGGATTTGATGAAACCACCTCTGTCAGCCGATGGTCAGGGCAGTGTGTGTGTGTATGTTTTTGAGAAAAGGTTTAACGTCCGTGTCTTTACTGCTAGGACCGGGGTCCCGTCGCAGAGGGTGGCCAGCAGGCCAACAGACGCCCCGTTATATAGGAAGAGCTTATTACACCTTAGATTTTAGCTGCTAGAACACAAAGTTCCTTCGCAGCGGGCAGCCTAGGAAAGGCTGAAAAGGTGCCCCAACGGATCTTGTCACCTGGGAGTGACACAGATCCAAACGCCCAAGCTCTCCCTATGTCTGTCCCTTTATGACCGGCTGAAGTTCTTTTAAATTGTGCTTTGTTCTATTACAGCAACTGAAGGAGTCAGGTTAAAGCTTAAACAGTTACAGGTTTATTAAAGAAGCTTATAAATCATATGGTTACAATGGCTATTGCTCTATTTCTTAAATGCTAGCAAATATATATATATAGGTCTTAAAAATGATTACAGGAAAAAGGTAAAGATAGAAAATAGAAATAATGGTACCAAGTGACAGCTTAATCTTTAAAGAGCTTTAACACTATGTATATATATATATACTTAAGCAAAGGACCACATCCAAGTACAATTTTTACCCCTTTCTGTGCCTCTCGACTCCAGCGTGTCAGGCCAGGGCCGGTCTCTCAATTCCTAGGAAAGACGAATACGAGGTGGGCGTCCCCTCTGGAGATCCTCGGGAGATCAAACACCTAACCCGACCAGCAGATAGATGGTAGATTGACACTCAGAGAAAATGCGCTGCTGGACCCATCTGTATACCCCTGGGGGCCCGTATCCTCTTTCTTATCTAAGAGGCCAAATTCTACTGGTCTGTTTTGTGGCACCAGTTCAAGTTTTGTGGCACAAGCAAGTTTCAAGTTAATTTACACTTGCAAGAGAGATAACTAAATTGTGAGTACTAGACATTTTTTTACTGGGTGAGAGATTCCTCCCCCCGTGGACCGCTGTGTGTTCGTATCAATATGGGTTAAGTCAAGAACACTCCTTGGCAGCCTCTTGGTCAGCAATTGGCGTATCTCTGTTTACAGCCATTCATGGTCACAGCAGCCTGGGCCTTCTGCTCTATGTGCCCTGTATGCTCCAGGCAAGCAAAAATGGATGTTACAAGGGGGGTTCCTGTCTGGCTACAACCTCACAGTAAATATCCCCAGGTTTCAGGCTGGGCAGAAACTTAGTGTTAGGACTTCTAGAAGGGACAACTTATTATTTACTCTATGATTTATTTACTCTGCAGTTACTGCTCTGCCTTCTCATCTACAGTGGCACTTCCTCTGACACAGAACACTCAGTAGGGTTGGGGAGAAGGTATCCTCTGTGCAAACCCTTCTCTCCTCCCATGCCTTCATTTTTCCATCATCACAAATGTCGATACACTCTTGTGAGAGTCATGGCATGCAGCCATTTTCCAAGATAACTCTGGCAAACCCTCTGTTGATGGAGGAAATTCCCCATCAAAGGCATAATTGGAATACATCCCTATGAGTTCTGCCTTGGGTCTCTTACCATGGCGACATTGATGCTTTTTTACCTTGGGAGACCATAAAAGAAATAATGAAAAAAAGGACAAGTGGCCCATGATTAGAGTATAGGCATAGGATGCAAGATACTTTGGTGCACGTCCCTGCTCTGCCACTGACATCCTGTGTGTGTATGTTTTGGTCAGGCCTAGCTGTGTCTCATTTGCCCATCTTCAAAATGGCAATGATAATACTTCCATATGTCAGAAGAGTGCTATAAGAATAAACACATTAAGAATAGCAAGGTGCTCATATGCTGTAATAACGGAGGACATATGAATACCTAAGCTAGTAGAATCATCACCTTTCTGCCTGCTGTAATTGTTGTCAGTTTAATGACACTCCTTTCAGGTGGCCTGTGTACAAGTTAGTTCCCAGGTTGGTTAAGCTAATAATAAATTCTTAAGCTGTGAAATCCTTATTTTGATTATTAAAAAAGAGAGGGTAGGTGGTAAATACTTTTTTCTAACTTACTCACAAAGAATGACCTACTGCAGACTCTCACTCAGAGGAAAAGAGAGGAGCAAAATGGTTTTTGTTGACCTTCCTACACAGAGGAAGACAAGCTCATCCAATGAGGTAGCAGGAAAACACCATGTGTCAAATGCACTATGAAAAGTTGCTCCAGAATTTCTGAGGACCATGCAGAAAGTTCAGCTAAATTTTCACTCGTGCAGAAGGTTTCATGAAATCCAAACTTAGGCAGGAACAAATGCTAAGTATTTGACCTTCACTATGGAAACTTTGCACAACTCTAGTCAATATCCTGCCAGAATGAATGTTACAGAACACATATTTGTACTGACTCACCCTTAACACTGCTGACGTTCATAAAATACCTACACTTGTACAATTTTTCCTGTTGGAAAAAGTATAATGTTACAGTTCATACAAAGATGTGGTAGTAATACACTGTGGCTATGTCTACACTTGCAGCGTCTTGCACCACAAATATGAAAATGAGGCTAAGAGTGGAATATCGCCAAGCCTCATTTGCATACCTAATGAGCTGCCATATTTGCAGAAGAGGCTCTTGCACCAAAAAGAGCTGTCTACACTGCCCCTTCTTATGAAAAAAACCCTCTTGAGCAATGCTGTTATTCCTGAAAAAAATCGGCGTAACGGCATTGCGCATGAGGGTTTTTCTTGTGCAAGAAGGGGCGGTGCAGACAGCTCCTTCTGGCACAAGAGCCTCTTCTGCAAAAATGGCAGCTCATTAGGTATGCAAATGAGGCGTGGCAATATTCCACATTTTGCCTCATTTGCATATTTCTGGTGCAAGAAGCCGCGAGTGTAGACATAGCCTGTAAGTCCTAGCACATATGGTACTCTTAACTTTCACTAAGCAAAGTAAAAGTATCCTGAATGATCTAACTTTGCATCCTTTTTATAAAAAGAGATTTGTAGCTTATTTCCATTGACTTTCCCCTTTGCATGAACAACTTCAGGCTTTATTTTAAAAGCCTTGGCTATTGCAGTTGTAGTGCTTGGAGGTAATTGAAGATTCTGGCTTCCCACATGCCTTAAAAGTACTTTTCTTTTTTCTGCCTTGTATTTATTCTGAAACCAACTATGCAAACAAATTAATAATTTCTTACTGTACAGATTAATTTTGCATGGGGGACTCAATGTTGCTACGTATGGAAAAGGAGACAAAGTATTTTGCATATTTTTCCTTTTGTTGACCCCTTGAGTGCCATATCTCTCTGGCATTGAACAGCCTGCTTTTTTAAAGTGAGGTTAGCATTACAATGGCAAGTCTTTTGACTTGAGAAGATGGTGTGCAACTCACTGAAGAGCAAATGTAGATAGCTCAAGGCACCAGACACACAGACAAAAGATCAATGGCTGTGGTGAAGCAGGCAAGAACATCTTCACCATCCTACATCCACTTCTGCATGGATTGTATCAGAGTTACTGGTTGAGGGTGTGGGACTGTTTCATAGCACTCTCATGGTTAGTCCCCAAGCTGTGTGGCTCCTCCCAAGTAGAAGGGAGCTTCTGTACTTAGCTCCAGAGGTCCCAGATTTAAATCTACCTGGTGGTGGTTACAGTTGCTCAATTATGCAACCAAACTTTCCTTAACTGGGAGTAGGAGGGAGACAATGAAGAGTTTATTTCCTATGCTGCATCAGTTGCAAACACATGTTCTACTTGCTTACATGCTATGAGCAGTTTCAGCTGGATATGGCTTTCCTCTTCACTTTCTGTCCTAAATTGTTGAGTAAACTTCTGTTTCATTCTCTGTTCCTTCCCAAAAGTGGCTGCCTTTCTTTGGAGAGTGAGATGATCCTGTAAACATATAAGCCAAATCCTGAAGGCATCTGTGAAGCTCAGCTCTACACTTGAAAAGGTTTGCTAGTATCATAATCCTAGTGTAACTATACCAGGAACCCTTCCAAGTATAGCTATAGCTCACCTCCGCCCCCCCCCCCCCCAAAAAAAGAGTGCTTTGGCTGGTTGGTTTTATAGATCATCTCAAAGAGCTAAGAAAACCACACTGACAAATCAAGGTTTTTGCTGGTATAAATATATCTGCACTATCGCTTTTGCTGGTATGGGAATGTCATTTTAAAAAACCATACCCTAGCCAACATTACTATGTAGGCAAAAGTTTCTAGTATGAGTATGGCCTCTTTTAGCAAATATTAATCCCTATGTGAAAAAGTGTTTTACAATTACAAATTATTATTATTTGTTTTTATTACAATGGCACTTATTCAGGGATCAGGATTCCATTGTGCCAGGCACTGCACAAACATAGTAAGGAGACAGTTTGTAGTTGTGGTTAATGGTCAGATGCAACATTTGGCTGAAACAAACAAATGGGTTGTGGGGTAAAAGTGGAAAGAATAGAACGCAAGGTAATACAAGCATATTTATGGTAGCTTATCTTGTCAATTGCCTGTTTATTATCACAGGGCAATAGGTATCAAGGCCATAGTGAGTTTTAAGGTGGGATTTGGAGGTGAATAAGATAGTAACTTTAAAATTGTTTCAGCGAGGAAAAACAAATAAGTAGAAAAAGAATGTTAGGCAATCTCAGCACAACTGAGTATACTTAAATGCTGAGATTCAGCAACATGCTTTTAAAAATACCACTTTAAAAATGTTTGCTGTCCTGGGCCATTATACAACAAGTGATGAAGCAGCTGTTAATTTAGTTGTGGCATACCTAGCATCAGTGTGGACAAGGCTGCAGGATTTGTTTGAAGGTTTGACTGAATTACACTAGCCATAGCATTCAAAGGTATTTGTCTGAACTGACAGGGAGCAAGGCTCGTCTGTTGACAGAATAATTCTGTTGTGGTGCTGCTGTTTCATTATGGCAGGTGCAGCTTGTTAGACACTAGGGAGATAGGAATGGGAAGAAGGCGGCGGCAAAGGAAATTCCATATGGAAACTCTGGGAGGGAAAGTCAAGCTGAAGGAAGAAGGTTAGTCTGAGATTAAAATTGTTTTATTGTAGGGCTTTCATTTCAATGGGGAAAGGACTTCAACCCCTGTAGGCAGTTTTGTAAATCTCTGCTGAAATGCCTAATCTACTGCTCATTAAAATTAGTGAAAGGAGACTCCCTGTTGACTTCAAAGGCATTTCATGTGGTCTGGGTGCTCTGCTCTGCTGAGGATGGGATGGGAATTTAGCTCATTACTACTGAAGAGCTTCCCATGATGGCAAGGCTGTCTTTGCCATATTTAGAATCAATCAGATCTCACCTTCACTTCCAGATAGCTACAGAATGACTAAAAGGAGCCTCTGTCCTTAACAGTTCATCTTAATGGCTTTCTGACAGGAAAGAACAGATGCTACAAGGTGATCATGCTCTCATGGAAGTTGCTGATCAATTTGGGCTTGATGGAGGTAGCTACCGATTTCCATACAGTAAACTCAGGACATGCCATAAACGGTGATCTCCTATCTATCCACTCTTCACACTAGACTTTTTGTGATACTCAGCAGTCCAGCTGAATGCAAGACTGGTTTGTCAACAATGAAGTTCTGTTTAGACTGACCTTTCAAGCAGATATGTGATCAATACATAGTTGCCGCAGTGCTGTAAGTCCAGAGTAATGGCCCTCCATTTGGATATACTGAAGCACGTTAAGTCATGGCTCAGGCACTCAATGTGATTCTGTAACATGTGCTTTTTGCTTTGAATTGGCCTTCTCCCCTTACTGAGTCTATTTGGCTTCAGTCTCTGCTCAAGCTGCTCACTCACTTTCTTAATGGCTTACACAAAGACAATAAAACTCTCTGGCATATCCACAGGAAGCTAGACCTTTGTCACTTGATTTCCCCTGAAAAGCCCCCTGTCTTTCAAGTATTTAATGGATTTGATAATTATATTTATTATGCATTCAGCATCAATGTCTAGACTACATTGTAAAAAGAGCTTGGAATGATAACATTTGCCTTCAGTCATATTTTGTACTGACTGACAAGGAAGAGTCTGCACTTTGAGTCTCTTTGAGGCACAGAAGGAAATATTATATAGATTTGCATGGCTTTCTTACTATAATTATTAACTATGGTAGTGCCAGCTAGCCCTAACTGTGATGAGTGCTCATTGTACAAGGCTCTCTACTACGCTCCTGGCTCTCTCGCATGTGGGATTTGTCCCATAAGCACTATTGCAGTAGGAAATAGAACAGTGGAAATAATTAATGTTTTAGATCACTGACTTTATAAAAAATGTTGGGGGTTTCAAGGAACTGTTTCAATTCAGTCCAAAATTAATATTTTGTTTGTTTTTCAAGCTTTTTAAACCATTAAATAAAAGTGAAGTCAACTTGAAATACAAATTACAATGCTTCATTTTGAAAAATCCTGAAAGAAAACATTTGAGGATGTTTTAGAATTTTTCTTTTAGGAGTTGTTTATTTTTTCAACTGAAGCAATTCTGCATATTCAACATGAATCCATGAACAATTTCAGATGGCCCAAATCTATACTTTTTAGCCAACAAAATTTCAGACAAACATTTCATCCAGATCAAGAAACAATGAAGCCCATCCACCATAGGGTCTGTGGGGCTATCACAAATCTCACCACTTTCCTTTGTACGTGCAAGTCACACTTCTTCAACCTTGCCTTCAGAGCAGTGTGTATACTTACAAATAAATAAACCAAAAAAAGCCCCAGAAACAACTATCAAAATAAAATACACCACTGCACCCACAAATCTTCACTTGGGGAGAGGATGGGAAACGAAACAAACCATATATGAGAGATGTTGGTCATGAATTACTGTTATATTACTATTACAGAAGGGCTGTGTCCAGACTCCATGCCTCCGTCGACGGAGGCATGTAGATTAGCCAGCTCGGAAGAGGGAAATGAAGCCGCGATTAAAATAATCGCGGCTTCATTTAAATTTAAATGGCTGCCCCGATCTGCCGATCAGCTGTTTGTCGGCAGATCGGGAGAGTCTGGACGCGATGCCCCGACAAAGAAGCCTTTCTTCATCGACACAGGTAAACCTGGTTTCACGAGGCTTACCTGTGTCGATGAAGAAAGGCTTCTTTGTCGGGGCATCGCGTCCAGACTCTCCCGATCTGCCGACAAACAGCTGATCGGCAGATCGGGGCAGCCATTTAAATGTAAATGAAGCCGCGATTATTTTAATCGCGGCTTCATTTCCCTCTTCCGAGCTGGCTAATCTACATGCCTCCGTCGACGGAGGCATGGAGTCTGGACACAGCCAAGGTGATCAGATACCATTGTGATAAGATTGGTATAGGAACCAAAGAAATATAGACAAGAGCCACCCAGAATTGCTTCTCTAATCTATTTAGGTATTGAGATGACTCCTATTATTATAGCATAGGAGAGTCATCAGGCAGATTCAATTCTGGTTTTAACACTGGAGTTTCACTCGTCTGTATATAATGTAAAGGTTTTTAATATAAACTCTTACTTGGCTTTGTGTCTGAATTAGTAGGTTGGCCTGTGTGATATTTGTAGCAGACGAGGCTGACTTGGTAAAGAATGTATCCAATGTATTTATAGCTATGTTGGTCAAATGATAACAGGCAAGGTGGGTGAGGTAGTATCTTTTATTGGACTAACTTATATTTGTGAAACAAAACTTCTCTTCAGCATCAACAGAAGTTGGCCCAATAAAAGTTTTGGAAGTTGTCCTCATCTACCTTGTCTGGCAAAAAATGAGGTATTCAACACTTTCAGCACAGGGAGCAACAAACTCCTTACAGGCCCATTAGAAATCATAAAACAATGTCCAACATAAAACAAATTGTGTTAGTGTTTACCTGTGGGATAATAATCACATTGGGAATCAGTTGGGTGGCTTTCCCTCATTAGATATTCATGCCTAACATAAGAAAAAAGTTAAGAAACCACAAAATAAGAGCTATTGGCTAGGACGATAAAAGGTATCAAATATACTGTTTTCACTGCAAATTAAACCTGTTGATAAAAGAACTTGTAGATATAATGTCCCTTGATGGAATAATGTTACAATACAGTAATTCTTCATTTAACACGTGCCCGCTTAACATGTTTTCGTGATAGCACAATTTTTTGGGGGGAATGTTTTTTGAATTACATGATTTCCCCCAACTGGCCTGTTGCCGGTAGCTGCGTGGGGCTTCCCCTACCTCCCTGCAAAGCGGGGGAGAGTTCGCCGCTCGCCGCGCCGTTCCCCGGCGACCCCCCCCTCACCGGATGCAGTGCAGGTCCTGGCAGACCCGTCACAGGGGCATACTCCCAACCCAATCCCCCCTCAACTCTCCTCCTCTTCCCTTCCCCAGAACCAAACACCTCCCCTCCCTGCTGTAACCCAGTCCCCTTTCTCCCCCAACCTTATGTCCCGGTCCCGGTCCCAACAGACACTACCGCTTGAAACGCAATCCCCACCTTTTCCATTATTTTCAATGGGAAAATTGACCCTGCATAACACATTTTAACTTAACACGATCATTTTCTGAAACATATCTATAGTGTTAAATGAGGAATTACTGTAGTGAATAAATATATACCTCATGACCACAAAATCTTTAAGCTATAGATTCATTAAAATCTGTTCAAAAGCACATGTCCCTTTTAAGTTACCTTTAGGCAACCCAGAAATTATTCTCATGTAAATTAGCATGACAGCCAGTCAACATTTTTCAATAGAAAAATTGTTTTTAACAAAAATTGTCCCTTTTTTCGTAATTACCTTTTCCGGGAAAATATGTTTTCTTTCAAAATTGTCTTTCTTTTAATTAAAATAAATATTTGGAAGTTTGTTCAAAAACTAATAATATTTTTATTCTCACTGAAAACCCAGAACATTTCCATGAAAATGTTCTACAAGAAAAGAAAAATGTTATTTTTTTAATTTACAGAAAATTCCATTTTATGACTAATTCCAACAAATATATTTAAAAATAATGCATAAAACAGTCCTTTTAATTTACAGAAAATTCCATTTTATGACTAATTCCAACAAATATATTTCAAAATAATGCATAAAACAGTCCTTTTACTTTCACTACCATACTAAATACCAGTTCAATATATGCTTTACTTTAGGCATATGCATAATCCCATTTTGAAGACAATGGAAACACACACATGAAAGTGCTTTGCTGCACTGTGACCTTTCGTTATCTGCTATATATTTGAGAGATCTTGTCTGTCTATCTGTCTGTCCATTTGTTTGTTCAAAAACAGTAAGAGCTACGACCAACAAAGTTGGTACACAGCTTTCTTTTATCAGAGCTTAAAGCAAGGTAAGGGTTTGTTTATGCCAGGAAAATGGGATGTACCTGGAACGGGATTGTTTCTCATAAAACTATACAGTAAAGAGACAGAATCACCAGGCAGGTGAAAGGGGCTGGCTAGGGGTATGCCCCCTCCCTCATCAGGACTACCCCAGCCCTGAGCCTCCCACCCCCAGGCTCTCTTTGGAAAGGGTGTGGGGGGAAAGTTCCCCCTCCCCAATTCATACAGGGACACATAAAGCCATACAGCACAGAAACAGAATTGCCAGGCACGGTCCCTGTCCAGGGCTGTCTCATCCCTGAAACTCTCCCCTCCCTCTCCCGCCCCATCCGCGGCACCCTTTAGAGAAAGTGGGAAGCTGAAGCTTCCCCCTCCCAGATCCATATGAGAGCATTGCTGGCTGTTCTCTTTTTTCAGGGAGCAAAGGGATATTGCACAATTTGCTTCATTCCTCCCTCTGGCTGGGGAACACAGGGGGCACACAAGCTTGGACAAGTCCCAGCCAGTGGACATGCACTCCTGCCCCAGCTGTGCCCACTAGAGCGGGAGCTGCAGCAGCCATCAAGAGGTGCTTCTCACCTGTCCCAAACTACTGTGGTGAGTGAGAACTGGGGTTGTCCTCTCTCCCCAGGACAGCCTGCATATTGAACCCTCATCCCCAGCTCCCACCCCAGAGCAATAATTCAAATGAAGCAGGCACATTTTCATTTAATTTCCAAAAGACAAAATTAATTGAGTTAAGGACTCAGGCAATGCTGAGTAAATCTTCTAGCATATTAATACATTTTAAATTGACTCAGCTTTTTCTCTGTCTCCTGTGTGTACAACTTCTCTATCAGCAGTGACAAATGTCTCCATTCTTTGGCTAATACCATTTCTTCTCTAGGTAGTGTGTGTTAATGCTAAGCTGGTAACATATCAAAGATGCCCCACAATGGCAAAGAATAGTGAGTAGAAAAGCATACACTGAAGTATCACAATGTATTTTGTCACATGATCCCAGGCTCTGTTGTCATTAAAAGTCGCCTTGCCCCCCAACAGTTCAGTAGTTTCACATGAAATTTTTCTAATGTCTTTAATAAAAAATGATATTTTCCTAGCCATCGCAGAAGATGTTTTCTCCGGCAGGTACATTGTTGAACATGTTGCATTCACAACATGACATAAAGTCTAAAAATCGCAAAGACACTAATTACTGGAGGAAAATTACACCAAAAGACCAATTTCCTCATGATTAAAATGACAGCCTGATGTTGTGCTTCCTGGCCTGATTGGGCAGTCCACCTATGAAACATTATATTATGTACTATGGCATGGCAGGAAAAGGCACTTTGGTACAGTAAGCAACACTGAGAAAACAGGATGAGCTAACCGCTAAATCCGGTATAATTCTAAGTCTTATTTCTACTATTTATGAATGTGGTGTTGAGAGTGCATTGGCTTCCTTTCACGTGGATTAAGAAAAGCTAACAGTATCATGATCAACTAGAGCATTAGTGAACTACAGGTATATTATCACCAAAATGTGCATTTATATCACTGTATTGATACAGAGTTAGAGGGAAACAGATCAAACATGATACGGCTGAGCTCCATTTTGTAAACAGCAGAAAAGTTCTCCAGTTGCCGCCTCCCTTTTACCTTGTAGCATGAGTTTATGCTGCTGTATATTTCTATACTGTTTCTTGGCTGTTATTCCCTTTTGTCACAGTTTCTATTTATTTCAGTACTGGCCAACCAAATTGGACTTCTTCCTAATTCTCTTTTCCACTTCTTCCTTTTAAGCCTCATAATACCGAATTTCCTCCAAAACATTCTTGAAAATTTTCACCCTCCCTCCTGATATTCCCAGCCAGGAAACAACCATCTCTGTTTTCTCCCAGTTTTTCTCCAGCCCTCTCTGCTACTCCTCCACATTGTTCCTCTTGTCTTCTTTCCCTTCATCTCTTCTTCCATATTTTAAAATATTAAGATTTCTAATTATTATTATTATTCAGGAATGGTCAGCTCCAAAATGGTGATTCATCACATTCCCAGTGCTAGTGCAGTGAGCATGTCCCAGATATAACCTTAGTGTCAACCATAACTGCATATTTGGTATGCAGGAATCCCAATGGATCATACTGAAAATAGCTCTGTAAATAGTTTGTCTCACTGAGACCATGACTACACTACAGATAAGATCAAAGCAGCCACGGTCAATCTTCATGGGTTCTAATTAGTGGATCTAGTGAAGGCATATTAATTCGAACTGAGAGGGCACTCTGGTTGATGGTGGTAGTCTTGTTTCTATGAGGAGTAAGGGAAGTCAAAGGGTGAGTGTGTTCCCTTGGACTTCCCACAATATGGATGGCTCCAAAATTCGAGTTAAGATATTTTGACTTAAACTACGCAATTTACATAGCTGAAGTTGTGTATCTTAATTCAACCTTACCCTATGGTATAGACCAGGATGTGTTCTATATTCCCAAGGATAGAATAACCATGTAAGTAAAACTTCCACTACTAGAGTCTGTTCCATGATCAAGACAGCTATAGAGACACCATGTTGAAGAGCTGACAGGAGGAAATGAGAAAAGAAAAGAAAAGAAAAGAAAAGAAAAGAAAAGAAAAGAAAAGAAAAGAAAAGAAAAGAAAAGAAAAGAAAAGAAAAGAAAAGAAAAGAAAAGAGGTATATATAAAACAATACATGGTACAAAAATGTAATTTGAATACTTCTACTTATCCTTTCTCATAGTACTGTTAGGGGACATCCAATGGGCCTGATAGGCAATTAATTTAAAATTGACAAAAGGAAATACTTTTTCACACCACTCACAATTAACCTGTAGAACTCATCGCCTTCATTGCCACTGAATATCTCTTGAAACAACAAGCTCAATGTTATTTCAATGAGCACTATTACAAAAGGTAGTATAGAAATATACAGCAGTATAAACTTATGCTTCAAGATAAAAGCAAACCAATAATTACCTGGCTTTTCAATGGCATAATTCCACCGAGTCCATTTAATTTACTCCTAATTTAAAACAGTGTAAGAGAGACCAGATGGAGATCCAGTGCATATTCCTCTAAAACTAATAAATATACTACTACTTAATGCATTTGTTTCCGCTGTTTGAGGCCACATTGTGAAATGGCAAGTACAAAATGTAGATTTTTACTATTAAGCAGCTATCGTTCATAAATCATGTCTATAACTAGAAAATAATGCTACAAGGCTGTGGGTCTCAACATATATTTCATATTGATCCAAATCCCTTGTTAATATGGAAAAAGCTTTCAGGAACTCCTTCTAGTCCAGCCATAAAGGGAGGAATATCGGTCCCACAGGGGTTGTAGTCACCAACATGAGAATGCATGCAGTATTGTGTAAAACTACTGCTACAACTTTTATCTACTACAAATAAGATGATGTTTGCCACAGGTTTGCATTACAACAAAGACAAAATATATAGGACAGTATAAACAACGAGTATGACAGGTGACTAGAGCTGGGTGGATAATTCACAAAGAATAATTTACTTGACAAACTTTACATCTTATTTTCTGTTCATTAATTGTCCTTGAACGGCTTATGATTTTCTGAAATCATTATTCAAAATTATGCACCCAATAATTTTTGAAAATCATTCTTAGTACCTCATTTGTCAGCCGACCATTATAAGTAGTTGATATGCAAAGTAAGAGTTATATTGTTTAGTTTTGATTAGTAACATAAGGGATGTGGTGTATATCTGTTCCCTGACTGGAAAACCATAGTAAATCTTAGAGTGTATCTACACAGGGGTTTAATCTGAAGCTTTTTTATGAAAAGAAGGTAATGTGCAGTACATTGGTTGCACCAATTACATGCACATAGAATGCCTGTTTTATTTTCATTCTGCATCATGTGACCACATTGTGGCTGTTTGCTGCAAACTGGGGATATAGCATTTTCTGGGAGTGTCCCAGGATTCTTTGCTTTACTGCTGAGAAGCCCACATCCTGGGATTGCTTTCAGTGGGAAGTATGGGAAGCCAAGTAGGTTTTTTTTTAATCTTCTATTTCTATTGCCGCTGCCCTATACTTCCTTTCTGAGATGTCAGCCAACACAGACACAACAATGCCTCATGTCATTATGGTGATAAGTGTGAATATGCATATCCTGCTTGAGCTGTATTACAACACTCAGCACTGGATAAGTTTTGCATTGGACTCCACCTGCTGAACCATCAAGCAGATGATGTGAAAGCAGGAGAATATATTGCGGCAGGAGCAGCAGCTCCTCAAGCAGCAGAATGTTCTACACAGGTGGCAAAAGAACAAGGTAGAAATGCAGGAGTATGCCAAGGTATTCTCAGCATAAGAACATAGTCTTCAGTGCTTTTTCTGTGCCCAGCAAACAGGCTTCGATTGATAGGAAAGGATCATTCTGCAGTCCAGGAGTGACCAGCAGTAAGATGGAGAGGGGTCCTTTTTGTCAGATCTGTGCAGAACTGACCCCAACATAGCCCCACACTCACAGAGAAATGAGTCCCCACTACCATCTGGAAACATAGTGCCCCAGAATGTTATCAGTGAGTAGCCAACCAATTCAGCATGGAGAGCTCAAGTGTTGAGGCCATTGACCTGCAGGACTGCTAAGCCATTGATGAGGTCCTGGCTAACTAGGTCATGGTGCTAAGTAATGCTCAGGAGTTTACGGAAGGCTTTGCACATATGGGGAGACAATTGATAGAATCCATGTTCCTATCTTTTGTTGCCCCACACCCTCATCAGGGCACAGAATTTATAAACTCTCCAAGGACAGTTGAGCACCATGGCAAGTTTCAGAGGTAAATTATATAATCTTTCAATACCATTTAAATTAATGGAGCAAGGATTGTTTGCTCCTAGGAGCACCATGGACAACGATGGTGTGGAGACTGATGCAGTTATTCTGGGTGACCCAGTTTATCCCCCAGTGCCCTGCCTAATGAAGCCACACACATCCTGTTTGGACAGGAGAAAAACAATTTCAACTATTGCCTGCATAGTTGCAGAATGCACAGTTAGCTGTTTGAAAGGCAGATGGAGATGTTTATGGAATAGGTTAGAAGTAGCAGAAAATACATGTTCCAACCATTATTACTGCATGTTGGGTTTTGCCTTGAATTCATAAGAAGAAGGAGGAAAGCCTTCCCAGTGGGTGGGAGGCTGAGGTGCAGAGATGTGCTTTCAGGATTGAACAGCCAAAAAGATGTCCTCACTGAAAACACAAGTACCCATGGGAATATTATCAGGGATGCCTACTGTTCAAATGGGCTACGTCTACACTGGCATGATTTTCCGGAAATGCTTTTAATGGAAAAGTTTTCTGTTAAAAGCATTTTCGGAAAAGAGTGTCTAGATTGGCAGGACGCTTTTCCGCAAAAGCACTTTTTGCGGAAAAGCGTCCATGGCCAATCTAGACACGCTTTTCTGCAAAAAAGCCCCGATCGCCATTTTTGCGATCGGGGCTTTTTTGCGGAAAACAAATCTCTGCTGTCTACACTGGCCCTTTTGCGCAAAAGCCTTTCGGAAAAAGACTTTTGCCCGAACGGGAGCAGCATAGTATTTCTGCAAAAGCACTGACAATCTTACA